>NC_051321.1:71832877-72140377 GCF_015220235.1 Choloepus didactylus | reverse complement strand
ATCCACAATTAAAAGGTATTTTCATTTGAATTAGACTTTAGTTTTCTTAAAATTTTGAGTAAATGATATGACATTGAGAAAACATTGCGTATAAGGAGAACTGAATATACTACAGGTCCAAAGTCACCAGTCTGAAACCCTTGGTGTGTGTTGGAGGAGGGGGGAGTAGGTGGATGGATAGATGGACAGAGGGATGGACAGAGGGATTTTCTCAAATTTTACATGTGTCAGATTTTATTCAGATCATTAATTTCTGAGGGAAGTAGTAACACACTACTCCAGCTAAAAGGAACTTACAAATAGACTCAACTTGGCTAAACCAGTATCTACATAGTAATAATCAGTTGTATAAACCCATGACAAAATTCACTTGTACTTCCATATACAAGAATTATTTGTATCATCATCAGTTTTCCTCAACTTTCATTGCCTTTGGGCTATTTTCCAACCTTGTAAGGCATAAACAACCCAAAAGGATGCCTGGTAATATGTTTTTGCAAATTTAAAAGGCTTTTACAATTTTCCCTGATATTACTAATTTGGGTAAGCAAATATTAGCAATTCACATCACTTCAGGTCAGACTTTTTCCCAAGTTAGTCCATCACAAGATTATTTTTTAAAGTTTGTCTTCAGAACTTTGAGATTTTGGTTAATTTCTCACAAAGAAAGAGAAAGGGTTTCAGCAACACTTAAATCACAGTATCTTATAATAGTTCCAATTTGAGAGACCAACATATTTTAGGGGCAAATAGTAAAGAATACGGACAGTATCTTCTGCCTGTTGAAGGAGCACTGGTGTGTTACATGAGCAGATTGGGTTCCAGTCCCACCTGTTCCATTACTCACCTGGGACAAGTCATCTGTCCTTTCTTGGCCTTGGTTTCATCCTCCAAAAATGAATCTCAAATGCCCTTCAAATTCAGGAAGCACAGAATTCAACCATTGCTAACAGCAACCCCAGGAATCATGACTTGGCACAAAAAGAAACTATTCTATTAAGTGCCAGATAAAAACCTGCAGGCTCCTCCCCTCTGCCAAATCCTTGTGCAGAAATCATTTCTTTTCTGGATACTTCCTTAATAAATCCTAGACCTGGGTTCAAATGCCAGCTCCACTAAGTAGTAGTTGGATGGCCCTGGGCAAGTTACCAAACCTCGCTGAGCCTCAATTTCTATTGAAAATGTCATCTAAATCTCAAAGGGCTGTTGGTTCTGTCCACTCCATTTTCTTACTTTCTCTTCTACTGGCTCCTTTATCACATCTCCTCACAAAATATCTGTACAGAGTAGGCACCCTGAGAATTTATAGTTGAATATACTTCTTTCCAGATATTCAGGTCAATTTTCAATGTGTATATCCTGTCTCTTCAAAATTAAGTACTATGCCTTCATTTTGTTTCATTCAGCCATACGTTTCAAATATTCAGGCCTTTATCCATTGTCTTCCTTTACTGTGAATGAACTTCCATTTCTTCTCCCAGCTTCTCCAACCATCCTCCAAACCCCAGCTCAGGAATCACCTCCTCCATGCAGACCTCCCTGATGCCCCCAGGGTAAGTCAGCACCCTGTACCCCTCAGCCCCATCATAGAATGTAGTGCAGCATTGGCCCAGGGTCACTATCCTGTCTGTTAAAATATGAATTCCTTCAGGCAAAGGCAAAATATTACCAGGTTTTTATCCCTGGCACCAAGCCCAGCAACTGGCAAATAGTTGGTGCTCCATATAAATTCCTGCAGAACTGAACTCAACCTCTCTCTAGGACTAAAACAGGGATTGATCACTGTAAAGGAATAAATGATGCCATCACCTGACTATGCAGGGAAGGGAATGGAGGGGTTTCTGTCACTTGGTGTTTATCACTGTCAGAGTTGGAAGGGTCAGTGCCACACGGTTTTAAGTTCCAGTGGGAGAGAGCCAAAACTGGTACAGAGAGAAGAGAAACACGGGAACCAATCACCCCAGGTACAGAACATTTAAGTCAGCATCTTAGATCAAGTATAAAATAGCCACATTATCCAGACTGCTGGCTGCACCAAGTTCTGAAAGTTAGAACAACTCTGGCCAAAGTATACTTTATGAACTATTTGACCCAAAGGAGGATCCCTGATAAGGAATTCTTGTAAAGATGTAGAGGGAAAGATTGCATACCCTACCCTCCTCGTAGATATTCACATGTGCACATGCCTGTATTCTGAGGAGCCCGATTATAACTATTTAACTTTGTGCTACTTGGGGCCCAGCAGCTTCCCCACAGAATCCACCCTTTTCAAGATACCTGAAACACCAGGCTCTTGGGAACGTGGGTCAAATGTAAGCCCAGAGTTGGACACATGGGTTACAAAGCTCTGGCAAGCACGAAAGGGCAGGCCAAGCTCAAGCTACGAACCAAGACAAGAAAGCCAAAGATGGGATGAGAAGGTGAAAGACCACAGCTGTTAGTCTGGGGCTATATAATAGTCTTCTCCAGAGACAGTGGGTGTCTCGGAGGCAGGTACCCTACTTCGGTCACACCTGCATCTCCAGGGCTTGAACCTAGCAGTCCGAACAGCTCTGATTTGGGAGCTCTGCAGCACTAGAGGACAGAAGAGGCCAAGGCCAGCAGAACAGACTGAAGTCTAATACTGTACTGTGGTTCTCAAATCAGGGTGAGCATTAGACTTACCTGTGGAACTTTTAAAACTACCGATTTCCTAGGCTTCTACCCAGACCTACTCAAAGAGATATTTGTAACCAAGGAGCTCTCTTATGAGGCAGGGGGCTTTTACATGTTCCCGTTGGGAAGGCCTTCAGGCCAATGCCCCCTGTAGGAAACCTGGAATCTACTCCTGGGACAAGTAGAGCCCTGGCCCAGTGAAGACCGAGGGCAGTGGGGAGAAGCAGCGGACAGATCCTCAGAGTCGTGGCGTCCCACCCCTACCTCTTCCCTAAGAGTTCTGTATGAAAAATGCCAGATATCTCCCATAAAATGCCACTCTAGCCTCTCCCTAAATATAACATGGCTTTTTTGGAGAGGTCAGATCCACAGCCGTCAGAGAGAGAAGTGTAAACACGACACTTGCCAAACCAGGCTCTCAACACTTAAATCAGCCTGCTCTGAAATCCACGCAAAGTTCCAAGAACAAGAAGACTCTTCTATAAAGGGTTTAACAGCAGACCACAGTTATGCAAGGTGCCCAGCTCAAAATGTTTCACATCCAGAAGTTCAAACTAATTATTACCCTACCAAATAAAAGTGAGTTATGTCCTTCTGTCATCTCGGCCAAGCTATTCTCCAGGCTGCCAAAACACACACACACACCCAAATACCAAAACTACGTAGAAAGGCTACAGAAAGTCCTCACCAGAGAGAAGACAGAATTTTCACTTCATAAATCAACAAGAAACTCCAAAAAGGCAGACAGTTGAAAAGGCAAGCTACAACTGATGAAATATTTTCTTAATTCATCTCATTCAGGATAAACTGATTTTATTACATGTGCAACTGATTTCTAATGTAAATAATAAAGCCAGTTAACCATGGATACTTTTTGCATATGGAATGACAAAGTTCTTTTAAAAAATAATTAGGAGAGTTTTCAATAATACAGATTTGTTGCTTTTACCTAAGAGTTTCTCTATAATAAAATCCCTTCTCACCCCTGACCTTCACCCCACTATTAGAGTAAATGGAAAGCAGTGGAAGTGGGTTATAACATGTTTCTATATGTGTCTCCCTCCACAGAATTGCCAACAACAAAACCTTTACATCAATCTATGGTCACTCCAGCTTCCCTTAGAGGGACTAGCATGTAAATTCCAAGCCCTATTTAGAAAATGCTTCAGATTTATTTCATCCCTGTGTCATCATGGCTAGAACTGTCAATCAAAATTCTAATGTTTGTATTATTGCATATGACTTTACACACTGTAGTTCACACCTGTAAATTTAAAATTAATGTCAGCAGGTGGAAAATTTAAGTTACGTTGCCAAAGAATCTAAATTCCTCCCCTTTACAGGTAGACTATTTAACCTGGCAAAAAGAAGAGGCCTTCATTTTACATTTTCCCCTCTGTTTATCACTAAGTTTCCCAACATACTTAGGAGCTGAAAGAACAGGGTAAGGGCAAACAAAATTACTTTTGCATTCTGTAATTTGTCTAGTATATTGGAACTGAGAAGTAGTCTTCTGAAACCCAAGCCTCGATCCTTTTTTCTTATTATTTTACTTTTGAGCCTTTCATTCTTATCTGGAGTAAAATATTTTCTAGCCGTTCTAAGCAATGGCTTCCAAAATTCAACAGCAAAAAACCGTTTAAAAAGTCTCAATTTCGCTATTCCCTCCATGAGAAAAGCCAATCTTTACATCTTTGCCCAGATAAGGGCATCACACTTGTGCATGTGTGTCATTGTTTGGAAACCCTTTTTGTTTCTACCCACCAAAATCTTACTGATACAGCCAGAATAAAGAAAAAATATATACACAGATCACACTCCAAGCCTCATTTCCTCTATCATCTCTCCAGGCTTGGAGGGAAGTCTTAGTTGTCATCGGTCATCCAGCTCCTGGCTGGATTCTGCTGGTCCATGCACCCTGCTAGAGATGCAGATTCTCAGGTTCCACTTACACCTCCTGAATCAGAGATCAACATTTTAACAAGACCCCCAAGATATTCACATGCATGGCAAAGCGTGAGAAGCAGTGATCTGGTGCAAACGCCCACCCTCAGAAGTTCACTCAGCTTCTGCCGGAGCCTTCTAGAGCCTACAGGCTCAGGTTTGCAAAATCCAGGCAAAGGCCTTTATGGTTTTCGGCCGAGAGAAGCAGGCATTCCTGGAAACAGGTGGCACAACGAGGAACCAGGGAGCAGCTCGGAGGGACGGCGGCACAAGCAGCACCACCCCCCCTCCTCCGCCCCCCAAGCCCGTGTGTTTCAACACAGCAGCCTCATTAATTAAGCCCCGGCCGGCTGCTGGCGAGGCAGTGGCTCTGGCGTGGCCTGTCTGCCGGGGACCAGTGTGAGGTGCGAGAATCCGGGTAGACTTCTCCACGGCTCGGGCCCGCTGGCGTTGATTATGTATGATTAATGATTTCAAGGAATAAAAAGAGAAAGGTCAACTTCGGAGTTCAACCCGGAGCACCTACATAGGGAATAATTAAGATACTTGTATAAGCATGATTAATAAGCACAAACAGGCACTCTGGGCAGTAAACAAGATGCAAGCAGATGGTTAGCATGAAAAAGGGTTTTTTTTCTTTCCTAAAAGCAATTTTTCAGCAGCTTGAAACTTGGCTGGTGAATTCTTTTCCTCCCCTCAAGTCTCCAAAAACTCATTATGTTCACAACCTTAAAAGAAGGGGGCGGGGGGGGGAAGTGGTGAACCCCTTCAATATTCTCATTCTCTCTCCCTCTCTCTTTTGGGTTTATTATTTTATTTTCTCTCTACAGATCACTTTTTTGCTTGTAAAATGGATGCAACTCATCTCTGCTTCTCGCTGCCTTTTATGTCAGGCGTCCCGTGAAAAGCCGAGCCTGACAAGGTGGCTTACTGCCGAGTCCTAACTCCCACCCACGGCAGCTCCCGGCCGTCAGCAACGGGCAGAACAGAGGCATCAAAAGTGGCATTTCTGGAGAGGGCTGGCAGGCAGGTGTCAGAGCCGTCCGGCAGGCGCCCCTCACGGGCACTCATCAGCCTGGTGTGCTTTTACAATCCATATCTAATTCGCAAGTTTCATTCTTTCTGAAAAACAATTACTGGGTTTTGAAGTTCATTGTGCATTTACTCAACTGTCTCTTCACATTAATGTAAAGTGGGAACAAGAAGAAATAGAGTCAGCAGGGAAGGGACATCAAAAGATGTTAAGAGTGGATGAAGGGTTTATTTTAACAGCAATATAATTACAGATGTGTGCAATATTTTACAAGAAATGAAACATACCCTGTACCTTCTTGATATTGTGGGGGGTACTCAGAAGCAGGCATCCATATTGGGGTAGGGAGAGAATGAGAGGGAAAGAAAAGAGAAGGTCACGTATGACTTCAGAAAATGAAAAGATTCTCCAAGGATAGAGAGTGAGAGATGTACATTGAAAGTTAACACCTTTCTGTATGTATGTTATATTTTACAATAATGGAAATAACTGAAATTGTGGAACTGCAACCCATAACATTCTTTGAAATTTGCTCTCTACCTACTTGTTAAATCGTACTTTGAAAGTTATCACTGTTATGTATATATGTTGAAGTTCACAATTAAAAATGCATTAATAAAGAGTGAGGGATGCATCACACTTAGCAGAGGACAAGGAAAGAATAAGGTAATGATGGAGCAGGCAGCTTTAGAATCTTTTTCTCTGTTAAGAATAGAGGGAAGGAGGGAGAGAGAGAAAGAGGGAGAGTGGGAGGGAAGGAAGGAAAGGGAGGGAGGGAAGAAGGAAAATGAGAAAAGGAAAAGGAAGGAAATGAAGGAAGAAGGAAGGAGACGAAGGAAAGGGAAAGAGCAAGGAAGGAGGGGGGGCAAAGAGAGAGGAAAACAAGGGGAGGGGAGGGGAGGGAAGAAAGTCAGGTCTTAAGCAAGCAATGCCAAGGAAACTGGATGAAGAGGTGCCTTAAACCAGAGGACCTCTCCTGAATTCCGACTCCTGAACTTCCAAAGGCTCACAATTTGCTGACAGCCCTGGACCACTCCTGCCCTACTGGCTGGTCAAACAGCCCTTGATCGGGCTGATGAGCCCTCCAGGTGGCCATGCACGTCCCCAGGCCACCTCAGCACAGTAGCCAGGTCTGTGTTTGGGCCTTCCTCAGCAGGTCTCAGGGGCCGTCCAGATCCCCTCCTATCAAGGTTCTCCAGCCACCGACAGATAACAACTCAGGCTCCAGACTTCAGTCCATGTCACTTAGCTAATTCACCTCCAGGAGAGGGAGGACCACGCCATGGCCCTGCACTTCAGCTGGCAAATGGCCCAAGATCATGCAGCCAACATTACCCCTTCTCCACCACCACCAAGAAAGGAGAGGCCTCTCAGCTTCTCCCAGTAGAAAATTCTAACCTTGATCACCACCATGTTTGGTCTCGTGCCTCCACCTTTATTCTTTGTTTTATACTGAACACCACCTTGGTGATCTTGAAACCAACATTTTTCTAAATGTGGTAGAAAAATATGTTTTCAGAGATTAAAAAAAAAAAGTTTGCAACACACTAGATTACTCAAGGTGACATGGGATTCTTTCCTACAAAAATCTCTAGTCCCTTCAAGGTGCTAATGTGCTTCGTGAACTATCCATAAAGGAATATAGCATATCATTTCCAACCTGATTTCACTTCAGAATCAGCACCCCCTCTCAGAGCCTGTGTTCCATGGAACACTCTTTGAGAAACCCCACTCTACATAAAATCCCCTTACCATTTGACAGTAGTAATTGAGCCCCCATCCTTCCTTTCCCTACGCTGAACAAGCAGTCTTACAGATTTTCCTCCAGAGATTTATTTCCCATCCCATGAATCAGTTTTGTACCAGTGTGTCCTGCCTCCCATTTCTTTACATTCCCTTTGAACTCTGGTGAGCAACTTCAGCCCTCCAACAAGGACCTCAGTCACACAGCACGAAGTCAAGAAATTTGTGCACTCTGCACTCCCTTTAACACAGCTCTGGATTATACTGGGGATTTTCCTGGCCATCACCATTTTTTTTTTTTAACTTCATTTTATTGAGATATATTCACATACCATGCAGTCATACAAAACAAATCGTACATTTGATTGTTCACAGTACCATTACATGGTTGTACATTCATCACCTAAATCAATCCCTGACACCTTCATTAGCACACACACAAAAATAATTAGAATAATAATTAAAGTGAAAAAGAGCAATTGAAGTAAAAAAGAACACTGGGTACCTTTGTCTGTTTGTTTGTTTCTTTCCTTCCCCTATTTTTCTACTCATCCATCCATAAACTAGACAAAGTGGAGTGTGGTCCTTACGGTTTTCCCAATCCCACTGTCACCCCTCATAAGCTACATTTTTATACAACTGTCTTCGAGATTCGTGCGTTCTGGGTTGTAGTTTGATAGTTTCAGGTATCCACCAGCTACCCCAATTCTTTAGAACCTAAAAAGGGTTGTCTAAAGTGTGCGTAAGAGTGCCCACCAGAGTGACCTCTCGACTCCTTTTGGAATCTCTCTGCTACTGAAGCTTATTTCATTTCCTTTCACAACCCCCTTTTGGTCAAGAAGATGTTCTCCATCCCACGATGCCGGGTCTACATTCCTCCCCGGGAGTCATATTCCACGTTGCCAGGGAGATTCACACCCCTGGGTGTCTGATCCCACGTATGGGGGAGGGCAGTGATTTCACCTTTCAAGTTGGCTTAGCTAGAGAGAGAGGGCCACATCTGAGCAACAAAGAGGCATTCGGGAGGAGGCTCTCAGGCACAATTATAGGGAGGCCTAGCCTCTCCTTTGCAGCAACCGTCTTCCCAAGGGTAAAACCTACAGTAGACGGCTCAACCCATCAAACCACCAGTCCCCTATGTCTGTGGTCATGTTAGCAACCATTGAGGTGGGGTAGGCCAACACCCCTACATTCTCCACAGGCTCCTCAAGGGGGCACTAGATATTTTTTACCTTGTTTTTCCTTCTCTTTTTTTAACCTTCTTTTCCTTTTTAAATCAACTGTATGGAAAAAAAATTAAAAAAAAAAAAAAGAAAAACATACAATAAAAGAACATTTCTGTGAACTTGTTCCTACTATATCCATCAGAAATTAACAGACCATAGTCATTCCTGGGCATCCCCAGAACATTAAATAGCATATCTGTTCTTCTTGGATTACTGTTCCCCCTTCCTTAATTGCTCTCTATTGCTAGTTCCCCTACATTCTACATTATAAACCATTCGTTTTACATTTTTGAAAGTTCACATTAGTGGTAGCATATAATATTTCTCTTTCTGTGCCTGGCTTATTTCGCTCAGCATTATGTGTTCAAGGTTCATCCATGTTGTCATATGTTTCACGAGGTCGTTCCTTCTTACTGCCATGTAGTATTCCATCGAGTGTATATACCACATTTTATTTATCCACTCATCTGTTGAAGGACATTTGGGTTGTTTCCATCTCTTGGCAATTGTGAATAATGCCGCTATGAACATTGGCGTGCAGATATCTGTTCGTGTCACTGCTTTCCGATCTTCCAGGTATATACCGAGAAGTGCAATCGCTGGATCAAATGGTAACTCTATTTCTAGTTTTCTAAGGAACTGCCAGACTGACTTCCAGAGTGACTGAACCATTATACAGTCCCACCAACAATGAATAAGAGTTCCAATTTCTCCACATCCCCTCCAGCATTTGTAGTTTCCTGTTTGTTTAATGGCAGCCACTCTAATCGGTGTTAGATGGTATCTCATTGTGGTCTTAACTTGCATCTCTCTAATAGCTAGTGAAGCTGAACATTTTTTCATGTGTTTCTTGGCCATTTGTATTTCCTCTTCAGAGAACTGTCTTTTCATATCCTTTGCCCATTTTATAATTGGGCTGTCTGTACTATTGTCATTGAGTTGTAGGATTTCTTTATATATGCAAGATATCAGTCTTTTCTCAGATACATGGTTTCCAAAAATTTTTTC
This sequence comes from Choloepus didactylus, assembly GCF_015220235.1. Taxonomy (NCBI): domain Eukaryota; kingdom Metazoa; phylum Chordata; class Mammalia; order Pilosa; family Megalonychidae; genus Choloepus; species Choloepus didactylus. The sequence goes on along the minus strand of NC_051321.1, from coordinate 72,130,768 downwards.
CCATTGAGTTGGCTGCCTCTTTACCTTTTTGAGAAATTCCTTTCAGGTGCAGAAACTTCTAAGCTTGAGGAGTTCCCATTTATCTATTTTTTCTTTTGTTGCTTGTGCTTTGGGTGTAAAGTCTAGGAAGTGGCCGCCTAACACAAGGTCTTGAAGATGTTTCCTACATTATCTTCTAGGAGTTTTATGGTACTTTCTTTTATATTGAGATCTTTCATCCATTTTGAGTTAATTTTTGTGTAGGGTGTGAGGTAGGAGTCCTCTTTCATTCTTTTGGATATGGATATCCAACTCTCCCAGCCCCATTTGTTGAATAGACCATTATGACTCAGGTCAGTGACTTTGGGGGCCTTATCAAACATCAGTCGGCCATAGATCTGAGGGTCTATCTCTGAGTTCTCAATTTGATTCCATTCATCTATACGTCTGTCTTTGTGCCAGTACCATGCTGTTTTGGCAACTGTGGCTTTATAATAAGCTTCAAAGTCAGGGAGTGAAAGTCCTCCCACTTGGTTTTTCTTTTTTAGAGTGTCTTTAGCAATTCGAGGCATCTTCCCTTTCCAAATAAATTTGATAACTAGCTTTTCCAAGTCTGCAAAGTAGGTTGTTGGAATTTTGCTTGGGATTGCATTGAATCTGTAGATGAGTTTGGGTAGAATTGACATCTTAATGACATTTAGCCTTCCTATCCATGAACATGGAATATTTTTCCATCTTTTAAGGTCCCCTTCTATTTCTTTTATTAGAGTTATGTAGTTTTCTTTGTATAGGTCTTTTACATCTTTGGTTAAGTTGATTCCTAGGTACTTGATTTTTTTAGTTGCTATTGAAAATGGTATCTTTTTCTTGAGTGTCTCTTCAGTTTGTTCATTTCTAGTATATAGAAACATTACTGACTTACGTGCATTAATCTTGTATCCCGCTACTTTGCTAAATTTGTTTATTAGCTCTAGTAGCTGTATCGTCGATTTCTCAGGGTTTTCCAGATATAAGATCATATCATCTGCAAACAATGACAGTTTTACTTCTTCTTTTCCAATTTGGATGCCTTTTATTTCTTTGTCTTGCCGGATTGCCCTGGCTAGCACTTCCAGCACAATGTTGAATAACAGTGGTGACAGCGGGCATCCTTGTCTTGTTCCTGATCTTAGAGGGAAGGCTTTCAGTCTCTCACCATTGAGTACTATGCTGGCTGTGGGTTTTTCATATATGCTCTTTATCATATTGAAGAAGTTTCCTTCAATTTCTACCTTTTGAAGTGTTTTTATCAAAAACGGATGTTGGATTTTGTCAAATGCTTTTTCAGCATCTATTGAGATGATCATTTGATTTTTCCCTTTTGAATTTTTAATGTCTCTTAATACATTGATTGATTTTCTTATGTTGAACCATCCTTGCATGCCTGGAATGAACCCCACTTGGTCATGGTGTATGATTTTTTTAATGTGTCTTTGGATTCGATTTGCAAGTATTTTGTTGAGGATTTTTGCATCTATATTCATTAGGGAGATTGGCCGGTAGTTTTCCTTTTTTGTAGCATCTTTGCCTGGTTTTGGTATTAGATTGATGTTAGCTTCATAAAATGAGTTAGGTAGTGTTCCATTTTCTTCAATGTTTTGAAAGAGTTTGAGTAAGATTGGTGTCAGTTCTTTCTGGAAAGTTTGGTAGAATTCCCCTGTGAAGCCATCTGGTCCTGGGCATTTATTTGTGGGAAGATTTTTGACGACTGATTGGATCTCTTTGCTTGTGATGGGTTGATTGAGGTCTTCTATTTCTTCTCTGGTCAGTCTAGGTTGTTCATATGTTTCCGGGAAATTGTCCATTTCCTCTACATTATCCAGTTTGTTGCCATACAGTTGTTCATAGTATCCTCTTATAATTTTTTTAATTTCTTCAGGATCTGCAGTTATGTCACCTTTTTCATTCATTATTTTGTTTATATAGGTCTTCTCTCTTTTTGCTTTTGTCAGTCTAGCTAGGGGCTTGTCAATCTTGTTGATCTTCTCAAAGAACCAACTTTTGGTGATAGTTATCCTCTCTATTGTTTTTTTGTTCTCTATGTCATTTATTTCTGCTTTAATCCTTGTTATTTCTTTTCTTGTACTTGGTTTAGGATTGGTTTGCTGTTCATTTTCTAGCTTCTTCAGTTGATCCATTAGTTCTTTGATTTTGGCTCTTTCTTCCTTTTTAATATATGCGTTTAGTGCTATAAATATCCCCCTTAGCACTGCTTTTGCTGCATCCCATAGGTTTTGGTATGTTGTGTTCTCATTTTCATTTGTCTCTACATATTTAGCAATTTCTCTTGCTATTTCTTCTTTAACCCACTGATTGTTTAGGAGTGTGTTGTTTAACCTCCAGGTATTTGTGAATTTTCTAAGTCTCTGATGGTTATTGACTTCTAATTGTATTCCATTGTGGTCAGAGAATGTGCTTTGAATAATTTCAATCTTTTTAAATTTACTGAGGCTTGTTTTATGTCCCAGCATATGATCTATTCTGGAGAAAGTTCCGTGAGCACTAGAAAAGTATGTGTATCCTGGTGATTTGGGATGTAATGTCCTGTATATGTCTGTTAAATCTAATTCATTTATCAGATTGTTTCGGTTTTCAATTTCCTTATTGGTCTTCTATCTGGTTGATCTATCTATAGGAGAGAGTGATGTGTTGAAGTCTCCCACAATTATTGTGGAAACATCAATTGCTTCCTTTAGTTTTGCCAGTGTTTCTCTCATGTATTTTCTGGCACCTTGATTGGGTGCATAGACATTTATGACTGTTATTTCTTCTTGTTGAATTGCCCCTTTTATTAGTATGTAGTGGCCTTCTTTGTCTCTCAAAACATCCCTGCATTTAAAGTCTATTTTATCTGAGATTAATATTGCTACACCTGCTTTCTTTTGGCTGTAGCTTGCATGAAATATTTTTTTCCATCCTTTCACTTTCAATTTCTTTGTGTCCCTGTGTCTAAGATGAGTCTCTTGTATGCAACATATTGACGGTTCATTTTTTTTTATCCATTCTGCGAATCTATATCTTTTAATTGGGGAGTTTAATCCATTTACATTCAACGTTATAACCCTGAAGGCATTTCTTGAATCAGCCATCTTATCCTTTGGTTTATGTTTGTCATATATATTTTTCCCCTCTCTCTATTAATATCCTTTATTGTACCCATACCGAACCTCTTTAGTACTGAACCTTTCTCCAAGTCTCTCTGTCCTTTCCTTGTTTCTCTGTCTGTAGGGCTCCCTTTAGTATCTCCAGTGGGGCAGGTCTCTTGTTAGCAAATTCTCTCAGCATTTGTTTGTCTGTGAAAAATTTAAGCTCTCCCTCAAATTTGAAGGAGAGCTTTGCTGGATAAAGTATTCTTGGTTGGAAATTTTTCTCACTCACAATTTTAAATATATCATGCCACTGCCTTCTCGCCTCCATGGTGGCTGCTGAGTAGTCACTACTTAGTCTTATGCTGTTTCCTTTGTATGTGGTGAATTGCTTTTCTCTTGCTGCTTTCAGAACTTGCTCCTTCTCTTCTGTGTTTGACAGTGTGATCAGAATATGTCTCGGAGTGGGTTTATTTGGATTTATTCTGTTTGGAGTTCGCTGGGCATTTATGATTTGTGTATTTATGTTGTTTAGAAGATTTGGGAAGTTTTCCCCAACAATTTCTTTGAATACTCTTCCTAGACCTTTACCCTTTTCTTCCCCTTCTGGAACACCAATGAGTCTTATATTCGGACGTTTTATATTATCTATCATATCCCTGAGGTCCGTTTCGATTTTTTCAATTTTTTTCCCCATTCTTTCTTTTATGCTTTCATTTTCCATTCTGTCATCTTCGAGGTCACTGATTCGTTGTTCAACCTCCTCTAGTCCTGTACTATGAGTGTCCAGAATCTTTTTAATTTGGTCAACAGTTTCTTTAATTTCCATAAGATCGTCTATTTTTTTATTTAGTCTTGCAATGTCTTCTTTATGCTCTTCTAGGGTCTTCTTGATATCCTTTGTATTCTGTACTATGGTCTCATTGTTCATCTTTAGTTCTTTGAGTAGCTGCTCTGGGTGCTGTGTCTCTTCTGAGCTTTTGATTTGGGTGCTTGGGCTTGGGTTATCCATATCGTCTAGTTTTTTCATATGCTTTATAATTTTCTGTTGTTTTTGGCCTCTTGGCATTTGCTGAACTTGATAGGGTTCTTTTAGGATTTGTAGACCAATTGAAGTCCTTATCTCTAATTTATCAGATCTACAGCTTCGTGGAGTACACTTTCTCTAACTAACCAGCAGGTGGCGTCCATGAGCCACCTGTTCTCCACAAGCCAGTTCTCCCCTGCTTAGCCTTTTTGGTGAGTGGGGGAGTGAGTCTTGTGGGGTCCAATTGGTGTACCAAGCTTGCGTGTGTAGTTGGTGTTGCCTGCCCTGTATATGGGGCGTGTTTCTGGGCAGTCAGGGAGGGGGCGTGGCTCTAACAATCAAATCTCCCTGGTGATCCTGGAGTTTTAAAGCTGCTGCAATAGTCTAATCCTTCAGTTCAGTCCTGCCACAGTTTGTCTCTGCCACTGACCCACAAGTCCTTGGTATTGGCGTATGGCTCCTGAGACTTGTGAGTGGGTCCCTATTCCAGGCCGTGCACCCCCTGGTCCTCTGTTGAGGGATGACTGTGCTATGTCACAGGTGAGTGCCGTCCCCCCAGGGCGGTTCTGGGCTGCTGGGCTGTGTGGGGAGGCTCCCAGTCTGCTGAAATGATGGCTGAATGGGGCTTTGTTAATTCACACTGCTCCACCTTCCCAGCTCTGGGACAATCAGCTGAGGTTGCAGGGAAGGCTAATGTCCACGCCCAGTTTTGTGGAGTGTGCCTGTTATTTGAAGCACTTCCGTCACACTGGGTTGTGTGGGGCAGCTCTGGGCTATGGGGCTAGTGATGGGCAGGATGATGGCTGTGAGCGGACACCCCCCTTTCCTTGGGAAGTTGTGGTGTTTAGTGAATTTTATCAGCCACTGGATTATTGCCTTTTGTCTCAGAGCTCTCTTAGTTCTGCTCTTGTCTTGACCTGCCCAAACTGCAAGTCTTTGAAGCTTTCTGTATTGGGCTTCTTAGAGTAATTGTTTTAGAAAAAGAAAAAAGGATTAAAAAAAACAAAAACAAAAACAAAGGGCCCTCCTCACAGATCTAATGGGTTATTGAAATGCTAAGAGACAAAGCAATTAGGGCCATTAAGGAAAGGTCCACAGGGCAGAGAGATCAGCTTTTCTTCGGGATTTGCATATGAGCCTCAGGGCCTGAGCTCGGGCCTGAGCTCTGCCCTTCCCCTTTCTATGTTCACCAGAACTCCAAAAATCCTCCACTTTTATTTTGGAGTTTTTCGTGCTGTTTTTTTCTATGCCTGTCTCCTCTCTGCTGGGCTGGCTGCTCTCAGATTCTCTGGTGTCTGGTCTCAGTCTATCTATGGTTGGAGTTTGGATCAGTAGAATGAGTTTCCGATAAGGGCTGCCTCTGCAGTTCTCCCTTCTCCTTCCCGGAGCTGTCAGCCCCTCCTCCCACGGGACTGAGCCTGGCAGGGAGGGGCGCGGGTCCCCTGGCCGCAAAAACTTACAGATTTCGCTGATCTCAGCAGTTCCACGTTTTCATGAGTGTTGTATGAAGTATGTCCAAAGTCAGATTGGTCTGTGGTGTCCAGTCCACGCAGTTCCTGGCTTTCTACCTACTTTCCTGAAGGAGTAACTAAAACATACAGCTCACCAGTCCACCATCTTGCCCCGCCTCTCCGCATTATCTTTTTCACATTATCCTGTCATAGTCTCCATTGCAATTATCATTATCTCCCATCACCATTATCTGCAAGTCCAAGCCGAGGTCTCTCTCCAGAAAATGCATATCCATTATTTTATTTGCTCCAAAATCAGTGAGGAGCAATTTTAGAAATAGGCTCAAAAAAGGCTCAACCCTGTGGAACAAGAGAGAAGAGGAGGAAAGGAAATGCCCACATTTGGCACAGTGCACGTTCCCAGCTCACACACACTTCCCTCAGATGTGCTGTCTAGAAGGAGGTCTACAAAACCATGGTGGAGTAGATGCACCAATGTTCTCCAAAGCTCAAGCAAAGAACGGTAAGAAAAAAGTATCTATCAAGAAAAATTGGAAGGTATATATGCTTTCTTCTTTACTAGACTCATTCACAGTCTAGGGCTTATCACCCTGCATCTAAATTGCTTAAACAGCCTTGCCAGTCTGCCTCCCTGAACGGTTCTCTCACCTGAGAGGCAAACCTGATACCTCTGCAGGTCAAAGGTCTCTTCCACTATGTCCCCTCCTGCACTCAAGACCACAGTTCATCTTTGCAAGCCTACAAGGGAAAGACTGTCATTATCCCCGTTTCCCAGAGGAGGCGCTTCAGACACAAAGAGGTCAAGTAACCTGCCCAAGGTCACACAGTTACAAAGTGGAGGTGCTGGACTTGAACCCCAGACCGTCCAGGTTCTGAAATCAGTTCTTGCCTGGCTGCCATGGATCCCCATAACCTGGCCCTACCCGGCTATTCCTATCATAATTTCCCACTGTCTCACTGCACGTTACCTCAGTGCCCCCCATGCTTCTTCCCACCTTTGCTTTGCATTCCCCTCTCTTACCATCTCCCAGGATCAGCTCAAGTGCCACCTTCACTAAGGCTGCGAGAGCACTCCAAATGCCACCGCCCTTTTCCGTGAACTCTTAGAGCACAAGGCCTCTCTCACACAGCCTAATGCTAAAGGATATTACGTCTCATATTTTCATGTATTTGGTTGCTTTATCCCCTCAACAAGACTATAAGCTTCCCAGAGCTCCAAATAGCTGCAAAAAGGGTGAATAAATTAGTTCCCCTCCTTCCACTGTGGCCCTTATTGGGTAGAATCCTTCCCCTTACCCAGTATGGCTCAACTGTGCCAGGATTTCCTGCTTCCAAACGTTTCTTTCACACTCCTTTCCCTCAAGCCTAGGTCTCCACTTTATTGTCTCTCAGGCTGGCCTACAAATTAAAATGGAAAATGATGCTTAATTTTACATCAACCCTTTAAAGCTGCTTTAAACACTTCAATATTCCCCAAATGTAGTTAAATATATGAACTTGCACTTAGAGTTGTCAACAAAGTATTGACAATTTGTTTTATAGTTGCATGTTAATCTGCAATCTGTTTAATGCAATCCAATACATTATTCAGGATGGTGATATATAAATTTAACTCTTAGACCATGAAATATCATTTAGGATCAAGACTCTAATCTGTTAACAGAGGGGCTGCCCGCTCCAAAAGCAAGCAGCTAAGAAGAGTCCCCATTTACAAAAGGCATCGTCGTTGTCATTTCCTGCACCAAGGAGCTGAGCTGCAGAGCATCAGAATCCTGGGGGACAGGGAAAAAAGATGGGAAAAATCAACGTCCTGCCTCCAAGCAAAGACTCCCTCACTAAACCAGCCTCACAAAATAGGTGAGAATGCACTAACTCCAAGCACTCCTGATGCTACCTCCTGTTCCCCAAAGTCCTCTGGCAAGAGAGCAACAGTAGTCACTGTGACAACACAGTGCCAGCCGACTCACACACCACAGCCATATGAAGTAGGTGCTCTTCTCATCACCATTGTGCAGATGGAGCAACTGAGGCACAGAGAGGCATTACAGCTTATTCAGCATCACATAGCCAGTAAGAGGCAGAGCTGAACAGGGCAATCTGGCTCCACAAACTGTACACTTAGCCACTATCCCCTCTAATTACCCTATCCAAAATATAGTCACCAGGCTAATTTCCAGGCCACATAATGGAAGATGGCTACAAGTTCCTTGGGATGAAATATTTTCTCAGTAAATACTGGTGGAAAAAGATAGAATGTGAGCTAAAATGAGAGATAAAAAAAAAAAAAAAAAAACTCAACACATAAGATATACAATGCCCTCAAAAAGTTCACAATTAAAAGAAGAAATGAGGCAAATAGTCAAGAAGAAATCAGCAAAAAGGAACTGAAAAGTGAAAAGATGGGTCACACGAGTCCAGTTCAGGGAGGAAAGGCAGATGCCGGGGTCACGAAGGGGCTGGGATGGAGAGAGACCGTGGGACAAGAGGAGAGCTCCTTTCTTCTGCTTTTACATAAGTGCAAGCGAAGCATCCGGCTCCACCACACTTGGACCAGCACCCTCATCCGGGCTCCACTGAGTCTGCAAAGTACTCAGGGGTACATGAAACGCCCACCTGTAGAGAGACACCACAAAGCACAGACTGCTCAGGCCATGGGGCCAACCAAGGCCTCTTCCATGCCTGAAATGCACACAGACATGTCCCCTTCCTTGAAGAGACATCGGTCCCTCTGGTTCTCTGCCTTTCTGCAGAGCCCAGTCCTGCCAGGAGCTCAGGTTCCAGTTCACACGACCAACTCCAGCATCGAGTCCACCTCGCCCACCAGAAAAGCAACAGGCCCCCCCTGACTCCAGCATCACTGGAAGCCCATGAGGCACTGAAATGGGCAGGTTGCCCCCCAGATCAAATGGGCGGAGGCTGGGCTAGCAGGGGACCTTCCTGGGGAATCTAGCAATCCCAACGCAGGATGTTCAGCCTCTTCGAGCCATGCCCATCACCACCTTTATCAACTCTGTGCTTCATTGTTTGGAAAGGAAAAGTGTTTGGGAAATGTCACAACTCCCAGCAAACTGTGCTAATAAAATGAATAGGCTGTTTGCTCTCCATATTGATACACCCGATTTCAGACTGTCAACATACTTTTAGTTATAATAGGAAACGTACAAAGTTAGCGTTGCTTGTTTTGACAACCACAAAAAGATTTATCAGTTACACATACCCGTCAAAGTGCCGAGGGCTTCAAAGTAAAAACTGGTTCTATTCAAGTTCCAACATTATCAACGTTTTCATGATAACAAAGAAACAAAACTTTTCAGATAGTGCCCCTCATTACCTTTGTGAGGGCAAACTTTGGAAATCCAGTACACATTCCAGAAAAGTGTTGTTTTTAGGCAGTAATTCCAAAGCAGTCCATAAAAACTAGAACATTCATTTTATTTTTTAACCAACAAGACAAGAAAAGTGTCACAATCCTAGGGCTGTAAGCATTTCTTTTCATTTGTCTTTCCTGTCTTTTCAAACACATACTTTTTTCATTCTTGCTTTAATGGCTTCAACTACACAAGACCCCCACTTTTTTCTCTGGAAGCTCTTACACAGCCATTGTTGGTTTTCTCATGTTGTCAAACTTTCTTATAACTTGCATTATTCTGAGGAATCCATATCTGTGCACTGCCTAAGACTTTGGTTTTGCCTCCTGCGCTCAACTTACCCAAAAAACCAGTAAGTTTCTGGCAAATCTTCATGCCAGTAAACCCTTAAATCAAAAAGAGGAAAAGAAGGAAGGGAAAGGCCAGGATAGGAGGGGGGACAACAGCCAAACAATTAAATAGACTAGGTATTAAGGAAAATGGAAATGATTTAGAATTTCCCAATTAGAGAGCTGAAAGCTAAATCATTGCCTCTGTTCCCATTGTCTTGAAATACCATGAGTAAAATTCAATTTGGGGGAGGTGGGGCAAGATGGCAGCATAGGGAGGTGTGGAATTTCATTCAACCTCTAGGGTAGCTGGTAAATAGCCAGGAACTGTCCGGAAAAACTGTTTGGGGGACTACGTGACCAGACACACATCGTACAGCATAGTCTAGGAAGGGTGTAAGGAGCGAGATCACAGCACAGAACTGTACCTAAGTCTCCCAAGCTGTGGAGGCTGGTGCCCCTCCCCCACTAGCAAGGCAGGCCAGTCTGGATTCATTTCCCCATGGGAAAAAGCCATAGTCCCTACTAGGAGCAAGGAAAGGTAGCTCAACCAAGCTCCAATTGAGGATTTAATTAACAAATTCAGACTGCTGAATAGAAGCTCTGAGCACAGATAAACCTGGAGAAAGCACTAAAAGCATCCAGAGATCTCTCCACAGCAGAGAGGAGGTGGGGCTGGTAGGGGTTAAAAAAAAGAGGCATCTGGAGTTGGCTGGGTGCAGAATACTAGCAAAGGGCTGTGCCCCAAGGAAAGGGGCACATCGACCTGGGTACCAACTCTGGCTCTTGACTGGCAAACTGGGGGACTGGGGGCCAGTTCTGAAAAGGATTTTTCTTTTTCTTTCTTTCTTTCTTTTCCACTGTTTACCATAAATAAAACAGGAGGCTTTTTCAGTTGCCAGCACTGCCCCAGGCAAGAGCAGAGTTAAGGAATATCTGAGAGACAAAGTCAGGTGAAGGAGGTAATTCCTTGATATTCCTCAAGAAATGGGGAGCAGGTTCAAGCACAAGAATTCAGACCCCAGGGGCTACAAAAAAATCAGTTTAAGCCCACTCTCTGCATCAGCCTGTCTCACTCACACCCCTGGCAGTTATAGGGTCTGCTGAGAATTAAAGGCACCATTCCACTTTATGCCAGTAGGGACTTGTGGGCTGATGAGTACCACCTGCTGGGCGGGCTAGAAAAAAAGCACAGAATCAAGAGGCTTCACAGGAAATACTGTTACCTGCTGGATCTCTTCCCCAGGGAACCTTGATACTGATTACCCCATCTTCCTGAGTCCTGGGCCTCTCTTCCCTGGGAAAATCTAATGGGGGTTGATCCTATCTGGGGAGACCCTCCTCAAAAAAAAAAAAAAAAATTAATAATAAAAAACCAAAAACCAAAAAAAACAAAAAAAACAAAAACAATAACTCCCATATAGGAGAGCAAGGACTAGCTAAACAAGAGCTGAGAAATTCTGATCAGTTAAACTTAAGCTATGCTAGAGGTCTAGAATAAGTGGAAGCAAATGTCAAAGAACAGATAGAGAACAAAACCAGCCAACAAGAAAACCTAGGTAAAAGAGAGAAAACAACCTCCAGAATAATCAAATCAAGGAAATCAGATGCCTGGATACTCGCAAAAAAATAGACAAGTCATACCAGGCAGCACAAAGATATGGTTCAAAGAAAAAACTAACACTTCAAATGAGATACAGGAGATGAAACAACTATTAAAAGGTCTTCAACCAACTGCTGTCGAGCAAAGAATTTCTGGAAAAGGCCCAACCTCTTCTCAATCCAGATTCCCAGGACCAGGACTCTCTATCAATTGAACCACCCCTCAGTGAGGAAGAATTTCAAGCTCTGCTTGACATGTTGTGAAGCTCCTGGGGTCACGGCATCAGGAGGAGGAAACTGTCATTGTACAAACAGGAGTTCAGGCAGCTTCTGCTTTGGTGCAGAACCAGGGAGGAGGTCAAGGGTTACACATCATACTCCAGGGAATTGCAAGCCACAGAGCATTAGAAATGACCCACAAACCCATTGGGGGTTTCAACTCTCGCTGGTACTCAGCAGGTGCCCTCCAAACTGAATTCATTTGGAAAATGGTGGTTTTTCACGTCCAAACTAACTCTGGGGCTCCATGGACAGCAGCCATTGGACACAGGGGCCAAATCTCAGTAGAACTAGGGAACTTTTCAGGAAATGATCATCTGCGCCTACCCATCATCACCTCCTCAACAGGCTGCTTGATTCTCAACTGTCGCGAAATCCATGAGAAGAGACTAGGACTTCCATGATATTTCTTCACTGCCTTGCTTCTGTCAAGGAAGGAAATTAAAGTTGAAATGAGCTTTCTGTATAGAAAAGGAGGGGCTGCTTTATCCCTGACCATAGATGAGGGTTCAGGCTGTAACCCTAATTACTGGGTACCATCTCAAATGGATACTTTTTCAACATTTCCTCACATCAACTCAGGAAGCTGTAGGGAAAGTTTTATTTGCAAGCACAGAATCCACAGGTCAGAAATGACCAATGTTAATATTTCCACAAGTTCAGAAACTTCATAGGTATTTACCCATATATCTAGGCATAAATGGTCATTGTCATCATGAATAAACTGTGTGTACCATTCAAAAAAAAAAAAAAAAAAAAAGGTCTTCAAACACATCTTCTAAATCAAATCAACAAGTTAAAGGAAAATGTGACAAAAGAGATGAAGAATATACAAACATTGAGTGACAATGCAGAATAACTTGAGAGCCTGAAAAAACCAGTGGCAGAACTTATGGGTACAAAAGACACAAAAGAGACATTGAACAGCAGATTTGAAGAGGCAGAAGAAAGGATTAGTGAACTAGAAGACATGGTAGCTGAACTCCTACACATAAAGCAACAGTTGGGGAAAATGGAAAAATATGAACACAGTCTCAGGGAACTGAATGACAAAATGAAGCACACAAATATACATGCCATGAATGTCCCAGAAAGACAAGAGAAGGAAAAGGGCAGAGAAAATATTGGAGGCAATAATTACTGAAAATTTCCCAACTCTTAAGAAAGACATAAAATTACAGATCCAAGAAGCACAGCATACCCCAAACAGAATAGATCCAAACAGACCTACTCCAAGACACTTACTCATCATATTGTCAAATGTCAAAGACAAAGAGAATTCTGACGGCAGCAAGAGAAAACAATTCATCACATACAAGGGAATCACAATAAGACTATGTGCAGATTTATCTGCAGAAACCATGGAGGCGAGCCAGCAGTGGTATGACATATTTAAATACCAAAAGAGAAAAACTGCCAACCAAGCATTCTATATCCGGCAAAAGTTGTCTTCAAAAATGAGGGAGAGTTTAAAATATTTTCAAGCAAACAGACACTGAAGGCGTTTGCGAACAAGAGATCTCTCTACAAGAAATTCTAAACAGAGTGCTACAAGCTGATAGGAAAATACAGGAGAGAGAGGTTTGGAGAAGAGGGTAGAAATGAAGACTATCAGGAAGGGTAAAAGGAGAGTGAGAAAAAAATAAGATATAACATATAAAATCCAAAAGACAAAATGGTAGAAGTACTGCCCTTACAGTAATAACATTAAATGTTAATGGATTAAACTCCCCAATAAAAAGACAAAGACTGGCAGAATGGATTACAAAACAGGACCCATCTATATGCTGTCTGCAGGAGACTTACTTTAGACACAAGGACAAAAATAAGGTTAAAGTGAAAGGGTAGGAGAAGATATTTCAGGCAAACAACAACCAAACAACAACCAAAAAAGAACGGGGGTAGCTATACCAATATCAGACCAATTAGACTTCAAATGTAAAACAATTAAAGAGACAAAGAAAGACACAATTAATAAAAGGACAACTCATCAAGACATACAAATATTTATGCACCAAGCCAGAGTGCCCCAAAATACATGAGGCAAACACTGACAACACTGAAGGGAGAAGTAGACACCTCTACAATAGTAATAATAGTTTCAGATGTCAATACACCACTCTCATCAACAGACAGAACATCTAGACAGAAGTCAGCAAGGAAACAGATTTTGAATAGCATGATAAATGAATTAGATTTACCAGACATTTACAGAACATTGCACCCCAGAACAGCAGGATACACATTTTTGTCAAGTGCTCATGGATCATTCTCAAGGACAGACCACATGTTGGTTAACAAACCAAGTCTCAATAAATTTAATCAGATCGAAATTATACAAAACACTTTCTTGGACCATAATGGCATGAAGTTAGAAATCAATAACAGGTGGAAGGCAGGAAAATTCACAAATATATGGAGCCTAAACAACACACTCTAAAACAACCAGTGAGTCAAGGAAGAAATTACAGGAGAAATCAGTAAATAACTTGAGGCAAACAAAAATGAGAATACAACATATCAAAACTTATGAAATACAGCAAAGGCAGTGTTGAGAGGGAAATTTATTGCCCTAAATGCCTATATTAACAAAGAAGACAGAGCAAAAATAGGGAATTTAACTGCTCACATGGAAGAACTAGAGAAAGAATAGCAAACTAACCCCAAAGCAAACAGAAGAAAAGAAACAACAAAGATTAGAGCAGAAATAAATGAAATTGAGAACATGAACCAGAAATGGATAGCATAATAGTATGTAATGGTAGCACAATATTTTAATTATAATGAACAAAGCTGAGTGTGAGTATGGTTGAAAGAGGAATGCTAGGGGCATGTATGACGGAAGAGAGGAAAAAAACTAAGATTGTATAAGTTAGCAAAACCTACAGGGGACAATGATGGTGATAAAATGTAGAAATTTAAGTAAATTTTTAAATGAGGGAGAACAAGTGAATGTCAACATTGCAAAGTGTTGAAAATGGGATGGTACATAGGAAAAAATACAATGAATGCAAACTTGGGTCTCTAGTTAGCAGTAGCATTGTAATATTCTTTCATTAATTGTAACAGAGGCAATACACCAAAGCCAAATGTCAATAGAGGGAAATATGAGGGAGAGGTGTGGGATTCTTGGTGGTGGTGGTGGTGGTGGTGGTGTTTCTCCTTTTTAATTTTTTTCTTTATTCTTTTCATTTTTTTCCTCTTCTTTCTTTGTGGAAGAAATGGAAACGTTCTCACATAGACTGTGGTATTGAATGTATAACTATGTCATTCAGCTATTGATTCTTCACTTAGGATGGATTGTAAGGTGTGTGAATAAAACTGTGTAAAAAATAAACAGAAAGATACAAGTGCCAGAGAATATGTGGAGAGAAAGATACAGCTCTTCACTATCGGTAGGGCAGTAGAACAGTGCAGCCCCTCTGGAGGGCAGTGGGAGTGGTTCCACAGGAGGCTTAGATTTGCTGTAGTATCCTACAACCATTATGTGGTATAGACGTGGAATAACTGAAAGCAGGGACATGAACAAGCATTTGCACACTGGCGTTTATGGCAGCAGTATTGACAATTCACAATGGGTGGAGGTGGCCTAAGGGTACATCAACATATGAGCAGAAGGGTGAACTATGCTGTATACATACAACAGAATACTGGGCAACTGCAAAAAGGAATGAAGTTGTGAGGCATGCAACTAGATGAATGAACCTTGAAGACATAGTTGAATGAAATAAGCCAGAAATGAAAGGACAAATATTTTAAGCCTCACTCATATAAACTAACTACAATGAGAAAACACTGAGAATTGAATTCAAGAGCATAGGTTATCAGGGGATAGAACATGGGCAGAGATTGGGCAATCGATGATGCAGGAGTCCAGAATGTTCAATAAGGCTTATTATAAAGGTTTCTAGATTGTAAGCTCGTACAGCAGTCACATCAATTCCCGAGTTTTAAGTGGTATTTAGAAGGTCTTTATTCACTACAAAATTCATATTCTCTCTAGCACACTATCTAATTTAACCTGTCTGGTCAGTTTATTTAAACAGCATAATTACCTGGAACCTACTAGAATGGGGAATGAGATCTTATTATTCTGTACAGGTTAGTGTAATACCCCAATACATTCCAGAGTATTTGGGGCATAAAATAAAAAAGTATTTGCAAAGTCCCCTGATGGACTGGAGAAAAATGTGGAAATACTAAGTTTCCCCACCTGGGGAGTTCCTGATACTCTCACAAGCATTAAGGACTCCCAATTTATTAAGACAAGCTCTCCATCTTGGGGCTTGCCCTTATGAAACTTATTCCTGCAAAGGAGAAGCTAAGCCTACTTATAATTATGCCTAAGAGTCACCCCCAGAGAACCTCTTTTATTGTTCAGATGTGATTCCTCGCTCTCCCAGCCTCTGCCAATAAATTCACTACCCTTCCCCCTACATGGGATATGACTCCCAGGGGTATACGTCTCTCTGGCAATACGGGAAATGACTCCCAGGGATGATCCTGGCCCTGGCATCATGGGATTGAAAATACTTTCTTGACCTAAAAGGGAAGAGAAATGAAACAAAATAAAGTTTCAATGTCTGAGAAGTTTCAAACAGTAAAAAGTTCATCCTGGAGGTTATTCTTATGTATTATATAGATAATCCTTTTTAGTTTCTAATGTATTAGAATAGCTAGAAGATAATACCTGAATGTTGAACTGTAATTCAGTAGTCTTATTCCTTGATGACTGTATAACTATATATCTTTGATTGTGTGACCGTGTATGACTGTGAAAACCTTGTGACTGACACTCCCTGGATCCAATATATGGGCAGATGAGTAATAAACATTTATATATAAATAAAAGAGGGGGACTAAGGGTATGGGACGTTTTGGGTGTTCTCTGTATTTTTATTTTTATTTTATTTTAGAGTAATGAAAATGTTCTAAAATTGATTGTGGCAATGAATTCACAACTATGTGATGATACCATAAGCCACTGATTGTGTATACTTTGGATGGATTATATGGTGCGTGGCTATATCTCAATAAAATTGCATTAAACTATTCAATTGGCAAATTTTGATATACTCCTGGGTGAGAACTGTTTGTGGCTCTGACTCAGCTTCTGTGAACTGAGGGACTCAGACACCTGTCTACAGCCACATAGCTGGTAAGGGAAAGAGCCAAGAGTTGGACCCAGGCCTGCCATGGTGTCTTTTCACTCTTCCATTCTATATCTTACTGAAACAATCTAATCCCAAATTATAATCACAACACTGCCAAAGGAAAACTCAACTCGAGTTCTCAGCCTTGCTTTCTAGCTTCACAGTAGCTGTGTCTCTTAGCCACAGACAGATGACACATACAGACAATGCATCATGAAAGACAGTGCAAGGACTCAAGATGTGACTTGCAGCACTGTGGAACAAACGCCCCTACGACGGCCAATGTGGGGATATTACTAAGCAAATGCTGGAAACTACAAACTGCTTACGAGACTTCGAGAGGCTGGGTTGGAGAGATGTGGACAAAAGGATATATTCAGCAGACACTAAGGATACAGAAAGGAATGCTACGGCATTTTTTAAAATGGTGTTTACATTTTAGGCCTGGTGTTCTGTGATCCCGATGCACAAACACAGGTTATGGGATCAAGTTGTGAGGAATTCATTTTTATGCACCAGTATAAAAAACTCTGAATTAAACTAAAATGAAAGAAAAAGAGCCTTTAAGAGATTAGCCATGAAAGAGTTTGTAATAAATTGAAATTATCTCTACATGTTTACATCTCTCCCAGGCACAGATGTACCCCTAAGAATGCCCAAAGAATTCTATTTTCTTATTGAATCACCAGGTATACAACAGGATATTTTCAACATTACCCTACAACTCTCCCCTCCTCCCTATTTCTTCAGCAAAGGGGCAAATGATCCTCCTTTCATTTAGATTCCTCTTCTATCGTACCTCACTAGACCCCTTCAAAAGTGTAGGCGAGATGGAAACTGAAAAATTTGACTTTTCCTTCAAGAAATCAGACCATCATCCATCACTTCAAGTGACAATTAGCAGTTTCTGCAGCACATTATATGAGAAGAACTAATAAGGCAAAGGAATCGAGGGCAGGCTTTCCCCTTCATGATTCTGTCTGAAGCTTAAAAGAAAGTCTGAACACTAATGAATTCTGAATTCATGTCAGCTCAATAGAGAGCAGAGTCTTTCATCTTCACCTGGAATAGGAATGAAGGAAGAAAAGCCCAACAGTTCATCCACTTCTCCTAAAATATACTCTGCTTCAGTCCTTTTCTTGGCTAAGAGTTTGGAGTCTGGAACAGGTCTTCAAAATCACCTCATGTGATCTCAGAGGGAGCAAACCTGAGCCCTGGGAAGTCAAGCAACTTGCCCAAAGTCACAAGGCCAGTCTCTGGAACCAACATGCCTGTCCTTGAGTCACCATTACTCTAGTAGAAGAGGGAAATAAAGTATGGGTTTTACCCCACACAGTAAGAATGTGTGTCCCAATTTTTTTCCAGGTACTTTCGAAATTCTAAATCTACATGTAAAATATGTTTAATCTAGAGACAGGCATGAAGGTGCTCAGAAACAAGTGATCAAACAGGACCCAACCCCAAAGAATGCTCCCTGGACAAGTAAAAAGAATGCACATACACACTCCTCAGAATTCACTCCAGGCCTTGCAGGAACAAATAAGCACATACCTGTAAGACCCAAATATGACATCTCCCATGGTTTCCCTAAAAGGAACTCACTAGAAGATCCCACAATAGAGGACAACTAACTATACACTGTACCAGAAGGGAAGTTGTAGGCCTAAAAGTTAAAACAGAGCACAGGCAGCTCAAAACCCAAAAGAGAAAGTTTGATGCTGCACAGAACTATTCACAGACAAGTTTAGAGAAGAGGCAGGTTATCAGACAAAACAGTTCTGCAAAGCTTTGTGATGCAGTAAGGAAAACAGTTCCCAACTAAGTTTATCTGTACTGACAGCTTCTGTCTTGGCCTGGCAGAAGTTGAGTGTCTACACATGAACATAAAGATAACCTACAAAGGCTACACATCCCCATTCCATTTGCCAAAGGTCACTAAGGATTGAGCATTTTGCTTTAGTGGTTCCACTAATCCAAACACACACCAATCTGCTACTATAACACAGTATCAGGAGGTTCGGATTTTATTTATCGAGGGATGTAGGACTCACTTCATCAGAACTTGGTGACCATTAGCACAAGGTTGAATGACTGTGGCTGCAATGAATTTTTAACAATTATTTGGTTTTAGAATGCCCAGGAAAGAGGATGCAACCAACAAGATGGCGGTAAGTACAGCTGGACAATATTCCATTCAGAGAACATAAAAGCCAAACAGTGGAGCATTGAGAAATTAAATTCATGGCCTGGAAAACAAGCCAAGATTAAAAAATGTCATGTTGATACAGTAGGTGCTCTTGACAGTGCGGGTGCGGGGGGAGATGTCAGCAACTGGATTGATTGCATTTTCATAGCAATGTTTTGTGATGGAGGTGGGGAAGGGTCAAGTGTAACAATAACCTTTAGTGCTTTGGGGGCACACACCACATCTTTCATGAGAACCCTATACCATGTAAAAACCCACCATAAGACAGCTCAACATTTTCAGTCACCAGGGCCTACCAAAGCCTCTTCCCATGGAGGGATGAGATTAGGTGGGTCCCCTGCCTTTTTTCCGGGTCACCAGGAGGTGTTCTTAGCAGCAGCTTGGCTCTCCACCCATGGACAGCTTGGAAGGAGAAAGGTCCCTACACCTCTGTGATGAGCTTTAACATCTCCTTATCATATCTAAGCCAATTTATTTTCCAGCCCTCACAGATCCGAAGAGAAGCTAATTTTTTTTTTGAGCATCCAAAAAATGAAGGAAGGAAAGGAGGTTACTGAGAGGATGCAAGACCTCCAACCCAACAGACTGGCTTCCAACTATGCCCTAAGACGACTGAAATTGGAAGAAACTCCTGAGAGTGAGAATACCCCAGAGTGCAGAGGGGCATGCACTGATCTCAGGCATGAGGGACACTCTAACAAATTCTCCCTAAGAATCACATCTTCTGCTCCAACTCGTGAGCATGCAAGCAGATTTGTTCATGAGCCCAGGTCTGGGGACTCATCAATTCTCCTCACAGCCCTTGGGGGTTAGAGCTGTATCCTGTCTCTTGCCCTACAGTTTTTTGGGGGGATGGTGCTATATACAGCACAGAAACCACATTGTGAAAATACAGAGAAGGAAGACATGGGGCTTCCAGGAATAAGAGGAGAGAATAGCAGGAGATAAAGGGACAGAGAAGATGGATTAGAAAATGCAGAGAGACCTTTGGGGGCTGAAGGGCTACTTCTTCTCTTTTCACAACAGTGCGAAAGATACAACGGAGCTCCCTGACTCTGAGGAGAGAGTGGGTTTCCCTTTCATGCCGGGGTGACCATCTCTAATGCTGATGGGAGTTATCTCTGCCCCATTTGCCCACCACGGGGGCTCACCCCCAGGCTGACCTCCTGTTTAGTCACGGGACTGCAGGAAGAGGGTTCACTGGCAGGTCAGGGAGATGGTGGCCCTCACACCCCCCAGACAGCTCTGAGCCTTCCGGTCAGGAGAGGGCCCTCCTTCCCTTTCTTTTCAAGGGAAAAGATCACTGAATGAACCATTCCAAATCTGTTTTTCCTTTTGTCTTTGAAATTGCCAATATCATCATCTTTCTTTTTCTTCAAATGAGAGAGGCAGAGAGAGGTGGTGTAATCTGTCCCAGGGTCACAGCTACGACTAAATCCTGGGTCCCAACTCCCATCCGGTGGGCCAAACTTTTAGACTCGTCTGCTACGCAATCTTACAGAGCAAAAGCAAAAGAAAAAAGTCAGTAATTTCTTGGGGGAGATAGAAGATAATTGGGTTAGAGGAGGACAAAGCCTTCCTTCAGAAGAAACCAACAGTCATCCTGCAGTCCGTCCTCTGGGTGGGCCACTGTTTCCAGCCACTCACTGGAGCAGGGACAGGGCCCACCACCCACTGAGACGAAGCACCAGGGAGGAGCTAGTAACCTCAACACATACTTGTGACTCAATCAATTTCAGTGACGTCTTCCTTCCCCAGAGCAAATATTTTCTGTTTCCAACTTAGAACACTGAAACTCCCTTCTCTCTTAATTGTCAGATTTGCTGTGAGGTAATTGGCAGCTCCCTTTGATTTCAGGACTGCTCTGGATGTTTTGCATGGGGATGCTCCTGAGTCTTTGCAGGGCTTGATGGCCAGATAATGAGACTGTATTTCTACTCACATCCCCAAGCAGACCAGGATCAGGGCCCACGTGGTCACATATTTGCATGTGTGAAGCAGCAGAAAATCTGAATGCAAATAATAAATTTCCTCAAGAGCCCCTACACAGTCGTCACTTAGAGACACCAAGTAGGACACGGGCAGGAATGTTTTTCTTGGGTTTGTTTCCTTTGATTCTCATGCAGATAACTTTGCTCTGTCTAGCAGCCTGCATGGGGGGTGGGCAAGGGAAGGGGGACAGGGCATCCCAGCCAGAGTGTGGTCCAACAGGAATCATTGGGTTTCAAGGGCAGAGAAAGCCTTGATTAAGATCCCAGCTCTGCCACTTGCCACAATCAAGGGGCAAGTTCTCAAACACTTGACCTTATTTTCCTCATCTGTTAAATGATGAAAACATCACCAACCTAACAGGGTGGTTGGGAAGAATAATTGAATTAATGTACATCCTGATATAATCATTATGGGAAAAACAAAGTCTCACAGTGAACATCCACAGGATCCTTACCATGTCCCTAGAGCATTGGAGTTGAGTCACCGAAAGCACAGTCATGCTCCCTTTCTGAAAAGTCCAACATTTGGGAGTGGGGATAGAAGACTTTCTCTTTAACGACTTATCTGCAGACAACAAAATCTGTGAGCCTTGGGATGTACATTCAGTTTCCTGGCTCTCGTGGCTCGGGTGGGAGGCAAGAGTTGATGGGAGCAGAGGATGGCAGGGGCAGAGGGAGAATGACCACCCTGTTCCCAGACCGTTCTCCAAGTCTGATTCCAGGATTCTGGAAGGCCCAGCCACATCTTCAGTCTTGGATTCCATCAGATAACTTAGATAATCTGCTTAAGCTACCTCAGGCTGGTACTGTTAAGTTACAATCAAGGTTCTTGACCAAAACGCAAACCCAGAGCCCAGGCCTCTATAGGGGGATACAAAATGTTCTGGTCTCCCCCTCCAACTGCCTCCCTTTCTTCTCTATCAAGTCAGCGCACACCAGCCGGACAGCCATGAACCCCTCTGCTCAGGCAACTCTTTCTTCAAGAACTTGCCTTCCACTCTCCCCTCACTTCCCACAGTCCTCTTGGCCTGTTTTTATGACAAGTCTTGTCCCCTCCTTACACCAAGCACAAACTCACCCATTCTCTCTCTCTTTCACACACACACACACACACCCTCATACGTACTGGCACACACTCCCACAGACTCTCTCACTTACACTGACACTCACATACACACCGATGCACTCGTACAGTCTCACACACTGATACTCTCACACACACACTCACACACTACTAGACTACTTCTGTCTGTCTAATTATGCAAACAGCCATCAGCCGCAGCAACATGCTGGCGTTACAAGCATGCAGTTGGTACCTCCTTCCTAAACAGTCCCCAGCCTGTGTGAACCCTCATGGTCTCCCTCATACAGTTGGAAACCACCCATAATTACCTCCACCACAGCCAAAGACTTGAGTTACTATAGGACATTTAGGTCTTCAGCATCCTTTTAGAAAACTGGACACGGATGCAAGCATTGTGGCTCAGAGCTGCACTTTATGCATACAGTCTCAGGATGCATTTTCTGTGGCTTGTTGCAGCTCATGAAGCAGGGTGGAGAGTGGAGACAAGCAAGGCCTCAGAAAAGCTTGGCAGCAAAGACCAAGTAGGTTCTGGGGAAAAGAGGCATTGGGCAAACTCCATCTCCCTAATCTTCATGGTGACCGCCAGCCAAGTTTGCTTTCAGAGCTGTGAGAAGGACCAATTAATTTATCAATCTGCACCTCTTTCTGCCATAACATATTTCCCTCTTGCCAACAAAAAATGTGTCCATTATCAAGCAGGTCCCTGTCCTCCTAAGCAGCCCATGAGGCTGTATAATTACACTTCTTTCCTTGACAACTTGCATGATTGTTTTCCTAACAGTATATTACTTCGTTAGTACTTTCCAATATACGTTATTTTTAAACTGTCACTTTTGCCCAACTCATCCCAATTCGCACTCGTCTGTTTATCATAACAATCATTAATAACTGTCAGTCCACGCCATCAATGTAACGAACTCACTCCCTCATTAGCATGTTCTAGCATTTGTTCCGTAGAGGGGACTGATTATTTTTTACAACAGGCCAAGCCAATTACTTTACTGAAATGGAATCACATTAATCAAAACTTAACAAGGTGGCAAATTTAAAGATATCAGATTGCAAAAGACAGCATAACTAATATGTCAGTGTCAGAGGTAGCATGTAGGTATGCAGCAGCTGTACTAAATATATCTCTTCACGGAGGCCACATGAATTTTGACGTTTCATATGATCTGACAACTACCAAAGTGATATTATAGAAGGCAAGAGCCTGGTGCTGCACAGCTCACAATGACTTTTGTAGACTCTGGCAAGGGCAGTGTGAGCAGAGAGGGAGGAGGAAGAGGGGAGAAGAAAACGGTGGCCGTGCCTATCCAGGCTGGCAGGCAGCCGTTGATCATGCCTCTCTGTGCCAAGGCATTTTCTTTTACACTTTAAATGATGATCGTCATCCATCACCGTCTGACAACTGCATCAAAACCAGCTGCAAAACATGCAAAGCCCAGCAGTCTAAAATATGCTGACACAACCAACAGAAAAACAAATACATTTATATACATTTATATATACCATAGGAAAAATACGTGGGGGAGGGGGGACACTAAAGAAGGAATGGGGGTGGGGAGGACTACAAAGTGCTTAGGAGCCATGATCAAAAACTGAGGGAAGGAGCATAAAAATGAAAAAGGGAACAAAAGAGAAGAGTGAAAAGGAGACAAAGGTAAAGAGAGAGACAAAGAAAGAGTGAGTGGTGAATGGAAATAGAAGAGGCAGGGAAGAATGGGAAGAAAGGAGAAAAAGAATAAATCCATGTTGCATTCAGGACTGGGAAGGCAGGCAAAGGAGGGTCTCTCTTATCAAGAGTTGATTGTCCCTCAGGGACATTTCCCCACTTTATCCTCATCTCTTTATTCTATCAACTGGGGCTTCAGCTCAAGCCTTTTTTTTTTTTTTTAGTTCCTGTCAGGAGAAGACATTGGGTTCCATGTAGATCCCCTCTGCCTCCTTCTTCCCCTTGATTGAGGGTCCATCACCAGAACCATGGTTTGTAACCTACAGCTCTGCTACTGCACCCCCCATGGGTTCCTCATGACCCACCAAATGGAGTCTTGGGCCCCTCCACCACCAGCGTGTGTGTGGGTCCTATCTCATTATGCCTTCCCCCACCACCCTACCTCCTCTCTGACCTCTTACACCACTCAAAAGGTGATCATATGTCTGTGCTGACATGTCTTAGCTGGGTGACCTTGAGTGGGTTATTTGACCTCTCTGAGCCTCCCTGTCCTGTAATGATGGAGATAGTATTACTTACTGCTCAGGATTTACTGTTAAGTGTAAAATAAACAACACATATAAAGTATCTGGAAAGATTTTTGGCACATGAGTGGGCACCACTCCTAAGAGTGGCCCGCAGGATAGAGGTTTTGTTTTTATTTATCTCTTCAGTCTGTTCAAAGTAATCAAGCCCTGAAATTCTCTGAAACTGAATTAAGGTAGAGCCCTTCTTTACAGTTCTTATTTATGAGGTTTACATCCTTCCCAGCCATTTAGTTAATAAACTAGAGAATCAGTCAGCCTCAGACAGAGGACCAAAGATGTCCAATGTGATTTGTGGGCCTTACAGGGAGGAGCTGACTTAGAAGGACACCATGGTCCAAAGTCTGCTTCCTTCCCTGGACCCACAAGCCAACCAGCTCAGCCACTCTACTGCACTGTTATTTCATGGAGCATCATTTGTTGACTCACTCCAAGGAAGGCCTGAACCAGGAACACCAGGCTGGCCAAGGCCCCATTGGATAATGTGATTAGATTCAGTTATATCACACAGTTCATGAAATTGTGCTTTGATTCATTTTCACAACTTAAATAGCTATTTGGTTGGGTTGCCAGGTTGAACTTGATGAATGTGTATGATAAAACAGAACAAAGAGGAAGAGCCAGTGCCTGTAAACTGAAACATTAGCCAGTGTATTAACCCCTTCCCTCCTTAACCAAGATGCCTTCCTGGGGGCACTTGCCCCATGGTCATCCTCCTTCCAATGTCACAGCTATTATCAGATCTGTCCCAGTGCCACAGATGATCACTGAGCCTTCTCCAGAATGCTCACCATCTACTCCATCCTAAGCTTGCCTCAGGACCAGAGGATGATCCACAAGTGTTCACCAGTCCTACTTCAAAATCCAGTCACTTTCCAGACACTCAACTTACACTGCAGCCCTGAATCCTGCCTGTCAAACATGTAACTCACCTTCAAGTGAGCATTCCCAGCAATCATGGTGAGATGCTGGCATGCCACCTAATCACTCTGAAGCCATGTGAAACAACACTGGACTAAAAAGAATTCACTTCAACATAGAATTCTACAGAAGTTAGGGGAAGAAAAGCAGGACTTGCATCACTCATGTCAGTGCAATTCATGTTGAATAAGAAAGTATTTTCAATTTTACCAGGTACCTCTCTATTTAAAGACATCCTACAGAAGACTCCCAAATAAAGCAAATTAAAACACTGTAAGTCATCATTTAAAAAATTAAATTGGGTTTTCATTTTAGGGAATCATATAATTTTAATCCTAGAAGAGTTCTTACCAATTAAGCCCAGTCCCAACCCATTTTTCTCTATTTCAGAGAAAAGGAAGCTCAGTGAAGCATGTTTTCCAAAGATGACCACAACAATAACTCCCATATAACATGCTCTTCTAGAATGTGACCTCACCATTTCCTCATCAAGAGGTAGAATCTCTTTAATCTGGACAGGCTTTAACTGATACAGTACATGGAAGTTGCACCCAGTGACTTCTGAGGCTAAGTCATAAAAGCAATGGACCTTCTACCTTGTTCAGTGGAATGCTTGCCCTTGGAGCCTGAGCCACCACATATGAAGTCCAACTGCCCAGACTTGGCCCTGCTGTGAGGAAGCCAAGCCACATAGAGAGCGGTGCTCCAGTCAGCAGTCCTAGTCTTCAAGTCAGATGCCATGGACGTGTGTGAACAAGCTTTCAGAGGATTCAAGACCCCAGCATCGAGTTATCCCAGCCTCTGAGTCTTTCCAGCCAGAGCACCAGCCATTGTAGACTAGAGACAAGCCATCACCACTGCACCCCACCCGAATTCCTGACCCACAGAATCCATGAGCATAAAAAATGGTTGCACTAAGACTCTAGGTTTTTGGCTTAGCAAATAGATAAGAGGCACCCTGGGAAACCTGGGATAGTAAAGGTCACATGACAAGAATTCAGGGACACTTGTTCTAATGTATTGCTTTTCTCCTTTATGACTCTTCTGCTTCAACTGTGGCAAGTAACACATACCTGTGCAGCATATACTAACTTACTATGCCAGAAATAAGGCAGAACTGAAAAAAGTTTAGCCAAAAACTGATCAGATGTGTGCAGAGTAAGCTACGGTTGCCGGTGAACAGCAAAAGCTGGGTACTACTGGGCATCCAGATGGGAAAAAAAAAAAATTATATATATATATATATATATATATATATATAAAATACCAATTCCTTGAAAAGCAATCACTGCCCCAAATGGAGTTCTTTATATCACATCTCCCACAAATTCCACTTTATTTTAGGCTTGGAAAGTATCAACAGTTCTCCAACCTGGTCCTCTGGCCCTTTGGGTCAGTGACCAGGGTCTGGAAATTTAGTATGGATCCAGCGAGGAAAACTCTAGGCCTGGCAGATTCAGGATTTGAGACCAAGATTCTAAATTATGAAGAGGACTACATTACATTTGAGTCTTATTCCTTTCACATCCTCCCACGTGGCCCTCACCTTGACACGTGTTGGGATCAACCCTCTTCTCTTCCCACAAATCAATCTGCTAAGAATCTCGGTTTCCTCACTACCTCCTCATCCGAGAGAGCCCAGTAAGGAGGCCTTTGGAGAAGGGAGACCCTTGGGTCACCTGCCCCTTGGTGGAAGCGGAGTATCGGCCACCCCACACTCGGTAAGTACATCAGAAATTAAGAGCCCAATACTTTCTCCCCATATTTGCCACAACTTTTCCCCAGATCCAAAACTAAACCTCATGATCTGGCAAAGGATATTTAACCATTCTATGGATTTAAAAGTCTTACAAAGGCATAAAAAGTAAACCACACTTAGCCATTCATTTAACGACTTGCCTTTATTGGAACTAAAAACCCACAATATCAACTTTAGTATTTAATGTACACATATAGTATATTTTCACATATGGACACACTAATTAATAAATTATTTGCATTTTCAAAATCAAGACCATCCTGGGCCATAAGGGATGCAAACTCATCAAACCCAAGACCATCCGCCGTGGGAGGCTTCGCGGGAGATCAGAGCTGCACTGCTTGGACACACAGCCCTGTTCCCTGCTCTCTCATTAGCCTCCCAAAGGAGCTCTCTCCTCCCATAGGCAGGTCCCTCAACTTTCTCAACCTGAATCCTTTTATCTCTAACACACTCAGAGAGATTGAGTGACTTGTCCAAGTTTACAGAGCTTAGAAGGACTTCGACCCAGGTTTCTGACTCTCCCAGACTCTTCTCTCCATCTCTCCTTCCTTGTTTCACATAAAGCTTGTGTTCTCGGCCCTGCCTGCAGGGCCCTAAGTCGGGGCAATGCTGAGCCTGGGCAGGGGAGAAACCTCCCAGTTCCACATATCCACAGGAACTGTCCATGCCCCAGATTGAAAAGCCCTCACTAGGACTCTCAAATATCAAACTGGCCAGAGAAAAGACCAAAACCCTCCTTTAAAGGTTTTAAAAAAATTAAAACCTACAACTTCCCTTTGAACTCAACACAGAAAGTCACTTGAGGCCGGAATGAGCAGCTTCCCCCCTCCACCGCCCCGCACCGAAGCTCTCACCTCACCCCACCCTCTCCCCAGCCGGACGGCTGCGGTAACTGAGAGGCTGCAGATGTGAGAGGGGCCCCTGATTTATTCCCCTCCCTGATTTATTTCACCCCTGCACATCGCTTTGGTATGACAACAATGCATAATTTGATTACACGTGATATATAAAATCATTGCAGCTGTTCAGAAATATTCACAGTGAGAGAAATTGCAGATCCACACACAGACACAGATACATAGACCCGTTCACACACAGTCATGCTTTGTGAGTATCCTGCTAAAGTCACAAAGGGAGAAGAGAAAAAAAAAGCTATTCTTTCTACTGATTAGGCATTCCCAGCGTTCCCCACCTTGCTTTGTTCCTAAGTACAGAATTAAGAACAACTCCTTAAAAAACATCCCCACAAGGTCTAAAGGGAGAAAGAGCATCTTGGGGTGAGACGAATGCAACGCAACAGAAAAACCAGAGTGTGCACCATTTAATTTTACTTTAAGATGCTGTCATGAAGCCGGGTGCATTTAATTCCCTTTTAAAAGCCACGTAAAAGTTTCTCTCCCACCTGCTCACTCTGAGCCTAAGATTAATCCCTCAGGAGTTTTTTATTTCCTATTCTGCCTATCTTTCATCTTCACCCCGGACTAAGCAGATGGATGTGAATTCAAAGTTTTCTGATCTTTAGCCCAAGTTATGGAGGGTTATCTTTGGCTGTATATCTTTCTGCTGGCAGTGCTCCCTTGGTGATGAAGGATTAACCACCCCAGCTGTCTCTCCCCAGAATGATGCAGTGCCGTGCTCCTCAACACGACAGCATCACTTAATCTTAATGTCCGCTCTCCAAGCGCAGCCGCGCAGGACAAAGCCAATCAACATCAGATGCCACCAAGATAGACCTACTGCTTGGCCCTGGAGTCTCTCACCCTCTCACTTCTATTAATCAACATCATCCAACCCAATCCCAGAGTTCACTTCTCTCAAACCACGCTTCAACCAGGCTGGGGCCACATTAACCATCCAAAGCACCTGGGAGGGGGGTGCTGCGGGGACAATCAGAGGCATCAGGAGCGCAGCGTGCCCAGCCAAGGGGATGCATCCGAGTCCTTCCCTCTGCCCAACTTCTCTCAAACACCAGCGTCAGTTCTC
Source organism: Choloepus didactylus (assembly GCF_015220235.1). Classification (NCBI taxonomy): domain Eukaryota; kingdom Metazoa; phylum Chordata; class Mammalia; order Pilosa; family Megalonychidae; genus Choloepus; species Choloepus didactylus. The sequence goes on along the minus strand of NC_051321.1, from coordinate 72,102,228 downwards.
GGAAAACTCAGCACCTCTTCACACACTAAAATTCATCCATTTGTCAGAACAGGATAGATCTTGCATGAAATCGACCTATCTTCCACAGACCCCCTTAAAGAGTCTAAAGAAAGGGGTCCATTTGCAACTGAATGGTATTAGGCCCACCTCCGCTTCCACGTGTGAAACTGGACCTGACATATTTTACTTTTTTGCACAAAAACTCTTAGTCTCATCACAGCACAAATGGAAACCCAGACCAGACCAAAAAAAAAAAAAAAAAAAAGCCTTGCTTGCACAACTAATATATCCACAAATGCATTTAGTCTTAGTAAGTTTCCAATCCTCCTTTCTTCTCCCTTTTTAAGTTTACATGTCATAAGCAAGGAAAGCAAAATGGTACTCTCATGTATTCCTCTAGCTCCAAGCAATTATAGGAATGTAAATCCCTTTTTTTCTCAAGAAAGGAACAAAAAAGCCAGCCCAGATCTCAAAGGCAAATGTAATAAAACAGTAAATTATTGCTAGAGTTTACTAAACAAATGCAACCTAGTTAAATTTGGAAAAATCTTCACTTTTGCTTACATTTGCAATTTTACTGCTGAACTACTGGTATTTCTTACTTATGCAACATTAAAATGTATAAGAAATCCTCTTGTGTGCTATATCCAGCATCTACTCTTGATTTATAATACCCAATTTAGGGGGGAAAAAACACAACTAAACCTGATTTAAATCACAGATTACTCTGTAAAACACAAGCAAGGAACTATTCCAAATCCTAAATGTAATTTAAACATATTTATATTTTACAGTGATATATTTTCCCCATTCCTTGTCTTATGACTGTAAACTTTCTATAATTATATAAGCAATTTCCCTAAGGTCACAGCATTGATCATAGTTATAAATTGCTAAAGTACAACAACATACAGTGAGCAGTAAAATATATGCTGGACATCACGAATGGTTTCATCAGATCAGGAATGGGGTGGGGGAAGAAGAATGAGTACTGTAGGAATGAAGATAGAGAAAGGGAAAAAGGTAACAAAGAAATTTTCCAAGAAGTCATTATAAAATATCATATCCCCTTCCCCAAAGCCATTTGGAACACAGTTTTTACAAACTATCCTGCAGTCTGGCTTGGTTTAATTTTTTGATGATATCCTTAACCCTTTGACTACCACCCTGAAAGTCATTTGAGGGGGTAGACCAGGAAAGAAATTTCCTAAATTATTCAGTTAGAGCAGAAGATAAAAACCAAGGAGAGAACTTCTGCAAGATAAACTCCCTTCTCCCAACAGTAGTTCTCAAACTGTGTTCCTAGGAACTCTGCGAGCACAGGGAGGTACTTTCCAGGTGAAGCAGATAGGATTCCAGGCTGCCACCCAGCCTTTAACCAGAGCAACTTCTCTTTGACTTATTTCCTTTACTGGGGCTCCGTGGAAGAAATCTTACTCAGAAAAAGTTTTAAAGGTTTAAAAAAAAAAAAAAAGTTTGGAAAGCACAGCTCCTAATGCTGTCAGTTATTCGAAGGTTTCCAATTGTTTTTGTGTTTCTGGTGGTGTTGGGTACTTCTTTTCTTAATGAGAGGGCATTTGAGTGCCCCACGCACAAGATGCGAAGGGGGCTGCTGTCAGGCACCTCCAGCATCCAGGGCTCCAGCTAGACAGTCTGGCAGGCCAGTCCCCGCGATGTCAGCAATGCCACCCTCCTCTCTGAGCAGTTGCCCATTAGGACGACAGCTGACACCCAGGGGGAGGGAGAAATCAGCGTGTGGCAAGTAACACAGCCGCTCACTATAAAATAAACTTAAGACCTGTGGTTCCTGACACCTCAGGAATAGAATGGTTCAAAATTTCCCTTTGCAACATCTAACAGGGAAGGCTAAGTACTTACTATGCAAGCTCAGGATCCTGATGCGGCTTTCCCAGAAGACCACACAGCTCTTTCTACTCATTACACAAGCCTTCTAGTGGGATAGATCTTAAGACAATGGCCCCCAGGAGTATAAATAATGCCCCACCCCCACTGTGTACCCCTTCACTCTACTCATTTCTTGTTTACTCTCCTGCTTCTGTTATTCCTTTCTTCACTCCCATGCTCCCAAATGTGCATTCTCTTCCTCCCATCCTCCCGCCCTAAGTCCATTTCCCCATATGTGTACTATTAAGAGCTCCCAAATAAATTCAGGAATGGTTTCCTGAAATACCACAACTTTCCCCAACCAGGAACCACATTCACAACATTAACTGGTATGATGGGCACAGGGCATCAGACGGAAGGCAGCTTTAAGGAACCGTCAGCACACGCGGGGGGCTGAATCAGCGCATGCCTTGGCCCCAACGCCAAAGGGAACAGAGCTGCACAACCTACCAGTTAACTCAACAAGCCTGAATTCCAATCTCTCATTAGAGAGATTAATTCAGATTCCATCTTCCCCACTGGTAAGTATGATAGTTCCTACTTGTGCAAAACAAATGAGTTACTACAAGTAAAACTGTTAGCATATTGTAAGTGCTCCATAGATGGTAATTTAGTAGACACTTCCCCTTCATTTGACTATTTTTTGGTTGGCTAGTTGTTTTCTGTTTTTTAGATTGCCTAGAGGTGTTATGGCTGCTCAATAAACAAGTTAAAAAAACAGAACAATGTTACCAATTCTGGTCTTAGAAGAAGGAGGGGAGACCTCCAGACCCTGGGTGGGCTCTGCCTGGGGTGACACCCCAAGTTGCTGAACTGCAGGTGGAACAAAGTCTGCACTGCTGGGGGACCACCAGAAACACAGCGGGGCTGAGGGCCCTCACTGGACGTTTCTCACTTAATCAAATAAACACTTCACATTGCAGTAATTTTTATGGAGCAAGGTTTAATGAATACTTACAACTTGTATCTCATTTTTAAAAAGCATGTTCCTTAAAGAACAGAAAACAAAGGCATTTAAAAATTACCGTTAACCCTGGTGCCCCAATGATAATAATATAAATAGCTAATATTTTACTGAACATTTACTATGTGCTAGTATTGTACTAAGTGCTTTACTGTATTACCAAATTTAATTCTTACAACTCTGCCAAAAAGTGAGACTTAGAGTAGTGACATAATTTGCTCAAGGTCACATCGTCACACAGTTCCGAAGTGATAGTACCAGAATTTGAACCTGGGTCAGAATCCAAAGCTCATCTGTTTAACCTATATCCAAGACTGCCTCCCAGAAATACAAAAATTTCACATGTTCTTGGGTTGCCTTCAACTCTTTCTCTTAAGGCTATAGATAGAAAGATAGATGTAAAAATTCTCATTGAATTATTTAAGTTTTTACATCAGATTAATCAATACAGGTACTTATTTTAAATACTTATTTGGTTCAGGGACAAACTCTTTAGTCTTATAAACCTTAAATTTCACAAATAAGATAGTTTCTTTATGAATAACCCAAGGATTTTGATAAATTGCAAGAACAAGGACTTCCACTCCAGTTCCAACCACTGACTTTGAACCTGGTTCTCAAAAATGAGTAAATAGAGGACGAATTTTACAAAACTGACCCACAACCATAACCAAGGGGTTTCTCAGAAAATAACAGGGTGACTTGGACTGAACATTCAAGAGAAATAGGAAAGAAAGCACATAAACTTCACAACATGCAGGGGTATGAGTTTCGATACAAGTACTTTAATCAGAAAAAGTTGCTTAGGGATCCTATTAAACACCAAGAGTGACCCACTCTTCATCTTCCCAAGCAAAATGCCTCTTTATCCATCAGTTCGCATTACAGTGTTACCAGAAACATTCTACTTTGGACCCATTCCTTTTCTCCTTCCCTCGTGCTGCTGGTGGTGGCCTTAATTGTGAGAGATATTGGGACCACCAGGTTCCCAATCTTAAGACCAGAACCTGGAGTCAGTTCCAAAGAAGAGAGATACAATGTGGAAGACTAGAATAATGGAAAACTTGCAAAACAGAAACTACTCTGGCAAAGGACAGTTTCTACTGAATGCTTATTTTCTGCATGATTTTTCTGTAAACCTACAACTTTTCTAATAAAAAAAAATGTATAAAAAAAAAAATCTTTACTTAGAGGGACAGGGGAAACAAGGCTAAATCCAACACAAAACGCCAGTCTTTTCCTCAGACACACCTCCCCAAAACCCAATCTATCCTAGCCCAAAGCTGGCTGCTAAGAAATTCAGAAAAAAAAGTAATTGCTGGCAAAAGAGTTCCTGAAAGGCAACTGAGATCCAGCATGTGTTTATCAATTACTGATTTTGCTAATTCAAAACACGAATGTTGCGCAAAAAGTTAAATAGGGCCTACATTCTGCCTTTCCCATTCCCTAGGAACCACCCCAGACTGGCTCCAACTCTACACCACACATGGAGGCACCCACAGCAAAGCATGTCAGCAAGTTCTCACATTTTTCTAGAATGAGTGGCAAGGAGTCTAGAAAACTCTTTGGACAAGGGAAGACCACCATTCCATCACTTTTCAGCTGGAAAAATTTAAACCATTTGGGAATATGGCAAGTTTCTTCACTTCTCATCTTTCTTATCCTCTTCAATAATGTTTTCTTGTTTTCTTAATATAAGTCCTGAATTATTTCTTGCTAAATTAATTCATACATGTTCACGGTTATAAATTGGAAATGAAGCTCTCTCCTCCCCAATTTGGCATACAGATTTTTCCATAGTTTATCATTGGCTATCTTATATAACCCTAGTTAACTTAGTGTTCCAGTTAATGCTATTGGGTTTTCCAGATTAGCAACCACGTCACTCAAAAATAATCATAATGGCCCTGCCCCAATCAAGACGGTGGAGTGAGCTGCTGCAGGGTTCCATCCCCCCATAGAAGCTTTGAACACTAGCAAGAACTGGCAGAAATATCTTTCTCAAAGCTCCAGAAAACAGCTGAAGGACTTCAGTAACAGGGTGAGCACCAAATCAAGTGCTGACACATCCCCTATCCCCTCACTGGCTCAGCACAGAGCTGGCAGCACCCCCAGTGTGGATCTCTGGTCCCAGTTCCGGAAGGATCAGAGTAAACCTCAAGCACATACTGGAAGCATGTCTGTCTGGCCCAATTTGTCTGGTGGTGGCCTGAGGGAACCACCGCCCCAGAACTTGCCCTGCATGTACAAGGCGGCTCACCAAGCTTTCCTAATGAATGCTGAGGGAGAGCAGTCAAGTCACGCTTCCTGGGGCAAAGGAATCCTGGCTGGAGGACTACAGTGTTGTGCCTGGACCAGACTGAGGAAACTGTTTCCTCAGGAACAGGGAACATTTGGAACTATGTAAATTGGGGAATTCCTAGGGCCTTACATAGGCCCAAGACATGAAACATATGCAGTAAGTATCAGGGAGAACCCTATGCTTTGGCATGGAGCTATTCTCTCTACTCATTGTATGGATAAGCCCTGAAGGAGAACTCTCACACAGGTCAATCTGCAAAGACTGGAAAAGGTGTGTTTTGTTTTGTTTGTTTGTTTGTTTCTTTGTTAGCTCCCGGCATTCAAGGAAATTTCTGGCATAACACTAGCTGGATACAAGCTTAAGGAACAGATACCACAAAGTATAAATCCCAGTGACAGCACACTAAAATATCAAAATCAATAGGTTTCAAAGATTACAAAACATAAAAATAAGAGAACAGAAAGTAGTGGCCCAGGCAAAGAAGATTAAAGCTTGAAAAACCATCCATAAGGAGGACCAGAGGCAGGACATTTCAGACCAAGACTTTCCAAAAAATGGTCTCAACTATGTTGAAAGAGATAAAAGAAAACATGGATGAAGAACTGAAATTAGGAAAATGACAGATGAACACAAAGAAAACAACAGAGTGGGAAATTATGAAAAGGAAACAAACAGAGCAGAAGACCATAGTAACAGAAATTTAAAAGTCCCTACAGGGTTTTAACAGCAGATTGGGGCTGGCAGAAGAAAGAATCCAAAAACTTAAAGACAAGACAATTGAAATCATCCAGTCTGAGGAGCAGAGAGGGAAGAATGAAGAAAAGGGAACAGAGCCTAAGGACACCATCAAGCTTACCAATATATGCAGAAGGGGAGTCACAGAAGGAAAAGAGAGAGAAAGGGGCAGAGATAACACTCAAAGAAATGAAGAATGAAAACTTCCCAAATTTAATGCAATGCATCAATAGTCACATACAAGATGCTCAATGAACTCCAAACAGGTTTAACCCAAATAGATCCATACTGTGCAATGCTATAATCAAACTGTCAAATGCCAAAGGGAAAGAATTTTGAAAGCCACAAGAGATGAGCAACATGTCATGTAAAAAGGAGCCTCAATAAAACTCATTTCTCATCAGAAACCATGGAAGCAAGATGGTAGTGAGAAGACATATCTAAATTACTGAAAGCCAAAAACTGTCAACCAAGAACCTTGTATCTGGCAAAACTATCTTTCAAAAAAGAGGGAGAATGAAGGTACTTCCAGATAAACAAAAGCTAAGGGACTTCGTCACCATTAGATCAGCACTGCAAGAAATGTTAAAAAGAGTTCTGCCACTTGAAAGGAAAGGGCACTCAGCAACTGACTAAAGCCATGTGAAGAAACAAAGATGTCCAGTAAAGATAATGACATGGGTAAATATAAATGCCAGTACTATAATAGTTTTTATTTGTAATACCAACTTTTACTTCCTATAGGATCTAAAAGGCAAATGCATAAAATATGATAAATCACTGGTTTTGGACTCAATCTATAAATATGTAATTTGTGACAAGAACTACAAAAGGTGTGGGGACGGACTCATAGAGGAATATTGTTTGTGTATGCTATTGAAGTTGTTAAGATTGTTATAGATTTAGGATGTTAAGTTTAAGCCCCATAGTAACCATGAGGAAAATATCAGTATGCAAACTGAGAGACAGAAAGTGTAATACATGTTACCAGGGGCAGGGGAAGGGCAATGGACACTTAATACGGAAGGAGTATGGGGTTTCCATTTGGGGTGAAGGGAAAGATGGTGGTGAGGGTACTGCAACATTGTGAACATGATTAATTCCACTGAATAGCATGCTTGGAGGGGGGGGTGGAATGGGAAGACTTGTGTTGTATATATGTTTCCACAATTTAAAAATAAAGAGAAACTAACGAGATGATGATAATTAAATGCAATACATGACATCGGGATCTAAACATGGAAGAGAAAAGGAGTCAAAAGGACATTGGGCATTATTGGACATAACAAAAACTGCAATATAGATTGTAAGCTTTATTTCACTGTTAAATATCTTCAACTTGAAAACTGCACTTAAGGTAATAACATAAGTAAATATCCTTTTTTATAGGAAGTGTACATGGAAGTACTGTGTGTTCAAGAAACATGCTATGTGCAACTTGCTCTCCAATGTTTAGAAAATAGATGGTAGATACAGTGATATGACAAAGATGGCAAAATATCAAAATTGATGGGTCTGGGTGTCTGGGGGTGATGGGGATAAGGGTATGGGGTTGTATTTTTTTGTGACTATCCTATAGATTTGAAAGTATTTCAAAATAAAAACTGAAAAATATTAAAATAGAATACATAAGATTACAATAAAAAATAAATTATATTGAAACAAATTTTTTAAATAATGGTAATTATCTCTTCCTTTTCATTATTTATACTACTGCCTTCCATTTCTTGTCTTACCACATTAGCTAAGATAGTGATTGCAAACTCAAATATCCACAGGGCCAGGCGGGTAACTTAACTCTGTGAACCGAGCCAGGTGAGGACTTTGGAAGTGAAGTCCTGTGTCTACAGGAGGCAGCTGACCCTCGTTTCCTACCTCATGTGACATTCAGGAGTAGAGGCCTCATCTTACCAAATTTTTCATGAGAAGCCAGAGATAAAGATGTTTATGGAATCTCCAGTTCTTTAAAATCAGCAACTGATTACTTTTGAACATTGGGCCAAAATAGAAGGCCTGATGATTGAATTCAGCCCAAAGGTGACCAAAAACTTCTAGGCTAGATCTTCCAGAATTGAACAAAGTGTTGAATTTAAATCATAATGGAAGTAGACACCCTTGTCTCAGCCGAGACTCTCTAGCAATGGGCCACTAACAAGCATGTCTGCTTTTGACTTGAGCAAAGAGACTCTATCATATTAAGTTAATGTTTTATGCTAGCTTTTATTTTATCAGAAATGAATTTTGAGTTCTATTAAGAGGATTGGTTTTCTCCTTTTCCTCTATGTGATTACTGATATTAAATTTCTTAAGACTACAGGCAGGGGAAACCTAGAATCCTTAAAATATACTTCCTGCAGGAGAATACACTATAACTTGTGCTTTCCAAGAAAAATTGATACAGATCTTCCCTAACTCTTTTTTAATTTATTGGTTTACTTTTACTGACTCAACATTTGATTAGGATTTGCTTTCTCACCAATATCCCCAAAGCTTATCCTAGTCTGTTAAAATCTGAGTTATAATTCTGCCATTGACATCATCCATGTCAAAAAATTATTCATAACTGGATCCAATGCCAACTCAGTCTACACAACCAATTTCAAATTCCAAAGCAATTCCACACTGCCATCTACATTTGAATTCCCAAGTCCACTTTGATACAATTCATTCTTTGGAAAAATGAGAGCATGACGAATTTTCTGGAAATGGGTCTTGTTTGTGGAGGGGAGGAGCGCATTAAATAAATAAGACAAAACTGGCTTAAGACAGAAAAGACATTCAGTGCATGAATGTAAAAACATCACTAAACTTGGCTTACAAAATTATTAATTATATGTTTGACAGTGAAATATCACAAACAGCTGGGACTAAACAATACAAACCCACACAAGGAGCGGGAAAAAAAACATACTCAGATGCACACCAACACCATCAAAGAGGACGTTTAAATTCAACATCTTCTGCTGTAACAGCTCGTACACCTACACAGCGAACCACCTACCTCAACCAAAAACTCACACACTGGCTGCTCCCATGTCCTATTCCCAGGTTTCTAAGGGCAGGCTCTAAAATGGAAATTCTTCTCCAGCATTTAGAAAGTTGGGCCAGAAATTCTGTGGCCCCCAAAGAGAAAGAGCCACAGAATAATGTGCACGCTGAGGCTGTGAAAAGGAAAGCTGTCACTTGGAGAAGTTTGGTCTTAATTAAATTTAAAAAATAAAATAAATAGTCTCAGTGCCTTGGGAGACTGCTCCAGGGACCGTCCCAAAGACTGACATCCCATCTCCTGTCAAACACATGCTCCAGTGCTCACCACATCTTCTGCCAAGAAGCTGCTCTCCTGAGGCTCGTCCCCAACCCACAGGGAGGAGCCGCCGTCACAAACACTCACGGGAGTTTTTCCAAAAATTCTCACCAGCAGAGTAAATGTCAAAGAAACACCCAAACTGGACATCTTAGGGAGGATGGCTGCCTGATCCCATGACACCAGGAGTAAAGGTTCCTGGCAGGAAAAAGAAAAAAGAAAAAAAAAAGAGGGGAAAAAAAAAGGAAAAAAAAAAAAAACAAGCTCCCTCTTTAGGGACTCCTTCACTGCAGTTCTTTCTGTGTTGGAAGAGGGAAGAGAACAGGCTCTCCCTACACCTGATACAAAGTTACCCTGGTTTCCTCCCCACAAGACCTACCTAATGACAAATAAAAGACAATCTAATCAGTCTTTAAGTCCCACAACATTTTAACAGAGAATGAGGGTGAGTCTGAAGGGTGCAGGCTTAGATGGTGAATTAAAATATTCCTATAAATGTTGCACTTTCTAATAAGTGTGCAAGTTTATTAGTAAAGTCCTCCCTGATCCTCAATGTTGGCTAGCATAAAACAATAAATTTCAAAGTCCAAAGATTAGGGCCTTCTGGAAAAAGAAAAAAGACACTTGCAACCTTCTCCTGTTCTCTTTTAATGGGACAATGAAACACGCTTACTTTTTTGCCTCCAAGTTTTTTTAGAAAAAGCTGACCACCACCAAATAGTGGTTAAAGCATCTCTGAAAATTATGGATCACCAATGGACTTCCCAATTCCTACCCATATTAATGTTTCCAAAGAGTTTCACATCTCAGACGAAGGCTTAAGAGACTGATATCCCCTCTCACTGGATCTCAAGCTGTTTCTAGGTGCAAACGGCACTGGAGTAACTAGCCTTCCAGAGGACAACGCCAAGCTAACTTCCCCCCTGGGATACTGACTGCCACTGTGATATGGAAGAACAGAGTGCAAAGGTTGCTGGATGGGCAGCAGAGATCTTAGAATGTTAAAGATGAGCAAAATAACAGGGGAAGTGTCCATCCGAGGACAGAATACATTACAGCATCCAACACTGACCTAGAAAGCAAGCAAGCAAACAAAATCGTCATCCCAGACAGCCAAAGAACACTGCGTCCAGATGCCAGAATAGGGAAATCAATTTAGGGTGGGTCAATGGAAACAGCTTTACCCTCCAGAAGACCATGGCGAAAACCACATCAATGCCAGTCATAGGAGATCACTCTATTTTGTAAAATAGAAAACTGTTTCTTTGCAAATCTATGGAAACAATGTCACAGGGGCCAAGGGCTGTCACTTTGAGTCAAAGAAGGCCCACTTCACGGTGGCGCTGATGGCCAGCGACGTCAAGGCGAATTACACCCCCACTTGCTGAGAAAGAAATCAAAGTCAGAAGAGGAACATTCCGCTGGACACATACCCATAAGAGTTCGGAAACCCAGCACTCCTTCCAAGCAGTGCTAATCTATCACAGGCTGAAACAAAGGATGCGTATTTTTCCCATCAAGAAAGGGAAAAGACTGGTGACAGGATTCTCCAAAAGGAGATTTATGGACCTATTCTAAAGGCCAAGATGCTTCTGGTGGCATGGCAACATACAGGCAAGGAGTGCAGGGAAGAGATGAGGCTCACTGCTTGGTGGACCCTCAATATAAAAAAAGGGAATAGTAAGTAGAAACTGAAAGGGACACACCCAAAGAAAGAACTGGAGGTCTTCTCCAGGTAGTACGGAGGTCCCCTGAGCTACCGAGCAAAGCGGTCAGTGGTTTAGAAAGAATGCATGACTTAGAGTGAGAGGTCATGAGATCTTGGGCATGTCACAAACTCTTTGAGCCACAGTTTGGCTACAAGCAATTGGAAGATTCTGGGGAAACCAGGTATCATGGCTGAAAATTTGTTCTCTAAGAAGAAGGGGGCAGGAAGATCAAAATAAAGGCAAGTTCAAGCCAGGTTCTGGGCTAGAAGGAAGGAGTTCTGATACTGATTGTGCCGGTTTGAATGTATTGTGTCCCCCAAATACCATTATCTTTGTGGTCTTGTGTGGGGCAGAGGTTTTGGTGCTGGTTAGATTTGTTGGAATGTGCCCCACTCAGCTGTGGGAGATGATTCTGATGAGATGTTCCCATGGAGGCATGGCTTCACCCATTCAGGGTGGGCCTTCATCAGTAGAGCTATATAAATGAGCTGACTCAGAGAGAGGGAAGGGAGTGCAGCTGGGAGTGATGTTTTGAAGAGGAGCAAGCTTGCCAGAGAAGAACGTCCTGGGAGGAAGCCATTTTGAGGCCGGAGCTTTGGAGCAGACACCAGCTGCCTTCCCAGCTAACAGAGGTTTACTGGACGCCATTGGCCATCCTCCAGTGAAGGTACCCGATTACTGATGTGTTACCTTGGACACTTTGTGGCCTTAAGACTGTAACTGTGTAGTGAAATAAAACCCCGTTTTATAAAAGCCTATCCATCTCTGGTGTTTTGCATTCTGCAGCATTAGCAAACTAGAACACTGATTCCAAGTAACTAACATTTATTTGCAAGGATAAAAACCAAACATGAGGGATTGGGGTGGGTGGGTGTAGAGGGTGTAGACAAATTGTATTCATACCCACATAGACCTAGGAGCCAACTTCTAAATGCAGAGAGCAAGTTTCTTATACTCCCTATGTAGACTCAACAAAAGTGCTGATTCCAAGGCGGGAGGCTGCCCAAGTCTTTATTCAGCTTGCAAAGTGTGGGTAGACAAGGAATAGTAACCATGGACTTAGGAGGAAAAGGAAAGAAAGGTACCAACCATCATGAAGTGTCTTCTCAGTGCTAATTTTGCGATGTATGTGTGTGCACTTATGAAATCTCATTTAATCCTACCAGTCACCCATTTTATAGATAAAGAAACTGAGGCTCAGAAAGATGGAGTTTTCAACACACATTCATCAGCAGTCATGATTATTGAATGCGATGGAGATTAAATCACAGAACACCTCAAGGAAGAAAGTTGGTTCTGGGACTCTGACATCCTTTCTGGAAACCCAGCACAACTGGGCCCTGGAGTTCTCCGTTTGGGGAAATGCACAGCTGTTTGCAAGGTAATGAGCCACATTATCCCCGCTTTCCAGAAACCCAAAGGTGGAGAAGCCATCTTGGCATTCACACCTCCACCAAAAAAAAAAAAAACATAGCAGTTAAGACCAGCATCAAAAACTATAGTAGTTCTTGAAAGAGCGGAGTTCCTTCCACCACCACCCCACACCTGCAATCACACATTCCCACACACAGCTCTAAAGCCCCTGAGCATGGCGGCAGGAGCAGCACATTCCACTTCCACAATGAGCACCAGAGCTCAGCCGGCCCAGCCAGGAGGAAAACGCAGCAGGAGGTGCTGTGAGTCTGGCAACACCACAAAAAGTGATCAGCCTGAGCCCAGTCCTTCCATCGGGCAACTGATAACTTGGGATATAAAAATGAAAAAGCACGTTTGTTGAAAACCTTCCTTAAGTTTCTGATCATGATGATTTATGTAAATAAAACGTTCAATTAAAATGTAGGTGTTAATAAAATTACATATATGATGGAATGGCTGTTCTTTCTAAAACTGATCTGCAATAAATTTTCTAAATTCTGATTGCAGGTGATTCAGGCCCCGAAAGCCTTGCCAACAATAGCCAGCAGAGGTCTATTACTGAAGTGATATTAATATAGCTATCACCACCAATTCAAAGCAGATAATAAAGGACTGACACATTTATTATCATTATTAATTAACAGTTTTCTGAGATGGAATTAAATCAATATGCTGCTCTGATATCATTTTAACTAGTTATGCAAATCAAACATTTAGAGCCCATGAACAGATATAAATGCCATTCAAAATTCACTTCACACTTATTACTGTAATATCAGAACTTTCAGGCTTTGCTAATAAAAAAAAGGACTTAATGCTCATTTAATTACACTCAGACATAAAGCTTATGGAATGAAAGTTGAAATAGCTGATTAGTTAGGAAGTCGCAGTAAGGCTATAACACTTGGGATAGACAATGAGATAATAATGTGAAAACGCAGGGCTCTACACCAAGCTCTTCTGGCAGATCCTATTAAAAAGAACAATGACATGTGTAGGAGAATATGTTTTAAAAGTACAAAGTTAGGAGCCCTTTCTTACATCCAGAAAGGAGAAGGGAGGAGGAGGAAACAAAGGAAGGGAGGGAGATAAGAGTAAAGAAATCGTACAACTCCTCATTTATATAAATAGGAAACTGCCAGGTTAAATTGCCCAACATTTCTTCCTAACTGGATGACGATGATGATTGCAGCGACTTCTTCATGCAGAATGCTAACTCTACCTCCTAGCTTTCTTTATAAGAGGAGTAGTATCTCCAATGCTCAAGAGAGCTATCTGGAGAATCACAAGGGAGGCAACAGATCACTGGGCTTCTGGGTCCAAGGAGGGAAGGAAAAGAGGCCGAAGGTTTAACATTTAGAGATTTGGGTTGCTCACTTGGGAAGGCAGCTCAACGCTGAAGAACGGGCGGCACTGAAAGCACTACCAGAGGGATTTCAAGCCCCTCTAGCTCTGTGCCTATTTGGATCACAAGGAAGCTGCTCGCTTAGTGGTTTAAGGCAGTGACGGAAAGAGGCAGTGTTATGTCCTGACTTTCCAAGGTGCCCCAGGGCTCAGGTGGACTTCTGGAAACCAGCCGGGCATGTCCACTAAAGAGGGCGAGTGCATCGGGGTTTGGGTCATGGTTAACCTTCAAGCCCAGTAAGTGGTGCCCCCAGAAGACTGCAAGTACTGCTGGGGCTATGAGTTTGGAGAAGCTTACTGGGGCTTCTAGCAAGCAGAATTAAACTTCAGGTATTTTTATGAAAAGGACCCAACAATATCTGTACTGGAAGTTAGTCTGGGCAATACCTCACTCTTCTTTCTACTCTCAATCGTATTTCCTTCTTCATCTTATAGGAAAGTATTTAATCCTCAGCACAATCAGGTTCAAAGCCAGAAAATGAATAGTGCATACAGCAACAAATAATGTAGTGCAAGCGTTCCGCTATGTCCCAAAATGGAATATAAAAAGGAAAGAATGAAATTTTATTGTTTCCATACCTTCCTCCCTCAACTTAGTATCTTAACATTGTTTTCACATTTTTGCCTCATAATATAAAGCTCAAGTCTCAAATCAGTATCTATTATGTTGTCTTGCTTTTTACCATGGAATTTTACAAATTAAAAATTTGTGATGACTAAAAAGTTAAGACTTCACGCACTACAATGCCACTCCTGAAGGGAAATGTACCTACCAGTAAAAGGAGTGATGGGGATGGGATACATCAAGGCAGAGAAAAAAAAGTCTAGAAATACATAGAAGAAAATTATTAACAGCAGTCAACTCAGGGTAGTCTCATGACAGGTGGTCTGTAATTGTCTCCTTTGTATTTTGATGTATTCTCCCAAGTTTTAACAGAGGGTATTCTTCTGCTGATGAGCATTTACTGCCAACCAGCCATTGGCCAGGCACTAGGTGGGATGCAGGAGATGCCAAAACCAACGGAGACCAGGTCCCTGCTCTCTTGATGAGAGCCATCTAATAGGGGAGACTGCAAACTCAACAAACAATTACAAATATGATTATTTTTGTGGTTTAAAAAGTATTTACCCTTCCTGGTTCTTAAATAAGTTTAAAATTTGACTTAGACTGTTCATTGCTTCCTAAAATGGGAAGTGACCTGTTTCAGCTTGGATGTATTATGTCCCCCAAAACTCCATGTTCTTTGATGCAATCTTGTGGGGGCAGATGTATTAGTGTTGATTAGGTTGGAACCTATTGGTTCAGCGTTTCCATGGAGATGTGACTCAATCAACTGTGGGCAAGAGCTTTCATTAGATTATTTCCATGGAGGTGTCGCCCCACCCATTCAGGGTGGGTCTTAATTGAATCACTGGAGTCTTATAGAAGTGTTTATAGACAGAAGGAGGTGCTATAGCCAAGAGGGACACTTTAAAGTATGCACAGGAGCTGAGAGAGGAGCTGGAACACAACCTGAGATCAGCAGACGCCAGCCACATGCCTTCCCAGCTAACAGAGGTTTTCCAGACGCCACTGGCCTTCACTCGGTGAAGGTATACTTGTTGATGCCATAGCTTGAACACTTATGTCCTTATGATTATAACTTTGTAACCAAATAAACCCCCTTCATAAAAGCCAATTCATTTCTGGTATTTTGCATAACGGGCAGCATTAGCAAAACGGAACATGACCCCAAAGCATATACCTAGGACTTGGGAAATCACTACTTTTTCTACTTTTCCATGGTGGAGGTAGAAAACTTCATTCTGTAACTGAGATCCAAGCATCTAGGTCAACTGTCTCAATGACTAAATGAGTGGCTCCCTTCAACCCTTGCTGCTCTTATGCTAACATTTTAGTGGAATGTTTCCCAAAGCCATCAGCACCCACGATCCTCAGCCTTGAGTCCCACTGTATTGGCTGACACTGAACAGTGGAACTCAATAATCCCACCCACCCCTCACTTCCCACTGGTCCCAAACGGGAAGCACAACTGCCATAAATTACTCTAAATCATCCCCTTAAAGACCTCTTATCTTTAAAAATAACTCATCTTTTCCAGTATCTTCAAATATGTGGAAAATACAAAAGAACACAGGAAGACTATCTATGCTGGAGAAAGTTTCTAAGAAAAGTCCCTACTTTTTGTTACTCAAGAAATTCAATCTTTGGTTAAAGAATAATATGGAAATAATGTTTGTGTCTATGAAGACTTGTATGTGTAAATAACTGTATCTGAGGTTGAATGTAAGACCTCATAAATAGAAAATAAAGTACAAACTCACCCTGGTAGGTCTCATTATGTGGCAATGGGAGAGACTGTTTGCATGGGTAAGTACTGGCCACATGTCAGGCCAAACCCTAACACAGTCTCTAACCATTGTGGGATGAACTGATACAGCATTACCTTCCAGGGAGGTGAGGCCTTGAGTGATGCATCCAGCCAGAAGAAAGCCATCAAGTAGCAGCATCCAAGATGATCAATCAGGGACAAAGTCCAAAGGCAGGACCAGTAAATAGGATGACCACCAAGAGGGGTGTATAGAAAACTAGATCAGGTTGTTGTCACCAACATAGGAGAGGAGAAAGCTCCCCCATCACCAGCCTGTCCACTTCCTCTGTCAGTCAAACAGCCCAGGCCTTCCAGGCAGAAAGTGATCCTATGCCTCCACATAACTGAATTTCACCCCAGCGTTTCCCTGTTTCCATGGCTGTGAGATCAAGCAATGCCTATGGATGTCATGGATAGTGGAACACTCTCTGCCTCTGTTGCCATGTTTGCATAGCAATCTTCCAAGCAGTAGTTTTTAGGACTTTATTAAAATAGAAGTTAAGGTGAAAGCATCTAAGACCCCATGTACTAATGTGGATATATTATGTCCCACCCAAAGCCATATTCTTTAATGCAATCTTGTGGGGGCACACATTATTAGTGTTGATCAGTTTGGAACCTTTTGATTGAGTGTTTCCATGGAGATGTGATTCAATCAACTATGGACAAGACCTTTGATTGGATAATTTCCATGAAGGTGTTAACCCACCCATACAGGGTGGGTATGAATTAAATCACTGGAGCCATATAAATGAGCTGACAAACAGAAGGAATTCAGAGCAGCTGTGAGTGACATCTTGGAGAGCAACTGAGAGTGACATTTTGAAGAGGAACTGCACTAAGAAAGGACAAAACACCCCAAGAGCAACATTTTGGAGAATGCCATTTTAAAACGCAACATAGGAGCAAGCAGATGCCAGCCATGTGCTTTCCCAGCTAACAGGTTTTCCAGATGCCAATGGCCTTTCTCCAGTGAAGGTACCCTATTATTGATGTCTTTCCTTGGACACTTTATGGCCTTAAGACTATAACTTTGTAACCAAATAAAACCCCTTTATAAAAGCCAATCCGTTTCTGGTACTTTGCAAAACGGCAGCATTAGCAAACCAGAATACCCCATGAAGCTTACACACCCCATTCCTTAAACCCTTTCCAAGGACCCTTCATCACTAGCAACTTAGCATGACTTCCCATGCCAGCCAGTCAGAAGGGAACAGCTCTTCTCTCTTTCCCCAGTTTGTAGTCTCTCTCCTGGTTCTACCTCTACTTGGTCTTCAGCCCTAGTTTTTCTCCCTG
Source organism: Choloepus didactylus (assembly GCF_015220235.1). Classification (NCBI taxonomy): domain Eukaryota; kingdom Metazoa; phylum Chordata; class Mammalia; order Pilosa; family Megalonychidae; genus Choloepus; species Choloepus didactylus. The sequence continues at coordinate 72,084,821 of NC_051321.1, read as the reverse complement.
AGAGCATTTCTTTGGCCTTCCTGGCACTAGAAACCACTCAAGAGTAAAAGCAGCAAGAAAACCTTTAGCTTAGCAAAGGACTGTGGGGAGGTGGGACTGTAATCACGTGAGCTACTGGAAACCAAGGCCAACTGGTTCTCTTGCTGCTGGCATCGGTCCAAGTGGAGCCGAGGTATGTGTGTGGTGTGGGGGGTGCGGTACATAAGCAGGTAGCAAGCAGCTAAAATACAGTAATGTCTCCACCTGAAACTGCCTGCAGATACTAAAATTACACTGTACATTAAAGAAAAGGAACAGATTTTTTCTCAATTTCCTTTCTCTGTGTGACTTCTTAAGTCAGAACCTGGGAAGGAAAAGTATGAGGGAAGATAGTAAGAGAAGAACAACTATTAAAGACTTTTACAGAAAGGAGATTGGGTAGATGCTTCTATTATTTTTTAAACTAAAAAGAAAATTTACTAGTTATAACAAGGAATCAACAGGTAATAGAGAGAGAGTTTTGTGAAAATGAACAAAGTGGGGTTTTCATCTGGGTGAGTAAACCAAGGGAGTTATAAAATTGCTTTTAAAAAACAGGTGACACCTCCTTGACCCCCCCTCCAACCCCACCCCATTGCAATTCAGCCTGCAGTCAGGAGCACACCTGAATGTGGCCTCGGGAGCTTTACTGCCTTGGTGCAAACCCTGGCTCCCCAGCTACCAATAGGACGTCTCCTCAGTTTCCTTACCTGTAAAATGAGAAGAACAAGGGTCCAATCTCACAGGCTCGTTATGAGGATTACAGGTGGTTAATACATGTCAAGTGTTCAGAAGAGTGCTTGGTACGTGGCGAGCACTCAACACACCGTTAACTATGACCGCTGTCAACTTCATCACCCTGTTGGAAAGGTCCCCACCCCCACAAGCCTCATACCGCAGCAGCGATGTCCCCATCATCACCGCTCAGTGCCTGGGGTTTTCAAAGCTTCCAGGGCTGAGAGTAGCAATATCATCTGTGCTGGTTTGGCTCTATTATGCCCACCCCGCCCCAACAAGCCATGTTCTTTAATGCAATCTTGTGCAGGCAGACTGATTAGTCTGTTGATTAGTGCAGAACCTCTGACTGAATTATTTGCATGGAGGTGTGGACCCCACCCATTGAGGGTGGGTCTTAATTAGATCATTGGAGTCCTTTAAAGAGAGCTCACACCAAGAACAGAGAAGAACAAAAACACCCTAGGATATGCTAAGTCAGGACACCCAGACACTTGGGAGCTGACACAGACCCAGATGCCTGCTGATGCTTGGAAACATTTGAAGATGCAGACAGAGGAATGTCTGGAGATGCTAAGCTAAGACATGAAGCCCAGAGTTGCCCTGGAGAAGCTAAGAGAGGACCCCCAGAAGGTTAGAGAGAAACGTCCTGGGCAAAAGAAGCAAGGATGCAGGGGAGCAGAGAGAGAGGAGTTAAGACCAATGCTCAAGCACATTTTGAAGAAAGCCATTTTGAAACACGATCCAGGAGCAAAGGACCAGCAGAAGCCAGCAATGTGCCTTCCCAGTTGACAGAGGTGTTCCAGACCCCATTGGCCGTTCTTTGGCAGAGGTATCATCTTGTAGATTCTTTAGTTTGGACAATTAGAACTGTAAATTTGTAACTGAATAAATCCCCTTTATAAAAGCCAATCCATTTCTGGTATTTTGCATAACGGCAGCATTAGCAAACTAGATCATCATCCTAACACAGGATTACCCTAACCAAACTTGGGAATGTGCAAATGTCCCTGAATGAGATCAGTAGAAAGCAATTTTGAGGACTAGGTCCTTCAACTCCTTACATAACCAGTTTATAATCATGGGGCTTTTTTTTTTTTTTTCCTGGTCCACGATTCTTCTGGGTTATTAGTGCTGCCTTGGTTAGGAAGCTGCAGTATGATCCACTGACTAGAAATACTGGAATAATTTATTGCATTATTACTCCTCTGAACTGAAAGCAATTAATTACCTGGAACAGGATGCACAAGCGAAAATTTATCAGAGGAAAGTGATGAAAAATGTGCCCACTGCTTTAAAATAATAGGTGCTTAATGGTTTTTTTGTTTGCTGGCTAATCTCAGGCATCTTATAAACAACAACAGCTTGGTTATCAGTTGTGAATTCTACCCCCCTCCTTTTTTTTTTCCTTTGTATTATTCTATTGCCCCCTATCTCCCTTGAGGACAGGAAGAAATGCTAAAATACTCCCTTAAAAGTAGAAGAGGGACTCCATTCCTTTTCTGCACGGTAAAGTTATTAATATAATATAGAAAAGTGATAAAATATATCCATATGTTTATCGCCCCTGTTGGTAGCACAAATATATCTGCCTGACTGATGTCTCTCTTTCTATCGCAGTTTACTTTAAAATTTATAAAACTCAGACCAAATAAAAAGAGAAATTCTAAACGGTACATGTACAGTAACTGTTATCGCCAGCAACTCATAAGTGACATTCATACGACCTGCATTTCAAAATCCTCACATATGGTCTCCAAGAATTTTTTCCACCAAGCACTCCCCTCGTCTTTCTGCTATTACGGTCATCAACCATAATCCAAAAAGAGAGAGGTAACAGGGCCAATGTGTTATTGTAATATTTATAAATTTCATGCACACATGGAAGATAGGAACAGGGCTAAATTCATTCTATTTGTTTCTACTTTTCAGAATTATTCACATCTGTATGATTCCGTAATTGTTTCTTCTATAAAGTTATTGGAGTAATTTTGTTCCGTATATTCCCGATCAATTCTCCCTCTCAAGGGCACAGTTGAAAAGTGATATTTGAAAACGGTCTCTGATAGATTGCATGGTTAGTCAGCAGCAGAGACAAACAACCTAATCCAGCACAAATTAGTTCTGCTGCCAGCAATAGTTTTATACAAAGATGTAAATTATGTTGTCAAAATCGGTCGCTTTCTAGCTTGCTGCTCAGCTAACAAGAAACCACTTTGGCTGATAAAGATGAACACTAAGCTCCCCTCTCTTACAAATTTGCAAATCTGCCATTTCAGCATTCTGTTAGCCACAAACAAACAGCCTGCTATAATTGCTTCCTTTCTTCCGGGTGGTATGTTCCCCCCTCGCGCCCACTCCTTCCAGGCTGCTCTTGAAAAGAGCAACAACAAAGACCCAAAGCACCAGAACCATAAACACCAGCAACCCTCAGACAAGGGCTTAAGGCAAGGCAGAGCTCCTGCAGTCAGTCCCTGTCCCTCCCTTCTTTCCCTCCTTCCTTCTTTACAGACCCATCACCTATGGTGCTAGCTGGGTGCAGCCCTTGACAACGTCACTCTACAGTACCGCTAGCTAGAAGACTGAGAGGGCAGGAAAAACTCCTGCTTTTAATGGAAATGGAAATATTCTTACAGCTTTGAACAAGGATTGTCTTTGACAGTAGCCCATCCATTCTTCTTTATTTTACAAGCCCCCATTCCAGGGAAGGGCGGGCAGCAGAGCCCACTTTCCAGGGGCCAAAGAAGAGAGCTCCACCAGGCTGTCTGTGCTCAACTGGCATCAGATAGATCTTAAGCCGGACTGAAAATAATTATGCATTATAACGGTAATTATATCCAGCATAAGTCAAATAAATAAATTATAAATTACAATTACCCTTTAAAGTTGCTAGTCTCACTGTTTGCTTTACAATTAACTGCAGGTGCTTCTGCATGTTTTATTATGGTCCCAAAGTTATACATTTGAAAGAATGGTACAGATGATTCCTGTGTATTTGTTAAATTAAAGCATTGTTGGTAAAATTACGGCTTAATTAATATTATGGGTACTGTATAACAAAATAGTTTACCTTGTACATAATTTATTTCCATGTGCATATCTCAGCCCAGACCCATTACGGCTCTAAGGCAGCTAAAATAAAATATTCCTCCTTTGCTGGCATTTTTCTAAATAGCAGTTCACTAAATCAATATTATTCACTTGGTATTTTTAAAAGCAGTGTATCTTAATAATTACACAGCATTAGAGTTGGCAATAATTTTACTTGCTAAGCATATTAAATTTAGCCGACCATCAGTCAAATAGTTTGTTCTTTCTGAGAATGGGTAAGCAGTGAGTGAGTTTGGAATCATGCTCCTTTGGTTTAACTGTCACATAGAGTTTAAGAATGTGTCTGTGACTCCGAAAGCCGGCCCAGCACTATATATCTTTATTAGCTTCAGTGGTCAGTGCAGTGACCAGTTGTTTATTCTCATTATTCAAGACAAGGTGAGCCACTTGGCAGTAACTGCAATCACAGCTAAAAACATATGACTTTGCAGAAAGTAAAAACCATAGAGAAGACCTAATGCCTGCTCTAAATGGGTTGCCTAGGGGAAGAACAGAAAGAAGACAATTAAATACATACATACACAGTTTTGTATGCCGAGCACTTAGTCTTATTTGGGGGGGTATCTTACAGTTTTTAATTATTCTTAATTCATCATAAACCACTACTCTTTTCATATTTTCCCTGTCCTTGTCTATGTCTTCTTTACTCCTTCTTTCTCAAGCTCACAGAAAATGCCTTAGGAATCTTCTCCCTTCTGATACCATCATCCCTAAAATAAAATACCCCCCCCCCAATCAAAGTCGCTTCTCTCTCATACACACACACACATACACCTTCATTTTCAGAAAATCAATCCAATCACTGAACAAAACCAAAGCAGGCAAATTTTGCCTGAGCTCTAAGCAATTGCCACTACTATCAAGCCATCATTTGATTGATACATTAATAGATGCTCTCACCCCTGGACTGCATGTTTTAGACAAATGGCCAAAACCCCTTTACAGTCCTGGAGGTGAGAAGCAGAGAGAGCTGGAAATCAGCAACCAGTGCCAGGAAATGGTCTCTTACTCCTCAAGAAGAACAGTATCATAAGCCTTCCTCGTCTTCCCCATCCCCTCTTTTTCTCTATGGTTCTCTTACTTTTTCTTCCATGGGCCCCCAGGAGAGGCCACACTGGGATCAGGGCCCCAGAAGAAGCTCAAAGAAGCCCCTCCTTTAATATACTATGGCCAGAGTCTAAGACATGCCCACAGTTGGTTCCAGAGAGCCAGGCACACAGAAATGCCTCAACAGGTCTCCATGACCAGGGAGTCACACAAGTGCCATTGGTTCACTCAACTTCTCTTCTGGGACAGCAGAGACCCACTTCCAACACTGGAAAAGGACAGTTTTCTGGGTGTTTGGCCAATGACTGCTAAGTACCTAACATCCAACAGTTGGGCAAAATAGTTAATGCAGGAATGGAAAGTTGGGGGGTGGGGGAACAAGTAGAAAACTTTATCTACTTAGAGTTTTTGAGCATCTACTCTGTGCTGAGCACTGCATTAGACATGCAGAGAGAGAAGCATAAGGCAAGGATACTCATGTATGAGATAGGCAAACCACCAAGTTCAAAGTCACAGTTCAAAACAGCAACAGAAGAGAGACCAAAAAGTCATAGGATTAACTGTCAATTGTCACACCCACCTGCCAATTACTACAGGAGTAAGTCACCATCCCTAAGATGGGGTGCTACATCTTGAAAAGCAATTCAAAATTGGAGTGCTGAAAAGGAAGCAGAAATATATTCAAGGTGAGCAAGACTATATGTACCAAAGGCCAGATGAGGAAAACCGTAAAGCCTCAGACTACAAGAACCACTTCTACAGACCTGGAATCATGCGCAAGGGTACGGGAAAGTATACTTCTCTGCATTCCCACTGCAGAAGGCCAACTCTCAGCCAAAAGCCAGAGAACAAAAACAATCAGCCAACTCTTCAACCTGCGACCCATTTCTACTTGGGTTATCAAGGCTGATGATTTCTAAATGAGATGCTATGCCTACAGTAAGACTCTTAGTAAATAAAGGTGAATTTCTATTTTTAAAATGTGTCTGAATTATATATCTTCATTCAACAGGTATACTTCATCCAAGATTCTCCTTTCCTGATACCTACAATCAAGCTAAAGTCAGAGCTCAAAGATGACTGACCTTTCTAATGAAAACATCAACAGGCCCTATTTGTGAAGATAACACGGTCCTTCCAAGGGGCAGATAGCATGAGCTCTTTGGTCTTTACCCACAAATTTTTCTCAAGGACCATTCAGGGTATCCTGGCCCAAGACTCTTACCAGATGCAATGAGAGCAAACACCACACCCCGGATAAGGATGGATGACATAATGAGGCAGGAAGGGTGGGCTAACGTTATTAGAACAAAATATGACTTCGGAAAGACAGAGAAAGGGAAAACGTTAAAATTTTTGAATGCCCTTGAACATATAATGCTGCATTTACAGATGAAGATGTTGAGACTCATGGAGGTTAAGAAACTTTCATACAAGGGTCATTCAGCTATTTGGTTTGCAGAGGCCAATTGTGAACCTGAATCTACCTAACTAAAGTAGGTGCTACCGACACCAGCTCGTGCCTCCAGGAGAGTTGCTGTGTGACAATGAGCACACAATCATCTTCAGGAGACAACAGACTATGATGCTAGAGAAATGGTCAAGAAAATATGATGTGGAGATAAAAACTGGGAGAGAGATCCTATGACATGAGTATTTTTCTCTCTAACCCAGCCCAAGAATAGAAATCCATTTGGGGCTTTGTGTGTTCACCCCCCACACTAGAGCATATGTATATCCATCTTTTCTGGTTTGCTAATGCTGCTATCATACAAAATACCAAAAATGGATTGGCTTTTATAAAGGGGGTTTATTTAGTTACACAGTTACAGTCATGAGGCCATAAAGGTGTCCAAGCTAAGGCATCAACAATAGGGCACCTTCACAGAAGGATGGCCAATGGCATCTGGAACACCTCTGTCGTCTGTGAAGGCATGTGGCTCGTATCTTCTCCCTTGCTGCCAGGTTGTGTTTCTAAATGGCTGTCTCCCAGGATGTTTCTCTCTAGGCGTCTGGGGCTATTCTCTTAGTTTCTCCCAGGCAAACTCTGGAGTAGCAAAAGTCTACTTTCAATGGCCGTCTTCAAAATGTTTCTCTTGGCTACAGCTGGGCCTGTGTGGCTTTTTTTAAAATACCCCAGTAATTAAATCAAGACCCACCCTAAATGGGCAGAACCACACCTCCATGGAAATAATCCAATAAAAAGTATTACCCATACTTGGGTGGGTCACATCTCCATGGAAACATCCAATCAAGAGGTCACGCCCTAATCAAAAAGTTCAATCTGCCCCCACAAGTTTGCATCAAACAACATGGCTTTTTCTGGGGGAGATAATATATACAAGTCAGCACACCATCCATCTCTAGCACAGAAATCCCCTTTAGCTGTTCATATTAATTAAAACCAACAAGTACAGACTGAAAACCAATTGTGAGGTACAAACTACAGAGATTGGGAGGGAAAAGTCTCTAGCAGCTTTCCTTCTAACGTGCCCAGCAAATACATGAAGAATCATACTCTATACAGATAGGACAAAAAGATGGGAAAATACATCTATAAAACCTGGTAAAGATGTCCACATTAAGATAGGGTCTTACTGTGGGGAGAAGGGCAAGAACAGAGAATTAAAGAGAATGGGTCTTGGATGCAAATTTTTTCATCACTTTTCCAGTGTTATTACATAACAAATAGAATCTCCCAAAGTTGAAGCAGCTCTCACAAAGGAAAGAAAATGTCAACTTAGAGTCAATACAAACACAGGAAATATCAAACAACAATACAGCAGGTGAACCGTGTTATAAAACAGCCACACAAGAGGAGTGACAAGTCAGTCCATGTTCAATTCCCAACAAATGCTCCCTCAGCTGAGGAAAGTCTCTTATTATTTGCAAATCTTCTCTCTGTTCATCACGGCATTGGATCTTCCTAGGAGAGGGGCAAGAAGCTTGCTCTCAAGGTTCTGTCTCCTACTGGGGTATGGAGGCCCAGTGAGGTTGACTCGTCCACGGTCACCGCCATCAGTAGCACCAGGTCTTCTGACACCCGCTCCATCCTGGTGCCTCTGACACAGATGGAACCAGAGGTAGGAGGCTTTACTGAGCTAATTAAGAAGCAGGCTTGACCTCAAAAACTGTGCGCAACTGAGGAAGGAGGGAATTTATGTGGCGCTTCAGGGACATGAACAAGATAATCAAAGATGGGAAAGAAAATGACGTGTTTGAAAGTGATGAGACTGGGTTGGCTAGAGCAGGAAGCATGAACGAAGGAGAAGAGAGAAGTTCAGAAAGTAAAGAATGAGGGGAGCAGAGAACACATAGTTAAAAGGACTGCCTATGATCCTGCAAGTCAGTGGGGGCCCCTGAAAGACTCTGAAAGGGGGATTGGTATGATGAAAGCAGTGTACAGGGAGAATGCAAATGAATTAATTTGAGGGCAGATTTTTTTTAAACTTTTGGTTTTAAAGTAACTTTAAATCTACAGGACAGTTACAAAAGTAACACAAACCTACAGAGAACTCCAACATGTTCCTATCCCTCATTACCCAGATTTACCCACTTTAATGTTTTGCCACCATTACGTATCATTTCATCTATCCATTAATCTATCAATCTATCCATCCATATATCTATCCATTTCTGAATAGTTGAGTGTAGGTTGCATACATCCTGTTCCTTGGACACTTAATTCTAAGAAGGATATTCACCTGTCTACCTTAAGTGCAGTTATCAAGTTCAAGAAATTTAACATTGATCTAAAACTATGCTATACTCCAATTTTTTCATATGTCCCAATAGTCTCATTGTGACCCTACATTCCTCCCTTGTTAGATCCCCTTCAAGATCATGTACTGCCTCTAATTGTCACTGTCTCTTTAGTTGCACTTTTTTTCTTATCGCAGGAATATATATGCAACATAAACTTTCCTACTCCACCACTCCCAAGCATACCATTCAGTGGGATTAACCACACTCAGTATTTTGCCATACCCTCCCCACCTTCCATTATTAAAACTTTCCCTACACCATTTTGCATTAACTCCCCATTCCCCCTGCTACCAGCAACATGTACACTTCTTTCTGGCCCTATGAGCTTGTGTATTCTCCAGTGTTTTCTTTGTAGTTACCATGACTTAAATTTTTTTAAGCAATTTTATTGAGATGTATTCACACACCATACAATCATCCAAAGTGTGCAATCAGTTGTTCACAGTATCAACTTATGGCTGCGCATTCATCATCACAATCAATTTTTGAACATTGTCATTACTCTAAAAATAAAATCATAAAAACAAAAAAAACAAAAGCATAAAAGAACGTCCAAAACATCCGATACCCTTCCCCCACCCCCCATTATACACTTACTTTTGATCCCATCTTTCTATTCATCTGTCCATACACTGGGTAAAGGGAGTGTGAGCCACAAGGTTTTGACAATCACACAGTCACACCATGTAAGCTATATAGTTACATAATCACCTTCAAAAATCAAGGATACTGGATTGGAGTTCAACAGTTTCAAGTTTTTCCTTCTAGCTATTCCAATACACTATAAACTTAAAAGGGATATCTATATAATGCATGTGCTGGTTTGGATGTATTATGTCCCCAAAAACGCCATGTTCTTTGATGCAGTCTTGTGGGAGCAGGTGTATTAATGTTAATTAGAATGGAATCCTTTGATTGTGTATCTCCATGGAGCTGTGATCTTGCCCATTCAGGATGGGTCTTGATTGAATCTCTGCAGTGCTATAAAAAGAACTCACGAACAGAAAGACCTCAGAGCAACTGAGAGTGATGTTTTGGAGAGAGCTGCAGCTACAAGAGACATTTTGGAGAACTCCGTTTTGAAACACAACCTGGGAGCAAAGGAAAAAGATGCCAGTCATGTGCCTTCCCAGCTAACAGAGGTCTTCCGGACGCTATCAGCCATCCTTCAGTAAAGGTACCCCATTGTTGATGCCTTACCTTGGACACTTTACAGCCTTAAGACTATAACTTTGTAACCAAATAACTCCCCTTTATAAAAGCTAATCTGCTGGTTTGCCACGAGTCTTCAGCTTTCACTGGGGCTGGGGCTCATTTTGCAGCCAGTGGCCAGCCATGGAGCACCCGGGGCCCAGTGAAGGCCCAGATACATCAGGACCCAACGCGCGGCTGGCGATCACCACGGGTTTCGTGGGTTTCAGAAAAAAAAGCCTGCACATTTGACTTGGAAGTGATGTTTGAACAGCTGTGGAAAGAAGTTGGAAAACACTGGAACCAAGAGCAAAAGAGGAAGAAATGAATAGAGAGAAAGAACTAAGAAGGCAAAATGAAGATATTGAACCAACACCTTCAAGTTCAAAAGTAGTCAGAGATTGCTGGAAATCACTGTCCAGGAACACAAGCAGCAGTGAAAGTGAACCAAGTTCTGATTCTTCTGATGATGATGAGTCAATTGGCCCTCCCTTACCCCTCAAAATGACAGAAGAACCATTTAATCTTGAGGAAGATATCCTTGGTCCTTTACTCCCGCCTCTTTGCAAAGAAGAAGATGATGATGATGATGATGATGATGTTGATTTTGAAGAGGAGGAAAACCCTGTCCACAAGATTCCTGACTCTCATGAGGTAACGCTGAAGCACAGCACTAAAATGGTTTCTGCATTAGGTCTGGATCCTTCAGGTGCCTGTTTGGTGAATGGAGAGTATGATTATGATGTTAAGTTTTGTGATTTTGCTGGAATGGATACTTCTTTTAAGGCATTTTGTTCTCTTCAGCCCTGTGAATGCCACCAGATCAACTCATTATAGTATAGTAACACAGGGGACATGATTCTTGCTGTATCTGGAAGCTCTCAGGCCAAAGTGATCGATAGAGACAGTTTTGAAGTAACGGAATATATTAAGGGTGACCAGTATATCGTGGACATGGCCAATACCAAGGGCCATACAGCAATGCTTCATACTGGTTCATAGCATCCCCAAATAAAATGAGAATTTGTGACTTCCTCAAATGATGCAACTGTGAGGGCATGGGAAGCTGACAATCCAAAGCAGCAAAAAGGGGTATTTAAACCACGGATGATGCAGGGTGAAAAGGCAATTCCCACCATGTGTACATATAATAGAGATGCCTGCCAGAATGGAAGCATACAGATCTGGGATCGAAATTTGACCATTCATCCTAAATTCCACTATGAATAGGCTCATGAGCCAGACACTGACACTTCTTGTGTGGCCTTTTCCTATAATGGTTATGTCCTTGCCTCTCATAGGGGTGATGATACTTTAAAATTATGGGATATCCGACAGCTTAATAAGCCACTTTTTTCAGCCTCTGGTCTTCCCACCATGGTCCCAACGAATGACTGCTGTTTCAGTCCAGATGATAAACTCCTATTCACTAGTACATCTGTTCAAAGGGGATGTGGCAGCAGCAAACCTGTTTTGAGTGCAGGACTTTCCAAAGAGTATATGAAATAGACATCACAGATGTGAGAGTTGTCTGCTGCCTGTGGCATCCAAAGCTGAACCAGATAATGGTCAGAACAGGAAATGGATTGACTAAAGTATATTACGACCCCCAATAAGTCAGAGGGGAGCAAAATGATGTGTGGTTAAAACCCAGTGGAAGGCGAAACAAGCAGAGACTCTAACCTACGACTACATCATCACCTCTCAGGTCTTGCCTATGTTCTGTGAGCCCTGCCGGCAGAGTACAAGGAAAGAGCTGGAGGAGGACAGATTGGATCCTCCGAAGTCTCATAATTCCGAACCTCCTGTAGCAGGCCCAGGTCATGGAGGCCAGGTTGGAACCCAAGGGGGCACTCTGTCATCATACGTTGTGAAGAACACTGCTTTGGATAAGACTGATGACAGCAACCCCTGAGAAGCCATTTTGCAGCATGCCAAAGCAGCTGAACACAACCCATATTGGGTTTCTCCAGCTTATTCCAAAACTCAGCCCAAAACCATCTTTGCCAACACTGAATCTGATGAAGAGGAAGCAAAGAACGAGCCAGAATGGAAAAAATGTAAAATTTGAAGAATCTCATTTAAGAGCTGATTGCATGAGGAGGAGGGAATGGTACGGTTTTTTGTTTGTTTGTTTTTTAATGCTTACGAAATTTAAAAATACATTTTTCAACAGAAAAAAAAACCAATCCATTTCTTGTATTTTGAATAAAGCAGTATTAGCAAACTGGAACAGACTTTGGTACCAGAGAAGTGGGGTGCTGCTGAGTTTGCAAATACCAAACATATTGGAACAGCTTTTTAAATGGGTAAGGGGAAGATTCTGGAATCTTGTGAGGAGCTTGACTGAAAAGGCCTAAACTGCTTTGAAGAGACTATTGGTAGAAATATGGACTCTAAAGATACTTCTGATGAGGCCCTTCAGCAGAAATGATAAATATATCATCGCAAACTGGAAGGAAGGCGATCCTTGATTTAAAATGGCAGAGAATTTGGCAAAATTGTGTCCTGGTGTCAGATGGAGGGCAGAATTTGAAAGCCACGAGCTGGGATACTTAGCTGAGGAAATCTCCGGACCACGTGTGGAGAAGGTCGTCTGGCTTCTCCTTGCAGCTTATAGTAAAATGTGACAGGACAGAGGTAAGCTGAGAAATGAACTCTTGGGCACAAAGAAACCAGAAATTGATGGTTTGGAAGATTCTGGGCTTCCAGGAAGTGAGACCCCAGAGGATAGTGCCCCACCTGAGGATTTAATGAAAACTGGAACCAGTCAGTCATTTCAGTACAAGCCAGGATGGGAGATGGAGTTATCCAGAAATGATCTGTGGAAACTCCTGTTGTCTGACAGTTTTGACCCCTGTGTGCGTCACAAGATTTTTGCGAGATCTGTATAGATGGAGCCACTGCCGGCCTGGACAGGAGGAGATGGAGAAGGAACAAATTGAAGCCAAAATTTCTTCAAAGACAGAGCCATGGAGATTGAGATCTGGAGTCAAGAGGTCTCGGGCTGGGAGAGCGGAGTGGCCCACGCATGGAAAGGGTGAGTTTGCCCCAGAGGCAGAGCAACGGCCTTCAGCCTCAATGCTCAGGAAGTGTGCTGCCACTCCAGGACCCAGAGACAGTGGAGCACATTCCTGGGTATTGGGGAGAGCCATGGGCTTGCCACCTCCCACTGTTCAGAGAGAGGAAAGCCTTTGCCCCAGAGAGGCAGAGTCCAGGTGGCACCCCAATGTTTGAGGAGGGTGGGGCCAAGAAAAAGGTGGTCTCCCCAATGTGTGGATATGCTGGCACACTCATCCCAGCATTTGGAGAGAAAAGGGCTACTGCAAAGGCCCTAGGAAAGGATTGTACTCCAGTTCTGTACTCTCAAGCCCCAAGGATACAACGTGGTTCTAAAAATGACTCTCAGACTTGGAAATCTAATGACTTACTGGTTTTAGGAACTGTATTGGTCCCGTGAACCCTGTTTTCCTTTCAGTTTCTCCTTATGGCAATGGTAATGCTTATTCTATGACTGTCCCCTTCTTTGTATATTGGCAGCAGATAACTTGTTCTAAGTTTCAGAGGTCCACAGCCAGAGGGGAATTTTGCATTAGGACAGACCATGCCTGTAACTGATTTTGATGAGATCTTGTATTGACCTATTGTTAATGAAATGATTTAAATTTTTGTGATATCGTGATGAGATGAATGTATTTTGTACACAGAAAGATCATGTCATTTTGGGGTCCAGAGGGTAGGAGGTATTATGTCCCCAAAAATGCCATGTTCTTTGATGCAATCTTGTGGGGGCAGGCATATTAGTGTTGATTAGGTTGCAATCCTTTGAGTGTTTCCATGGAAATGTGACTCAATCAACTGTGAGTGAAACATTTGAATGGATTATTTCCACAGACATGTGACACACCCAACTATGAGTGACACCTTTGGTTAGGGTGTGAACTCTGACTTTCCATGGAGGTGTGACCCTGGCCATTCAGGGTGGGTCTTGATTTAATCTCTGGAGTCCTATGAAAAGAACTCAGAGAAGGGCTGCAGAACAACTGAGAGTGGCATTTTGGAGACAGCTGCAGCTACAAGAGACATTTTAGAGAATGCCATTTTGAAACACAACCTGTGAACAAAGGAAGAAGACTCCAGCCACGTGCCTTCCCAGCTAACAGAGGTTTTCTGGATGCTATCTGCCATCCTTCAGTGAAGGTACCCTATTGCTGATACCTTACCTTGGATACTTTATGGCCTTAAAACTGTAACTTTGTAACCAAATAAACCCCCTTTATAAAAGCCAATCCTTTTCTGGTATTTTGCATAACAGCAGCATTAGCAAACCAGAACAATGCATAAGAACAACCTCCAGAAAGACTTTTTGGCTCCATTTGAAATCTCTCAACCAACTGAAACTTTATTTTGTTTCATTTCTCTTACCCCTTTGGTCAAGAAGCCTTTCTCAATCCTACAATGCCAGGTCCAGGCTCATTCCCTGCAAGTCATGTCCCATATAGGGGGGTGGGTAGCAAGTCCACCTGTCAAGTTGGCTTAGAGAGAGGGGCCACATCTCAGCAACAAAGGAGGTTCTCTGGGGGTGACTCTTGGGCACAATTATAAGTAGGCCTAGCCTCTCCTTTGCAGTAACAAGCTTCATAAGGGCAAGCCCCAAGATCAAGGGCTCTGCCTATTAAACTGGTAGTCATATGCTTGCAAGAGTATCAGGATTTCCCCAGGTGGGGAAGTTTAATATTTATACCATTTTCCCCAGTCCCTCAGGGGGGCTTTGCAAATTTTTTTTTATTCTCTCTGCCATGGCTTAAATTTAACATCCTAAATTTCTAACAATCTTGTTTGCTGTAATTTCAACTTAACTTCAATAAGATACACCAACTATTTTTCCCATTTCCCCGACTCCCCACCTTTATATAGCTCTTGTCACAAGTTACATGTTTATACATTATGAGTCCCAAACCACTGATTTCTCATTACATTTTATGCATTTGCTTTTTAGAAAGAAATGGAGTTAGAAACCAAAAATACAATCATGCTGTTATTTTTATTTACCCCTGTTGTTGTCTCTACCTGGAATCTTTATTTCATCATGATTCCATATATTTGATCTGTTGTCTATTGTTCTTTCCTTTCGACCTGCACAACTCTCTTTAGCATCTCTAGTAGGACCACTCTAGTTGTCATCAACTCCCTCAGTCTTTGTTTATCTGAGAATGTCCTAATGTCTCCCTCATTTTTGAGAGACAGTTTTGCTAGTTATAGGATTCCTGGTTGGCAGACTGTTGCTTTCAGCACTTTAAATATGTCATCCCCCTGCCTCTTTGGTGTCTGATGAGAAAGTGGCACTTAGACTTATTGAGGCTCCCTTGTACGTGACATAGTGCTTCTCTCTTGTGGCTTTCAGAATTCTACCTTGCTCTTTGATATCTGACAGTGTGATTATAATACGCCACAGCATGGGTCAATATGATTTATCCTGTTGGGAGTTAGCTGAGCAGCTTAGATGCGCATATTCATATCTTTTGTTAAATTTAGTTTTTTTTCAGCCATTATTTCTTTGAATACACTCTCCACACTCTCTCTCTCCTCCTTCTGGGATTCTCACATTGCGTATATTAGTATACTTGATGTCCCACAGTTTCCTTTGGCTCTATGGGCTTTTCGTCATTCTTTCTTCTTTCTGGTACCCAGACTGAGTGATTTCAATTGTCTTCAAGTTCACAGATTCTATGAACAGCTCCAATCTGCTGTTTAACCCCTTTAGGGAATTTTAATTTCTGTTACTGTGGTCTTCAGCTCTGTTTGACTCCTTTTAATACCTTCCATCTCTGTCTTGATACTGTCTTTGTGTTTGCCTTTTATTTTTCTACTTTTAGTTCTTTGTCCATGTTTTCATTTAGTGCTCTGATCACATGTAGGACCTTTTTTTTTTTTAAGTCTTTGTCTAGCATATATATCCCAGGTCTGGTTCTCCTCCTTGATGGTCTGTAATGCTTTCATCATGTCCTGTGCCTGGGCCATCACTTCTAGTTTCTTAGTGTGGTTTGTCATCTTTTGTTGAAACCCGGACATTTTGATATTTCAAAGTATCATTGGAATTTAGACTCTGAGGCATCTGTTCCTTAAAGCTACTGCTGTAACAGAGCTTTCTTTGAATGCCAGGAACTAACCAAAAAATAAATAAATAAATAAAAGAAGGAAGAACAGGAAAAGAAGAAAATGCCTTTCCCAGTCTTTGCAGATTGACCTGTGTGAATGCTCTCTCTTCAGGGCTTGTCCATACGTTGAGTTTAGAGACTACCTCCAGGCCAAAGCATAGGAGTTTCCCTGATTCTTTCTGCACATGCCTCTTGTCTTGGGCATGTGCGTGTGGCCCTAGGAATTCCCCCACTTACATGACTTACTTCCAAATATCCCCTCTTCCCTAAGAGTTTCCTCACAATCCTCGGCACCTCACTGTGTATCATACAGGCAGCCACCTGATTGCTCTCCCACAGCAAACTGAAGGAGAGCTCAGTAACCTGCACCCTACATGCAGGGCAAGTTCTGGGACAGCGAGCCCCTCAGGCCACCACCGGACAGATTAAGCCAGACAGGTGCACTCCCATATGTAACACAAGGGTTCCTCTGCTCCCTTTGGAAGCAGACAGTGATTTTTTTCTATACCATGAATATTCCAAGTGAAGCAGTAGCAGCAATCACTCCCTCATTTTCATTACAGTAACTATCCTAAGTACCTCTAGTAGGCAGTATTTGGGGAACCTAGTTCAAACACTTTGTATCTGGAAGTAATTAAGGCATTTTTTTTTTCTTTTATAATCAGGCAGTTCATATAGACGTCATTCTTATGCTTCCCTTTGCACCAATGTGCTGGTTTCACAGCAAATTTCATAAAATTATACCTAAAATGTCCACTTATATGACATTTGAGGTTGGCACTTGTGTTTTACAGAATGTGATGCCTATTTTTAAGGAAATTAGTATTCAAACCAATTATGGTTTCTCATTGAGAGCCGGAAAGCCACTGCAGTCTGTGGGGTCTGCCTTCTCAAGGCCAAGTGACAGATTAGCGGAGAAGAAAGGGCCACAACCACTCCCCCACTAACCACTAAGATTCACCCAAGCTGACTGGTAGGTGTCAAACAATCGCACACCATGCTACTCTTGAAGAACTCTGCCAAGCCAGTGGCGACAATGGGGTCAAAGCCAGCATGCTGGAGCCCCCAAGGACCACAGTCAAGGCAAGGTGTGGTACAGACTAACTCCCCAAGATGGCAGCCCTCTTCTTCCCTGGTCCCCAACAGGGAAGCTCCACAGTGGGCACCAGTCTTCCTATCTTGATGGTAATCCTCGGATTATGTACAGAACAACCAGCCCACAGTTGCAAGAAGAAGAAAGAAAAAAACACCTCCAACACATATCCACCAAAACCTCCTTGTAAATTAAAATAAGTGGCATCATGAGTAACACAGCTATTATCAGTGACTACATCACAATGGTGAGTCCCGTGGTGTGTAGTCAGATAATGCAGGAAGCACAGGTAAGGAGGCACTGAGAGTTTGAGCATTTGGGTTTGCTTGTCCCTTCCCCCACCTCCTATAGAGAAAGAAAAGGAAGTTGGGTTGGGTTAGGGGGGGCTAGGATTAGGAGAAGACAGGGGAGGAGGGAGATTCTGGAAGACAGAAAGAGGGGAAAGAAAAAAAAAAGTCTAGGGTTTCTTTCTTCCTTTCCCCCCCCCTATTCTGTGGCATGAAAAACAATGGCTTTTCTGAGGCACTGTACAGACAAGGCAGCTCTGCAAAAACCTAACGGCTTGTGATTAATGACAATGGGCTGCAGGAGAGTGGGGACACAGCCGCCACATACATCATCCCTTCCCGTCCAGTCTCTGCTCCTCCCTGCCCCCTCTTTCTCCCTACCAGCAAGGCATTATAAAAATGTCTTATCTGCTCCGGATGCTGATCTTAAAGCTGAAATCGCAGCTAATGCCCCCCACCCAAAAGAAAAACAAAGAGTGAGAAACAACGACGGGGGGGGGGGGGGAGCAAACCCAATGGCGCTAAAGGGGGGTAAGAAAGGAAAGAGGGAGAGAGACAAAGAGGTGATAGGGTGAACAAGAAAATGACATGTAAAATAACTATAAGATATTCCAGGGGAAAATGTGCAGGCTGTAATCATTCAAGATTTCAGCAACTTGACTCCTCACATGCTGAAGCCACATTTTCAAGGTCTTATCTGCCATATGGTTCCCTGTTTGGATGATTTATTAGGTGTAGAAAGCACACTGATAAATTTTACTGCATTTCCCTGAATAGGCAGCCTATGGTGTCAATAACAAAGCTCGGGCGGCTTTAATGAAAACTGCAAGCACCAAAGGGTAACCATTTATTTATGAGTCGCTATAGTATTACTAGGACAAAATTTATCTTCCCTTCTCACGCACTCTGTAGAAACCAAATCTGGTCAAAGTAACAGAGATCACATCCATATGTCAGTGGTTTGCTAACATCTCTCCTGCATGAAACACTGGCTGTTGCTCTGGAGAAATTGTTTGGTGCTTTCTAGTGACCCATTTTGCATAAGAAATCTTGTTTTTATGGAAAAAAAAAAAAGCAGGGAAAACCTGAGGAACTCTGTGAATGCCATAGCTTTAGCAATCACATGTAAAGGCACTGTGGAATCCTCTCATTTTTCTTTACCCTGAAAATGGGGCAGCTGCCACAGGGTGTGTACAGAGGAAGAAAGGGGGTGATATAGGGATGAACAAGAGACAGATTTAGAGATATAGCCTGGGCTCATACATGTTTTAAATTTACCAGTCCACACAACCTTGTCCCCCTCTACCAACTGTTTCCTAGACACCAGGCATAAAGTGGAAATCTGCATTTTCCATGGATTGCCTGGTTCCTACCCCTGCCCCCTTACCGCCCCGGCCCCAAAATGTCTTCATCGTTGGCCAGGGCTATCTACAAGCCTGATGTATGTGTTATTTTTTTATAACAGAGAAAACAATCCAACTTTTTTAACTCAAGAGGCAGCAAAACTAATAATCAAACCAGAAAGAAAAAAAAAGAAAATTGTAGCAGATGGGGGAAGAGGACAGCCCGATCGCTCTCTATTCATGTTTAATCCCAGGCCACGGTTCACGGCGCAACAAAATATTTGGCCAGGTTTTCAAGTCTACAGTTTTCCCCACTTGTGTAACATCCCTCCTCTGAGTGAAGACAGCCTTTCCAAGGAATGCCGGAAGGAGGATGAGTAAAGAAGTTCAACCGCAAGAGCACATGTTGGAGTAAGGCTCTTAGCACAGCAAACCGACAAAAGGAAAAGCAAAGGGAAAAGACCGGGTTGAGGTTTTGACCTAAGCACATCTCAGCCTTCCTTTTTTTTCCCAAGTTAATATTCTAAAAAAATTTCTCAACTAGATGATTTCACCTAGGTTTGTCTTATTTTGCACTTTTTAATTTTCACAGTTTTTTCCTTGTTCCGTATTCAACATTTCCTCTAGTATCTCTCAGAAATTCCATGCTTACACATTCTTAACCAGGCAACTGCCTCTCTAGATCCACACTTCAAAAAAAAGTAAATAAATATGCAAACTCTTTGGGACTCAGGACAAAAACTATGTTTTTAGGTAAAAGGAAACTCTTTTACTATCATATATAATAAACAATTTAAAAGCCATCTTAATCAGTTCAGTTACTGCCATCACTGCTTTTAAAACCTGCTTAGTTAAATGGTATTCAAAGTTTAATGTCTTATAAAAGATTCATTGTTAGTATTATTAGGAGAATTAAGGGGGGAAGGTGCTGCTTGGGCTCTGGCCACATTTTTACAGTTTCTCAGTCCAGAGAGATTTACAAGAATATTCATTATTGCCTAGATTGCATCTAGTTCAGCCCCTACTTTATTAAAGAGGTACGGGCCAAAGGGCCCTAGCATGGCTCAGGAATGTTCAACCAGCTGTATTTTCAGTTTACTACATATCTCAACTAGTTTTCAAAGCCATTAGCAAAAGCAAAACTTCACACTTGTTTTTCTATACACTTTTCCCCTTAATTTTTAACCCCCTGAGGATTTCCAAAGGAAATCTAATCCACAGAAGTCATTTACACTTAGCTCACACCAAACAGCTTTTGAATGAGTTATTTGTGTTCCCAGATGTCCCCATCAACTTTCCTGTGGGCCTCTGAAAGCCTCTGGTGCTTGGGATACCCCATCCTGAGGATAGTCAACCAAGCTGACCCTTAAGATGGCCATGGGAGCTGGGGGGGGGGGGTGAGAGGGGGGGGCTGGGAGGACAGAAGGGGACACAGCCACCCAGAGGCTCCAGAACAACAGGAAATTCCCTTTGCAGGGCCTGGTGAACAGAACCAACTCGTGCAATTGCTTGGGGCGTTCTCGACACAACTGTGCCTGGTCATGGGGACAAGTGGGGCCCGAGATCCAGCCCACACTCAGTTCACCAAGCTCACACTCTGACCAGGGGCTGTGTCCACACATGGAAAGGGGGCTCCTTCCTCTTATTCCCACAGGCACTGCATGGGCTAGCAGTCGCCCTGCTGACAGGAACTCACATTAAGAAAACCAGAGGCAAATACCACCCAGCTACATGCCACTGCGGGCACAGGGACAAAGATTTCTGCTCACAGACAGGCTTTCCATAAGCCTGTGCCACTGGTCTTCCGGGGCTGTGTCCTCTCCAACCACAAACACTCAGCTGTACACAACCTGTTCCACCACTACTACCAAGACCCACCTTCCACCTCCGAAGGACTCTGAGGAGTCTGGGCTTCTCTTTGGGGTTCTCGCTCCCACCTCCTGGGACTCGACAGCGGCCAGGACCCTCTCTTGCCCTGCCCTCCCTCTGCCTGAGCCGTCAGTCAGCATCAGCCTCTGCTAGCTTCCTCCCTGCCTCCCCAGCCTACCCCTCCCCAAACCCTGTAAGAACAGAGGTGTTTTCACCCAGGTCCAGCCCCACACACAAGAGTTCGTTACTTCCCACACTTTAAGTTTCCACCAGTACAAGGCCAACCCAGGGAGAAGAAAAGTTCACGATACCAAAATATGGAATATTGTGGTAAAATTTAGTCTATGCTGGGACAAAGAAAGGGTTTGCTGTTAAAATTCACAACATAAACAAGACTTGAGGAAAGAATATTTGAGCAAAGAAAATAAGCTATTCTTAAAGGCTTTAGTTCAATGATATATTTTATAAAAAACATATTGCCAATTATAAATACCTAAAAAAAAAAAAATACTGTGTTAGGATTGGGAGACCTGTTGGTCCTGCCTCTGCCAAACTTGGGCTAATCTCATAAAATCCCTGGACACACTCACCATTTCCACATCCTTAGGATTGGACAGAGAACTTCCAAAGTCCCTCTGGGCATCATATGACTATGAAATTTACATAACATAGTTTGTATATTTATATATACAAGTTTTTGTGTGTGTCTGTGTGTGCATGCAAACGTAATAATGAAGTCAGCTTCTTTCTGTGGAGAAAGTCAGTCCGTTCAAAGTATTTTCTATACTTAAAAGTGATTAAGCTGGAACTAGATAATGGTGATGGTTGCACAACACTGTCAATGTACTAAATGCCCCTGAATTATGTACTTGAAAATGGTTACAGTAGCAAATTTTACATTATGTACATTTTTCCACAATAAAAAAAGGTGAGAAAGATACATTTCTCTTAAAACAGTAAGTACAACTCAACTAGCTCTGAAGGTGTCACTCAGTCTGTCCAAAGTAGCAGGGGTTTGCTGTATTAGAATATACCATCCCCCCATCTCCCCAGATGGGCTTAGAAGACCTGAGATCTCCCTGATGGGCTAAGTCCCATTGACTAGGCATACTTTCTGACCAATAAAAAGCAAAGGCTTTATGCTCCATCCAGTAGGGAGGCCAAGTCCTTGCCTACAGGTGACCTTCTTGGTAGAAAAGATGCCTGTTGATGACTGTTCCCACAGGAAGACCAGCCCAGTTCCCACTGGGGGCCTGGCACTGCTTGAAGCTCACAGGTGTGCTTCATCGTGGCATCACTCACCCCAGCATCCACTCCGGTCTTCACATCTGACCCAGGGTGGGGTTCCTTCCAATGCACCACACACATCTGCAGTGTTTAAAGCTGTGGCAAATCTTCTTATCCCAATTTTGCAATTTTTTAAGCAAATGGAATGCTTACATGAACTTGAGACTCAAGAACTTTCTTGCAAGGGAAAATGGTGCTGAGTTCTCTCAGGAGAACGCATCTGCCTCTTCCAGAACGAGGTACTAGAGGGCAGAGATTCACAACTAAGGAGATGGATGGTATGTCTGCAGACACTGCTCAAATGAAGCTCATTGGCAATTATTTCCACAATCTCATTCTTGAAAACTGAGGCTTCCAATCCCAATTATCCTTGATAAGAACCAGTCCTTGACATTTCATGCATGAACGGCCCTACAAACACCCATATAGGCATGGGTGGATGTGCCCTAATAAAGTCCATTTCTAAGCAGTGTGGCCTCTCCACTTCACTCAAGCCTCTCCAGCACTCCTGGATATCACCAGTTCCAGATTTGGAGCACAGATTTATTTGCAAGTGTTATAACCTCCTCTCACATCCCTTTAATAACTCCATTTTTGTAGAGTAAATAATTAACTATCTCTAGCAATTCAGATCTCTGAGCATCTCTTTGGAACTTCCTGTTGCCAATACTTGGGCTTTAGTCCTTGATTCTCACCCACCTCCCAGCCTGCAAAGAGCTGGCTCCATGCCAGCACAATGCCCCGCTAAGGATCTCAAGGGCAGATGGAGTTCTGTTGGGTCCTGTGTAAGATTAACTGTGGCCAGTCTCACAAGCTGGGGAGGGCTAATGAGAAAACGGAGGAGGTGTACATGCAGGCAGCAAGACTCAGGCAAGTTGAAGGAGGGATCGTTACATGCAGACAAGCAGTTCCTGGTCTCTGGAGACCAAGGGTTAGAATGAGGCCCTTGACCAAGATGGGCAAACCCGGGCAGAAGCTCTAACAGAACAGAGTTCCTTGAAAGAAACCAAGAACAAAGGAGAACCAGACTCAGGCATAAATTGCAGACATGCTCTGACGCATCAGCCTCGTCCTCCTACAAAGGACCAGGTTCCCCATTTTGCAGTTCCTGGCCCAAGCAATCCCACTGCTTGCAAAATTAAGCAACTCTTGATCTGCTATGCACAGATGGAAGACGAATTTGGGCCTCTGGCTGGCTGTTGTGTTTTTAACTACTCCAGCCATCCTCCTTGTGGTTGGGAGCCCACCCGAAGCAACTAGAGAGCTGGTTAAAAATAAAAATTCCTGAACTCCACCAAAACTCACTGAATCAGCATCTCCAGGAGTGAGGTCAGAAAAGCTCTATTTTTTAAACCTCCTTGGATGATTCCAGTGCAGCCTGTCTGTAGCCCAACATGTGGGTGGGAACCCCTAAGTCCCTCACTTGCCTTCACATGAAGAATACAAGTCAAGTCTGTTTCTACAGAACCTAAGCAAGGTGTGGATTTTCCTTTCAAAATAGGAAGATGCTCACCTGTAATATTTTACCAGGTATTTATAGGTCTGTAAATGTGGAGGAAAAAAGGTTAGAGACCCAAGAAGACCATGTATCAAGAAGTAAAACTGCTGGGACCAGGAATCTATTATCATTACAAAACTATCAACTGCATTAACAGAAAAATGTATTTCAATATAAGAACATCACAAGAAATACAGTATTACAAAAAACGACATCCCATCTGTATTAGATTTAGCAATACATCCCGAAGACAATAAATTTGCTGAGGGAAAAATATCACATAGATCAATCTTGTTCATTCAAATCTAACAGATTGGAAATTTGTAGAAATTTTAACAATTTACTTTCCTATCATATGTCAAGAAAGGCCTTGTTCATAACATAAGATAGGAAAGACTGATAGAAGATAGTTAAATTCCATAAGACAACAGTTTTGAAATGCCTGAATCACTTTGGAAGTAACCATTTTGTAAAATTATTTAATATGATGCCAAATTTTTTTAACTAGTCATTAAGAGGGTCCCAAGAACCTCTGTTGTAGACGTTGATACCTAATTTATGTTACCATATAGATCTAAAAGCTACAAAACCAATTTTCCATAAAATATAATGTGGGTTTCACTAATCCAAACTGGCCTTCTTCCTAATTAGATTGACTTCATGGGGTTTTATTGTACTGCACTGCCAAACCAAAGATAAATAACTTGGAACTTTTTGCTATTTTGGATTATCACGCCATCCCTTCTTTCTATTAGCAGGGATGACCGAGGTCGCTAAAACAATAAATATTTAATGGATGGGAACGCTGTCCTTTGCCCACAGAAAAACCAATGCAGATACAAACACATCTTCAGATCTGTTTGTAACCCTGCTTTCTGCCCTCTCTCATGCTCATGGCAAATAGTCAGTTTTCCCAGTACAAAGAGAAATACCAATCGACTCACCAAGCCAAAGGTAAACAGAAGGGAAGTAAGAAGGAATGAAAAGAAGACTCCAGCAGCTTTGGGAGAAGCAGTCTCTGTGCCAGGAGAGCACCATCTCCCTGACTGTCCCCAGTTCCCCTAACAGTGGAAATCCAAAGGGAGGGTGGGAAGACAGGACTCCTGGAAGGGCATGTTGAGTCTAACGCATCGCAAGCTAACAGGTAAGAGGGGAGGAAGCCCAGAGCAGGTTTTCTGCCCTTAAACAAGAAGCTGGGAGAAAATGGAAGCTCAATTCTACAAATAGCATTCTCTCCTTTCTTTCCTTGTTCTAATACTTTCCCTGCACCTTGGTTTTAAAGGCACTTCAGGAGCTCTGACATTTTCTTTCCCTTTCTGAATCAACGGAGAAGAAATTAAACCACTTGGTAAGAGAGTTGACATTCCATCTTCTCTTACACTTAGAAAGACACATGCATGAGTACACGTTCATTCTGGCCTCAGTTTTTATAGGTTTCTGTTTTAAGAAAGGGAGTCACCAGCAGCAAACACTCTCTGTTAGAAAACTACAGTTGTTTGGAAGGAGGGTGAGACTGGAAAGAGAGCATGTAATTCCCCTCCAAATCTTTTTCCTTCAACTATTCACATAACAATAAAGAACCTGGGCAGTCAAGCCAGAGAGATTTAGGTTTCTATCCCAGCCCCAAGCCCTCCTCTTACGTGACCTGAGACAGGTTAATTAATTCCATGACGCAGTTTCTTCACCTTTATAACACTTGCATTAATTTCCATCCCAGTTGCTGTTGCTCCTTTGGCAGCTGGAGGTGCTGGGATGTGACCAGAAAGGACATGGGTCTTAGCTATCACACACAAATCAGATCACGGCATCCCACCATTGGCCTCTTGATGTCTTTGACCTCTTCCTTTCTTTGTCCTCCCACTGCTAGTGAAGAAAATGTTTCAGTTAAATTATCCCAAGACATCACAACTTTCCGGGTGCCAGTCTCTGTCTGGGGCAAACATAGAAAATTCTGAAACACGTCCACCCAGATAGAGAGGAGCTGACTAAGTCTTGACTATCAACCACAATGTGGTACAGTAGCCTGCATTCAAACAGCTACTGTCCACTGAGCCATTAGAAACCCCCAATCGGCAATAGGAACAGGACAGGAACAAACAACTTTGTGAAAAAAGACCCTTCTATCCAATCTCAAAGAACTGGTGACCAGCATTTAGGACTCAAGTCTCTTCATTCCCAGTCCTGGGACTTTCCCGCTACATAGTATTTAGTCACATGAACTGTGTAACATGCCTAATTTATTCTCGTAACCCCTAGAATACAGGGACCCAGATGGACACTAAGAAAGTGGTGTCAATGAATTTCCTCTCTGTTCAAGATCACGAACTTCTGTACGCAACGTATCCTGTTTCAGTTCCCCAGAACTCACTTCAGGATAAACTTTGGGACGGTTGCTGTGATCTAAAGGTACAAGGAGGGAATGGTACGGAGCAACTGGGAGATGGCAACGGTGATAAAAATAAACATGGGTAGGGACAAATAACTTGGATTTCTGTGCTCTAAGGGGTCTGAAAAGCAGTTGTGCCCTTTATTATATTGTACACTAATAGTTTTTATGTATTGTACACTAATATTCCTAGGATTTCATGTCTTTCACTACCTTTCACCCCTAGGAAGCTCAGCATTTCTCCTCCAACTGATAATCAATATCATTTCTTCTTGACTCACTGAAATTCTCAAAATTAAATGTGGACCTTTTCTAAAAAGTAAAGTTTGTCTTTACCTCATCTCCTTGGCAATGGCTTGATCCTATGAAATGGAACTAGGAAACTAAAGAAAAACAGTCAAATGAATGAATTTCAAGGTTGAAAGGCACATTGGAGGTTATAATCTAGTTGCTCACTTTTATGGATTTAAAATTGGAGACAGAGAAGTCAAACGAATTCTTCATCATTACACTGTGAGTGGAAGGACTAGAACCCAAGTTTCCTGGCTCTAAATGCACTGATTTTCCCTACCACACTATGCAGCTTAGAAATCCAGCAATTCATGGATACATTTCTAACAGCTCAGCTGATAGGTATCAAAATCCTTAGCTGTCCTCACCAATTCAGTAGTTTCATGCACAGGGGTCAAAACTTTTATAATCAAAAAAGCAAAATTATTCCTTAATTTTTAAAAAAGCTTGAACAACATGTCAAGCATGATTCTCTAACAGGAGTGGGAGCAGTTCTCCATCTAAGCTTAATCTGGGGTCCCAAGGATGGGGGACCCATGAATCCCCGCCAAACTCCTGTAAATTTGTTCATAGCATTTTTCTGGGCAAAGGCTCATAGCTTTCAGATTCTTACATATTTCACCTTAAAATATTAGGAATAACTGCCTTAATACAATTATTTCCTCCCTTTCTAAAGCTGTAATGCCTTATGCTTCTCATGAATTTTATAATTCACCTAAAAGTGCTTTTATATCATGTTACAACTACTTCAATAATATTTTTCAAATTTTTAAAAATACTCAGACCCCTACCACGAAGCCACAATCCTTGACAGTAATCATTGGCAAAGTGTCTTGGTGGCCTTGGGCATGGCCATTAACTGTAATCAACAAAATTCTTTTAAAAAGTACCTTCTTAATAATGAAACAGACCCTAAACTTGACTCAATTTAAAACAGAAGCTCCCAAAGTGAAATTTTCATGATTTTCCTTCTTTGTTAAAATCCACCTTATGAAATACTGACTTTAAAAAACTTTAAGGCCGGGCTGACTATATCCAGAATGGTAAAACCCTGAACTATAAAAGCCACTGGCTATTAAGCACCAAGGTGTAAGGACCCTCTTTAGTGGAAACCTGGGTTACCATGTAGTTGAAACCCAACTATCCTTCATAAACACCTTCAATACATTCGAAATGGCAGGATGGACAGGTTCTCTCACACTGAGGGTCATTTATGAAGCCATCAAAGGCTATACTGGAAAAAAGGAAGTAGGAAGAGGGACAAGGCTTTATAGAATGAATAACTTTTCTCATTCTCAATATTTCTTATATTCTTTTATAACAAATTGCTTGGCTCTTGAGAACAGACTAATAAAAGAAGTGAAATATATTTTTCTGCCCTGAATCTGAACTTTTTTTTTTTTTTCCAATACAGAAAGTTGTAATGACCCTCTGCAAACAATATGGGCCAAGACTTCAAAAATTTCCATTGTTTCAAAGACACAAATTTCTTTGTGCATCTTTGTCTCTCAACCAAATGAGAAAGGAAAACACATGAAAGTCATTTGAAAGACAGCATCTCCTAGGAGTTATCCTTGGAAGCTGGAGAAGCCCATTAGTTCCCCTACCTAGATAAACACAGTTTTCCAAATGGTGAGGAAGATCAATGACAGAGCAGGGCCAAGCATTTGAATATTACAAAGGAGACCTCATGTAAGACCTTGGGGAGAGAATCCTTTATGGTTGGCAGATCTCTCCAAGACACAGCCATACCTTGATTGGAGCAGAACCAAAGTAAAATTATTATTTTCAAGCAACTTACACACAATTCAAATGGAATTTCTCCAAGCTCAGAAAATTTGAAGTGTACTCAACCCATATGCTATCCCAGATTTCCCCCTTCCCTTTTTTTAGCAAACAGAACATAGGGACAAGCAGCCATTTCTTAGTCACTCAAGATCAAAATCCCTCCTGCCTTAACCACAAATCATTAGTAACAGTCACTGTGCGTCATTTGGAACATTTGGGGGTTATTTTTTCCTTCCAATAAGAAATTCATGGATGTACTTTAAGTTTTAACATAGCTTTTTTTTTCATTATAAGGGAAGTTGTGGGTTTATAAAACAATCATGCCTAAAATACAGGATTCCCATACCACCCTATTATTAACACCTTGCATTGGTGTGAAACATTTGTTACAGTTCATGAAAACACATTTTTATAATTATACTGCCATATTGTATTATCCATGGTTCACTGTTTGTGTTGTGTGGTTCACTGGATTTTCTTTTCCTTTATTCTAGTACTATACATACAAACTTCCCCGTTTAACCACATTCAGATAGACATCTCAGCACTGTTAATTATGTTCACAATGCTGTGCCACCATCACCACCATCCATTACCAAAACATTTCCATCGTTCCACATAGGTGGATGCACTTTTTAGTCTCCAGAACCCTACTCAACTCTTCTTTCATCAGCAGCAATCACATGGCATATGATTTGACCCAACAGGATGTGCCCAAAACCAAGATTCAAGGAAGCCAACAATAGCTCAATAGGGTGATTATCAACCACAAAGGATAATATTCTGGAAGAGAAAAGCTATCACACAGAGCCTTGTTCTCATGGAGAAAATAAGCCTTTGAAGTAGAGGAAATCACTTTCACTACATAAGCCAAAACCCAGACCGTCCAGGAAAAGAAGGAACCTACTCTAGTCAAGACAACTCTGGATCAAATCTTACCTTTGCTAACTAGCCCTAGGCAAGTTACTTGGTCTGAGGCTCCATCTCATCATCTGTAAGCTGGGAATGATAATTATAGAAATATGTACCTCATAGAGGTGTTGAGATGGTTACATGAGGTAATGCATGGAGAGTTTTGAGCACAAGCCCGAGTCCATGGTAAGCACTCAATGTTTTCTGCTGTCATTATAATCATTTTTATCACGGAATGGAATGCAAGACTCTTAAATTTTCTTTCCCTGATTCTGCCTGTAACACTGTTCTTATATGCAAAAATTCCCTATGCATGCCTTTGTTTCTACAAAAAAAAAAAAAAAAAAAAAAAAAAAATTGTCCATGGCGGGGACTGACAGACACTAGAACCCTATTTTGAGAGCATCCATTACTCCCATTATCTTCTTAAGAACTAGACTGTTCTTAACGCTTTCATTCTCTCCTTGCATCTTTTATTGTCATTCCCAAGGGGTCAAATTAACTTACAGTAGAATCAGTGTTCCTATTTCCTAACTTTCAGAAGAGGAGTCAAAATTCCCAGGCCAGAGATGCCCTTTGAGCAGCTCAGAGGCATCTCAACCCCACAGGCAGGAAAGAGCAGCCATTCATGGAACAAGTAAGTGATTTGCATTTCCAAGGATGTGGGGAAACATATTAGTTATAATTAGCAAACACGCGGAGTCCCCGTGACAGCTTCACTTTACAAACCCTTGAATGTTTGACAAGAAAAGGTCATGTTTTGTAAAATCCTCAAAAGGTCATTCAATAACAAATCACATGAATGAAATCACGAGGGTTCAGGGAGGTTAACAGAAACACCACAGGCAGTAAAGTGCATTTTCAAGGTAAACAAGGAAAGAGGAAAAACAGCCTTGCCTCTGTTCTGGAAGGAGAGACATACAAGCAATCTCTAATTTACCAAACACTGTAATTTCAAGACATTTTCTCTGTACTTGGTGGTTTAACACTGAATGCTATTTCTCATTTTCAGCACACTTGGAGGATTAGCAGATAACAGCCCAGCAACATTTCAACAGTTCTTCAAAATGTCTAGGCTGACCTTAACCAAGACTTTCTATAATTTTTATTTAATAAATCTCATGAGTGGATTCCACTTTAAACACCTAAGTGGCCGCAAACTCACACCCACACACAGCCCCCATATAGCACCCTCTGCGCGTGCACACACACATACACGTGCAAACACACACACCCCTCAAACCTGGAAACTTCAGCCCCAGAAGCCTTTTCTTCTGGCACTTTGACCTGCTCATGACCTCTTTCTTCCCAGGTCTATTTTCTTCTGCAACAAGAGCCAGCACCACATCTCTCACAGTCAGGAATAACAAAGGCTTGTTTATATAGGGTAATTTAGCTCAGGATCAGCGGGGAGGCAAAAGAAGGATGATGTATCTGATCCACAGGTCGAAAGAAAACAATTCCAAGACTGGAGACTCGCAGGGCCTACAGGTTTAAAGGAAGGCTCCCCAGCGGGCAGGGCCAGAGGGCTGGCTGCCTTCGAGAAAGCCTGCCGAGGCAAGGGAGGCCGGGAGCTTCCTCCAGGCTGCCTCAGTCCTGGGCACGCCCTTCCCAAGGAGGGTGTTGGGTGTTAAGAGTAAAAACACCGTGGAGAGAAGGTACTGGAGCCTGGGGCAAGCCGACCAGTAGCACAGACTCCAAACTTCCTGGAGAGAAGGGCCACCCACCAGAGGCCTTGGAAAAGCAGCATCTTAAGGAAGAGGCACGGGGCTAGGAGTTGGCTGACCTAGCACCCGACTTGCCGTGTGACCTTGAGCAGATTATTTGACCTTGCTGGGCCTCAGCTTACGCATTTATAACGTGGACTAATATTTTTTCTCGCTTACTTCCATGAGTAGGAAAAGGATAAAGCAAAATACGAAGTAGCTAAAGAAAGCTTTGTGTTATTTTATACCAGGAAGGATTGGGGATGGAAGTCCTCGGCGTTTATTACCAACTCACTTCCACATTCTACTCTAGCCTCAAAATCGCACTGAGAAACCATTCCGGATTCCTGTGATGCCCAATATGGAGCCACATGAGACTTTGTAAATTTTAAATAAAACCAAACACAATTAACTATTCATTTCCTCGGTCGCACCGGCCACATTTCAACTGCTCCTGGGTATACGCAGCTAGCAGTTACCATTTTGGACTGCACAGAGAAAGACCATATCCTATGTCACAGGAAGTTCTACTGGACAGCACAGCTTAGATACCTGCCAGTTCTAGATGGAGGACAGCCCTGCCCACCTTTCCCACTTCACCTCAGCCTCCTGCATCCCACTGCTGCATGGGGCCATCTTTCAGATACAGCTCTAACTGATGGGCTGAGTATATACTTCTCACCTTTAAAATTACCTCCCGACCATAAAGCCCTACCAGCTTGGCGACTGTTTGATCAGAATGACGGTCAGAAACAGGACACCTCACTTTGTCTTTCTTGCCAACTATTTTAGCTTATTTGCCACGAGTATAGGGTATAATTAATATCACACAGGAGCCAGCATTGTCATTTTTCAAATCATTTCCCTGGAAATGTTCTACACCTCTTAATGGCCCTGCTAATGCCGCAGCTGTCATGTTTTGGACAGCTGCACTTTTACAAGACAAACTCTGCAGCGCCAGGAGCCTCTCTGCAGACTTTTTAGCTCGGAGGCTCAGAGGCCATGAACGCCAGCCGGTAATGGCTAGATGGAAGTCTTTGATTAATTTTCTTACCTCTTGATGCTGACTGCTTCTCAAGTGTCACCTTCCCGGTTCCCATCCCCAGAACCCTCTCCCTTTCTTGCCCTCTGCCCTTGCCCACCCCCCTTCCATGCCACCTGATGGGCAGGGGACGAGTGAAATGAGCCAAAAGTCTCATGAATGATTAAAGCCAGGACACTAAGCCCAGAGGTGCAAAGACTCAAACATCTGGATGAGGGCCAGGCCCCCTTGCTAAATGCCACACTTTGAAGAAGTAGTGCCTTTCGTGCCTGTTTAATTTTATTTTACAGATAACGTCTTAGCAGAATGTTCAAATATCTCTATATACTTGGTATAGATAAGTAAGACTGGAAAGGCAAGGGAACAATGAAAAGAGGGTTGTATTTAAAGCCTCCTGAGAATCAAGCATGATTCTCCAAACCAAACCAAATATTTACTAATGTAGATGCTTTTAAGAAAAATCAAGAAATTGACCAGATTGTTTTGGGTAGTCATACAGGCTTTTGCTGTTGCTTTTTACAGCTGGAAAAGGGTTTGTTATTTTTTTCCTTTAACTGGTGACTATACGGAGAATGATGACTATAGTTGAATGCCATGGTTAGTTCTACCCTGAAAATATAACTATTTTGTCCAACACCATCCAAAAAAAGCCCTCTCTGCCAAAGGCTTTGGTACTTCAGCTTTTTCTTAAAAGGGAGCTAAAGCCATGCTAGGGACACAGATCTCTTTTTCAGGCTCAACAGCAGTGTCGGCTCCCCGCTCCTCTAATGTTGTGTTTATTAGTGATCCACAGCCCAGGAAGAGATGAGTACACAACCTCCTTTCAAACTGTGTCTGCAAAATGCTACAGAAAGTTGGACTCATCAATGAAGCAGCGGGTCCCTTGGTTGAAACCAGCCAGGCCAGGAAAGCGACATGAACGGGATGCTGCTAAACATGCACGATTCGAAAATACGCACTATATTCTCTTCTGCATGATTTGCTGCCATTTAAAAGACAATAAACAGCAACTTTAGATTGCTAACAACGTGTCATTTTAGGTTTGCTGTTGCTCAACATCAAGAAAAATCAATGCCGGCTCTACGGGGGCAGCAAACCCCGAGAACTGAGCTCCATTTCAGGTCTGTTTGAACTCATTTCCTTTCTCCATGGTTGCCCCCTTGTACTCCCCCTCAGGCGTCCCCTCGCAGCAGGCTGACAGCTTGACACATTGACAGCTCGCACTGAATGACAACTGATTTGTACAAATTTCAAGCCTTATAAATCTACCTGTCACAACAACAACATAAAAGCGCCCAGGCCCAGCAGGTAATTCCGAAAAAGCTTCCCTTGACAGCACTTTCTGAAAAGCAATGGCATGCCTCCTGCCAAAAATTCCAACTATCATCCTTGTATAACTTTGAATAAAAATTCAGGGCCCATTTTCTTGCCAACAGGCTACCAATCGTCTTATTTAAAGATTAAAAAGAGTGAACAGGAGAGAGGAGGGGAAAAAAAAACATCCACACATTTCTTTTCATACTGATATGGAAGTAACACCACCTGCTATGCCAGGATTACCACACCATTTTCCTCTCCTGTGCTCAGGAGGAGTAAATGAGTGGAGCTTTTTACGGTATTTAAGCAATATCCCAGATCGCAGGGGCTGTACCTCCCAGGAGTCTCATCTGGTGCCAGAGCAAGCGTTTTTGACTGGTTGGGGGCTGGAAGGCTGACACCATGGTTTCCCGTGGGCTAAATCACCCCAAAATCCCAGCAAAACAATGGCCCTTTACATGTCTGTAGCCCCTGCTCCTTTGATCATGTTCCAGGTTAAAATGATCAACATCTGTCAATTAAACCTTAACCAGACTTGTCTCTTTCAAAGCAACAACATATCCTATTATTTCATCAATGTATCTTTATTACAAACAACAACTGGATCACCATTTGGAATCGGTTTTTACGCATGATTTTATACTTAGGTAGAACACTAAGGGAAAAATGTTTTGGCGAAAGAATAAACAAGGGACCAAAAGATGATGCTGAGACAGGGAGAGAAATGAAGTTCGTGAGCACAAACAGAAAAGAACAGTTTGCAAAGCATTTCTCTTTCTCTCTCCTGTTCAAGCTCCTCCAATTTCACTAAATATTATTGAGAAAGGTGTAGCTGAAAACTGGTTGGCACAATTTTTCATGTATCTCATTTACTCACTTAAAATCTCTCCATACACTCACAGATGGAAAAATGAACTTTGTTTTGCCTTTCAGGTTCTGTCGTACCTGCATGTTGAAGGGGATGCTACATTGCTAAGGAGGATCCTACGAAGAAGACATGAACAAAGAAAGAGAGCAAAGCAAGTGTCCGTCCAACGGAAAATGTGGTAACTCCTTTGGGTGAAATGTGGCTAAAAGATCAATGTAGTGGACTGAATTTCTTTCCTACCCTATCTCCTATAAATTTCTTTATCTATGCTTCAACTTGCTTCTTCATTATTAGCTCCTGATTAATGAAACCCTTCAGTGTGTGTTAGAAAAATATATATTGATGGAGAAGCACATGATTTGTACTGTTTTAACACCATTTATCACTTAGGGAAAAGTATGAATTTATCAGTTATAAGGGTAGAGAAACAATATATACACATACAAATATGTGGAGAGAGAGAGAGAGAGAGAGAGAGAAAATACGCAGGCCCAAAATATAGTTCAAGGCAGTGTTAGCTATTAATGTTGAGATTTAGATTATAGAATAGAACAGGATGTTATGATTTGCTATAAAGTCACTGTCAGCATCAGCTGAACCCTAAGATATAACTGGGATTAGCATTATACAAATTACATGAAATTGTGATATTCTTGTTATCACCTTCTCAATTTATATACCTTCTTAATTTGGTTCATGACATGAGCAACTGAACTTTGCCAACAAGGAACAATCAGCGAATCCATTAATTTGTAATTATTTCCACAACAGAGTAAGTGTTTTGATTATGAGCCATTAGTGGCCATTAGCAAATAAAATTGGGTTTGGATTTCAGTCATGTTTGAATTTCAAAAAATTTGTACTTCACCCTAAGCCAAAATCAAACAAAATTATCATGTAGCAAAAGTGTTGATAAAGCATACACCAGAACAACTACATATGAAATCTCTGTGGAATGAGATGAGGAATAGAAAAACAACTACCTATGAAATTGCTCAGAAAAGAATTTACATTAACTAAACCAAACTTCTATCGTTCATCAATATCGGATGAACGTTTGAGAATAGGTGAAGTGTGGATAGGGAAAAACAAGGTATCTAGGCCAAAGTTCATCTTTAAACCAGTATCCATCCAGAGCAAGTAAGTTAGTTTCCTCTCCTGTGTTGGCCCTTCTCTTTTCAGCATGTGTTTGGCCTAACAAAATGATAAATAATATTTTTGTTAATTATTGTCTCCCTGACATCAATCACCAAGATTTAACAAATGCTCTCTCATGTATGCTGGGATCCCCCCTACTATGACCAATTCTATAATAAATCATTAAATGGACAACTTCAGGACTGACAAAGGCATCACCAAATACAAGGCTGGTAAGTTAAATTGCTCATTGGCCTGTTACGAGTTTGCCCAGGAACCAACAGTCAGGAAACCTTAGCTGTAAAATACATGATGTCTTCTACCATTTTATAATTATGTTTGTGTGCGTTTTAACTACTCATTTCCCAAGAAGGTAAAAAAAAGAACAGACTGCTGCTTTCAAATGTGTTAACCCTCAGCCTCTATGATGTCCTTTCTTCCTGAGAGGCTAGCAACCCAACTGTTTGTTTTTCCATCCTAACACGGGCCAAACCTGGAATCTCAGAAAGTCGTCCTCCTGTTAGCCATCGGCCCATGGAAGCTGACAGGCTTCAAACCAAAAAGTTTTAATTCCCTGTCATGTAAAAAACAAAACTAACTTCCTTTCAATGAGAAAACCCCAAAGCCTTTTGAGCAGCTTCCCAGTGCCTAGGGCCAGCCCTCTGGTTTCAGGATGACGCATCGTTTCCCCGGGTGCACCCAACGTGACCTTTCAGTCCTTCAACCCACCATGCCTTGAGAAGGGTGGCTGGGTTTCCACTGCCTGTGGATCTTCTGTCTACACAGGCTGGGATGAAAGGACCAGCCACACCCAATCTCTCCCACAGAACATCTCATCAGAAAGACAGTTCTGACCACCTAAGACCATGTGAGAAGCACACACCATGAGTTCTCAGGCCGGGTTGGGGATCACCTCCGTGACCTCCTCAGCTCCACTTAGAGGCAAAGCCAAGTGTCCAAGGCCACAGGCCCACTCACTGCCCACTACCTACTCACCTGAAGGCCACCAAGAGTTCAGAGGTGACCTGCCTGATGCCCCCCAGGGGCAAGGGGAGAGCTGACCAGGAAATAAAGGAGAGAGGATCACACAGCCTCGGGTCAGAACTTCCATGGAATCAGTAAATTTCTGCCACTTAGGACGAGCCACGTTATTTGTAAATGTCAGAGGAAGGAAAGTCCATAATTGTTGAGGGGGATGAAGCCTGTGCAAATTTTTTCCTGTGCAAAGTGAACAGTCAATCACTTTTATAAGGACAGCAACAACTGAAACTATCCATTCGTATACTTTCCTTTAGTCAACAATATTACCTTTAGTAATCTGGGGAATGTGCATCCATAAATTACAGAAAGTGTTATTGCATTGCTGAATAAACAGCAACATTTCCATCAGCGGCAGCAGTGGCAGCCCCACAAAGGTATAACAAACAGACTCAATCATTTTCTTGTCAAGCTTTGCAATGGCTGCAGAGTTTACTGCTGGAGATAATGTTGCTTTCCTCAGCATTGTGTGCCAAACTGCAAACTGCTTATTAAAACAAAACCTCTTTTTTCGGAGCAGCATGAGTTGGATAATCACTTATTGCACTCAAGAAAAAACAGGTTTGGTGCCCAGAGGAGGTTAGTAATCAGGCATATGCATTAACATTTTGTTGGTAAAAAGTGGTTAAAAAATATAAATTATCTGACATTGCGGTGGGGGGGGGGCGGCGAATGACTATTGTCTTTATTATATCATTCAGGTTTTTGACAATGGGTTTCAAAGCACTGAGCTAGAGGATTTGATAGAATCAGGAGTGGGGGGGGTGGTAGTTGGGGGAGGTGGAGAAGATTAGGGAAGGAAACAAGAAATGAAGTGCAGCCTGCTGGTTTCCATGTAGTGACGTCTCTGGGGCAGGAGACAGGTCTGAAAACAGGGACAGGTGGGAAGCAAGTAAACTGTAAGAACGAGGCTTTTGTAACTAAACTATTTCTTCTTTGGAGAGCACCTATTAGTACTCTCCAAAGAAATCATTTGACATAACTAAGCGATAGCA
This sequence comes from Choloepus didactylus, assembly GCF_015220235.1. NCBI lineage: Eukaryota > Metazoa > Chordata > Mammalia > Pilosa > Megalonychidae > Choloepus > Choloepus didactylus. Next base: position 72,047,939 of record NC_051321.1, on the reverse strand, counting down.
CTGAAAAACTGTTCTTGGTTTCCCTCGCTTAAAATAGTCATTTTGCAAAGCCTGCGGAGTAGGTACCCTGGGACTGAGCCTGGGTGGCCTGTGGGTCAGCAGCAGGGCTCTGTGAAGCAGAGCTGTATTCTTGACCACTGAAGAGCTGCCCAACACTTTCCTGGGTTTTTATTTTCATATCCATTAAAGCTGAATTCGTGTTAAGGTAGGCAGACCCTCTCCTTGTGGCCCATCCCTGGGCTGTCCTGATGATGCAGATAGCAATGCGGTCCCAGAACCAGCTATGCAAGAGGAAAGCCTATACTTTGGACGTCGCTATCAGAACAGGAAATGAGACTTTGAAGACTTTATTATAACTTTGAGCAGCATATGAGGTTTGACTCCTATCACTGCTGTAAAATGAGAATGAGTAGAAAACAAAGAAGAGAAAAACACCACAAGTAGAAAGCGGAAGGCAAACGCCAACGAACGTCATTCAACTTTAACAACAGAAGGGAGGCAAGTGCAGGTCAGCGCGAAGCTGTGTTCCCACCAGGGAGGGGCAGTCCCGAGTCGAACCAAGGGCCTGTCCGACCCCAATCATTCCTCTCTTCAAGTCCTGCCATTCCCTCTGCCTGAAATATTTTTCTGCAGATCTTTGTTTGTTCATGATTCACATCATTAGCCACTTGCTCTGAGAAAAGGCTTTCTGTGACCACAGGTCCTAAATTAGCCCCCTGCTCCCCACCCCACCATCTCCTTACTCCGCTTTTCTTTTTACTTTCCTTCATATCGTTACCTGTACCTGAGAGTGTATTGCTTATGAGTCTATAGGCATGGCTATTTATTATCTATCTCCTCTGTGGAAATGTAAACTCCATAAAGGCAAGGACTCAGCCTTATTCAGATGATAAACCAAGCATCTAGAATTACACCTGCCACCCAGTGTGGGCTTCAGAAATTGAGAAATTACTTAAAAACTATTCCTTAGTTTCAGAGAAATATCCTTCTGAACCTAAATCAGAGATGTCTGTCAGAGATTCAAACACTGGTTTCTGAGTGTGACCTATGGGTCCCCATCCTGGAAAGGACTATGTTCTCACTTCTCCAAAAATTTGCAGGAACAAGTTACTGCTCTTGGATTGAGAGTAAGCCGTAGATATTTTGGTTTGAGGAACAAAGATGAAGGAAAATTTCCATGGCTTAATTAAAAGGAACCGCAATAGGTTGGAAAACCTGTGACCTGGGGCACATCACTCATCACAGGTGTACATATGGGTACCTATAAATGGGATACAAAGTCTGTCTGCTTTTGAATGATAGTTTTGGCATGCAATTACTAGCACAAAGAGGGACAGAAAATAGTATATCTACAACATGCATGTACCCACCCAGCTTTATCAAATCTTACCATGTTGAGCCATACATGTCAGTTTGTGTTTTAAGAAATAAAATACTATAGAAAGAAACAATGGCATGTGTTTAATTTTGAGGAAAAGGTATCTCTCACAGCACTATTAAATGCCTCACATTATAATACATAGGTACCAGCTCCCCAAGCTATGTGTCACTCATTCTCACCCCTCTTCTCTTGCTAGCATGTTAATTCTCTCTTCACTCCCCTTCCACACCCCTCAACTGTGAGTTCTTTTTGTTCATTTCTCCTTATCTCCTGCCTGATTCCCCAACTGCTTTCAATGTTGGCCCATACTGTATCATATACCAGAATAAATTCCAAATAAGAAAACATTTTTTAAAAAGTAAACCATAGACGTACTAGAAGAAAACCATGGAGTGAAGAAGTTGCTTCTACCAGGACTAAAAAAAAACATTTTTTTAAACCATTAAATAAAAGATAAGTTCAATTGCATAAAAAATCAACTGCAAATAAGGCAAAAATTTTGCATGACATACAGAAAAAATAAAGCAAACCAACTAAAAAAGCAACCAAAACCAAATCAGAAGACAATCAAAACCTTGACAAGAAACTCCTATCACATAAAAAGAAGTAGATATATACACACATTTGCAATCTTACAGACACAGCCCACATATTTATATACACCAAGAGTTTCAAAAACTAAACACAATACCAAAACCCAGAAGAAAAGTAGGTACAGCATATAAACAGGCAATCCACAGAAAAGGAAATACAAATACCTCTTAAATATATAACTGAATGTTTAACCTCATTCATAATAAGAGAAATGCAAATTAAAACACTGAAAAACCTTCTTTTATATACGTATCTACCAGCTTGGCAAGTATCGAAGAATTAATATACTCTGCTGGTAAGGCTATGGGAAAACAGGCGTACATATCACATTCCTGGTTAGAGTATAAATTAGCTCGACTCCTGAAGACTACAATTTGGCAACATCTCTCAAATTTACAAATGCATATACCCTATTGCCAAACAAATCTATTTCTGGGAATTTATCCTACAGATATACTAGCAAACATTCAAAATGAAAGTTCAAGGTCATTCATGAATGAAAGATCAAGGTCATTATCCAAAGCTGTAAAACGAAAGAAACAACCACAATATCATCCATAAGGGATTGAATAAGCAAATCATGATGAACCAATACAGTGGAATACAACATGGCTATTTAAAAAAAAAAAAAAATGAAAAAGCTCTCTATGTACTGACACGGAAAGGTATTTTTAAGTAAAAAATCACAAGACAAAATAGTGTGAATAAAATGCCATTTATTGTATAAATAGAAGAGAAATCATATAATTTTCTTGCATATTCAAAATTTTAGGAACTCTGAAAAGATACAAAAGGAACTAATAATAGTTACCTTTAGAGTTTAGTGTAGGAACTGGGAAAGAGAAGGGACAGAATGGGAGGAAGACTTTTCATAATTACCCTTTCAGACCACTTAATTTTCAAATCATAAGGAAATATTATGTATTAAAAAACTGAACCTCATTAAAAAAAAAAAAAAAACTCCATTCACAAGAGTGTTAGAATATTTTTAAAGGAAAAAAAAAAAAAATAGAGTTGGACCAGAGTGGGAAGCAACCCTCACCCCACAGGCTAGGCACAACTAAGCAGGGGTAGGGGAAGTTTCTCTGCATTTTAGCTCAAAATTGACCAGCAAATTCCCTGCAACACCCAAAACTAACCACCCTTTTGGCAGAGAGACTGCAGCCCCAGTGGCTCCCTCTTCTTCCTTTGGCCCTTCCAGTACCTTCTGGACATTTGCCAGGCTCGCTTTCCTTCTGCCTCCTCCCCGTGCTCTCTCACTCCCCTTCCTCCTCCCAGCCCCAAGCCCCAACACTGCTCAGCCACTGTCTCCTCTGCCCTGCCACAGACCTTCTCTCGCTTCGCGTCTCCCATACCGCACTACGTGTTCTGTAACCCCCTCATTCAATCTTCCTTCTCTCAGATCTTGCTGGGCTCCCAGGAAAACAGGTAGTGCCCAGACTGGCCACATGGTGTTATCAGTGAATAAAAGAACACGATCAAAGGGAAACAGTGTCTAGTTCCACTAAGAGCACATAAGCAAGAATCCTTTATCATTTCTCTTTATGCAGCATTCAGTTGCATACAGAAAGGCCTGGAGACAGGATTTTAAGGGGTGTCCAAGACACAGCCAGCTGCTCTGCCTCTTCTAAGGTTCTAGGCTCTGCCCACTGCCCCAGGGGAGTGTGCCTGAAGGGCTCTGTTAGAACCAGGTCATCACGCTCCCAGCCTTGGCTGACTGGCCTATGGCCAGGGGGGCACCTAGCTGAAGGGTGGTTTCCATAGGGGTCAGGACACTACCAAGCTAGACTGCAGTCATCCACCTTTCCAGTCTGTCTCAGTATCTTTGGATTCCAACTGTATCATTCAAAATTACTGATTCTCGATTCCCCCTGCTTTGAGTTATCCAAAGATTTGACAGTATATCATCAACTGCCTTAGTCACAGCAAAACATGGACAGAGATCGGGGGCATATCATTCCACCTTTCTAAATACAGTTTTGTTAATTCTATTCCTGTCTTATTAAATGGGTTAGCAAAGTATTGTTCAACATGTGTACTTAAAGACGTCAATTAAAAGACAATAATGCATCATCTCAGTATACCATGTGTGTTAAGAGACCTCTAAAATACTCAACGGAGTTCTTTATATAGAAAAAAATACAAGCCTGGCTATTATAATGTATTGTTAATATCCTGTGCAAACCACTATCAAAAGCTACTAGAAATGTCAAGTTTGGCTTATATACATACCAGCCCAAGTTCTAAATTGACGGAATACAAATGAATAGGATTTTGTTATAGGTGCAAAATAAATACCACCAAGTATGTGACAGTGTTGGCAGAAATATAAACTGGCACAACCACTTTGGGAAAACTGAACATACACATACTCTATGACCCTACAATTCAATTTCTAGGTATGTATCCAACAGAAAAGGGTCTGTATATTCCCCAAAAGACATATGAGAACACTAAGAGCAGCATTATTCCTAACAGCTCAAAACTGGAAATGCCCAACAGTTGAACAGCAGTTAAAATTTGGTTTATTCATACAGTGGAATACTACATAGCACTGAGAATGCATAAACCATTGCTACATCAACATGGATGAATCTCACAAACATTGATCAAATGACACCAGAAACAGAAGAGGACATACTATATGACTCCTTTCACAGAAATTTTTAAAACAAGGACTCATCTCTGCTGCTATAGGACAGGATAGTAGTTACCCGTGATGGCAGAGGGGTACAAGTGGTAAATGGGAGAGGCACAAAGGGAACTGCTGTTTGTGGGGTGCTGGCAATATCCTATATCCTGATCTCGATACTGATTACACTGGTGTGTTTACTTTGTAATAATTGATCAGGCTGAACACCAAAGATCTGTGTACCTTTTCATTTATATATATATTATACTTCAATTTAATGAATTTATTTAAACATGATATTTAGAAAGGAAAATTGACTACAGTTACCCTTCTAAGCCTCAGGTTCCTGTACTGCTGCCCCAAAGTTGGAGGGATTCTTAATTCCTGTCATGAGCTCTTGACATGTCCAAATGATTCTTCGGCTACTTGTTAATGATGGAATCACAAGGCACTAATCTCATTATCGCCTGTCAGCAAGCACTGTCAGAAGGCTATTGGTTATTAGCTGCCCGCTGCTGCCATGAGTCAGAGACTTGCAAAGCACCCAGAAGGAGACAAAATACTGCCAGTGTAGGTTTTGACTTGTCCCGCTCACCTTTCACCAACCTCAGAGCCCAGAGCACACCTGACTTTCCAGGAAGCCATCCCAGGCCACTTTAACCCCCAATGAACTCCCACTCTCTGAACAATTCGTGCTGTTTATTCACTCACTCGTCTGTCCATCCTTCTGTCCATCCATCCATCCATCCATCTCATTTACTGAGCACCCACTGTGTGCCAGGCTCTCATCAGGTGCTCAAGATAGAAAATTGAGTGAAGCGTAATCTACTGTCTCAAGGTGTTCAGTGTTGTATGGGAAACATTAAAAAAAAAAAAAAACGGGATTATGATGATAGACACAAAAGGAGAACAGAAGGAATGCAGGTGAGGAACACATAAGTTAGTTAAAGGTGGGGTGCGGGAGCAAATAAGGAAATGATTCATGGAGGAGATCATACATAAAACATGTTTTAAAGCATGGATAGAAGTTGGCCAGTCAAGTGACGATGAAGACAGCTCCTGGCAGAGGGAGCCACAAGAGCAAAGACACTCAAGCATGGTAAGGCCTGGCTTGCATGGAGATGCTGACATGTGGCGACTACAAGCAGCTCCGCATTGCCACAGGGTTAAATCTGAGTGAGGGCACGGAAAAGCGGGTAGAGAGCAGATTGCAAAGGTCCTTGTGAACTATGTTAAGGAGATGAGAGTTCATTCTAGAGGGTAAGGGCAATCACCGTGGGCTCTGAGAGGGGAATGGCAAGGTGAAGTTTGTATTTCAGGTAAGACACAACAGAAACCCTGTAGGAAATGGAGATGGAGAGGGAGAAAGAAAGAAGTTAGCAGATCTGCTGAAAGAGGAGGAGAGCTTGAACGAGTGCACTGGGAATGGGGTTGAGAGAAGGGATAATTCAGAAAATGTTCGGGTAGTAAAATCAGAAGGACTTAGTGATTGATTTGGTGTGGTGTGGTATGGCGTGGCAGTGTGGAAGTACAGAGGAAAACGGATGAGAACTGAAAAATAGACGACAACAACTGAAAAACACAAGAGGAGGAGAAGGTTAAGGGTGGACCAGAGAGAGGGTGATGAGATCAGCATTGGAGGTATTAAGAATTAGATGCCTATTCCTTCAGGGAATATGTCCAATGGGAGAGTTGAACACCTGTGTCTGGAAGTCTAGGATGAAACCTTGGGTAAAGGCGGAGATGGACTCATCAGCATATACTAGTCAATGAAACCCTGCAGTATATGAGCTCACAGAGTGCATGTGTTCAATGAAGAGACAGCCAAGGAGTCTAAGAACATCAACATTAAGGAAAGAGTATAGGAAGAAGGGTCCACAAAGAAGACTAAGAAGGGATGGATATAGAGGTATCCATAGAACCAAAAAAGTGTGATATCATAAACAGAGTTTTAGAAAACAAGTGATGGATCACTAGTCCCAAATGTGGTAGCCAAAGGTCCAAGCAGGTTAGAACTGAAAGAATTCCACTCAACTTAGCTATTAGGAAGTCACTGATGACTTTAACAGGAGCTTTCAGACTCCAGTTCAGTTCAAGCAACATGGTAGACTAAGCTGATATAAACCCAAATCACAACATTCTTTAAAGCAATCTGGGTAAAATATAACCCTCCTCCATAATTTTAAAACACTGCAAAGCTGGAAAAATTAAAAGAAAAACTTCTAATTAGGAGAAAAAAAGACTAAAATCACAGCTTACATTACAAGGGCCCACAGCAATAGCAGACCTGGATAAAAACACTAGGAACCAGACGTAGAATGCCTTCAGAGAGACAGGACACATTGCTTTGGACCCACACAAGATAAGAAACTAGAACTAAGAGTTTTACACAAAGTTGGACTTCTAAGAGCTACTGGTGTGGAATGAATTGTGTATCCAGTTTGGAAATGTTCTTAGTCTTGTTTGACATTCTGGTGGATATGGACCCATTGTAAATAAGACCTCTTCAAGACGTTACTTTAGTGAAGGTGTGGCTCAACTGAAGCAGGAGCCTTATATAAGCAGTGAAAAGTCAGACAGAGAAAGGAGCCACAAGGAACAGGGGAACCCAGAGGAGAAGGGAAAAGATGTTGCCATCTGCATTGCCACATGATGAAAAAAGCCAAGGACCAAGGATCACCAGCAGCCAGCCCCAGGACACCACAGTCTTCTGGCAGAAAGCAATGTCTTGCTGATGCCTCAATTTGGATTTTTCCTAGCTTCAAAACCATAAGCCAATAAATTCCTGTTGTTTAAACCAACCCATCAAATGCTATTGGTTCTAGCACCTGGCAAATTAAAATAATTGCCCAATACATCAAAAAAGGACTAGAGAAAATTTAGTAGCCCAGAAAAGCAATAAGGAAGCATGTGGATTCTCAGGGCCCTAAGGAGGAAAAAAAACATCCTGCAAGAAATTGAAACTCCAAGGTTGTACTACCCATGGCTGTAGAATCATAGCACTTTCAATCCAAGCTGAAAAAAACTATTAAACTGGTTCTGAGCCTAAGAAACCTGTTTTTCAAAAATAGTGACCACTTGATAGCCCAGGACCCATGAGACAACCATTGACAAAGATACACTCACAATAAAACACACACCACATGAGGAAATAATAACTATAAAAAAGAGTCAGCCTGTCACAAATGGAAGAACTGGAAGTTACAAAAAAATCAGAAGGGCCATAAAATAAGAGTTTTGAAAAGGTCCAGAAACCATTACAAAAGAAGAAGACACAATAGGGAAAAAAAGGTAGATTTGAACATCAGAATAAATAGAACTTCTAGAAATAAAATATAAATCTCAAAATTAAAATTTGACAGATGGGATCAAAAGAACATTAGACACACTGAAAAAGAATTTACAAACCATAGTATTAATCTAAGTAAGTTACCCAGAATTCAGCACGGAAAGATGAGATGGCATATATGAAATACAAGATACATGGCAAGGAGGACAGAATAAGGTCTATGATAAAATCTAATAGGCATTCCAAATGGTAGAAGAGAAGGGGGAAAGACAGTCAAAGGGGTAATAGCTGAGAATTTTTCAGAACTGGACAAAAAAATAAATGAGTAAGCTGAGTCCTAAGGATTTTAAATAAAACAAATCCATACACAGACACAAGTGAATGCAATGAAAAACCTGAGATCGATGAGAAAAATCTTATAAGCAAATTAAGAGAAAAGACAGATTATCCCTGAAGGAATGAAAGACTTAAGACTTCTCACCATTTACGGTGAATGCCAGACGTCAATGGAATAGTATTTTCAAAGTGTTGAGGGAAAAAAATAAATATCACCTAGAATTCTATACCCACATAAACTATACTCACCCTTCAGAAATAAAGCCAAATAAAGACATTTTCAGACAAAATGAGAAAATTACCATATCCAAACCATCACTGGAAAATCTACTAAAATGACAGTGTATTTAACAGAAATTGACACCAGAAAGAAGAGTGACTACAAGAAGCAATGAATCAAAAAATTGGTAAAATATTCACTCAAAAGATACCCACCTATGGAGCAAACTCTCCTGTGTGCCAGGCACTGGTCTCTTTGCTGGGGATACCAGAATGAATTAAACAAAACCCCTGCTTCGTTATTTATATATATTTATTTATTTATAGTCTGGTGATAAGTACAGTGAAGGAAAAAAAAGCAGGAAAAGAGGACAGGAGTGAGGAGATAGAGGTTTTATTCTATGTTGTTCAATCTAAATAATCATTGACTATTAAACAAAAATAATAGTAATGGTGAAGGGACTAGAGTCGAAGACTAGGAGAACAAGGACAATTGGATTCAGATTGATTTAGGAGGCTCAGAAATCAGTGCACTGGAACCAGAGTGAAGGGTCCCAAGATCTTTCCCTATTTTCCCTCCACCACCCTCAGTGTGCCAGCTTGTCCACAGACTGTCAGACCTCACAGTGGTCAGATGACGGGGTTTCCACAACTCCCATGAAGACTCAAGAGAATAAGGTGGAAGAAGTAGAACCATCTTATACTTTTCTTTCTTTTTAAGAGCAAAGAAACCTTTCCATGAAGTCTGTTGGCAGATTTTCCTTTGTGCTCATTGTTCCCAAACAGTGTCACATGTGCAAAGCTAAACTAATCATTTGTAAGGATTTTAGGATCCCAATATTGGTCTTAAAACAGTCCATATTTAGATGTTGGAGGTAGGCACAGGCAACCCAGAGAAGGGGAGACACCCAGACAAAATCAGAGCTTTTCTGGCAAGAAATAAAGAAACGCCTGCTGAGGCCACGAGCAGTATATGCCCCACCTGTTGTCTGCCTCTAAACTCACCACACAGTCCTTGACAACATGACACTGTGACCACACCTCAACACAAAACAGCAGAAGTGAATGCTGGAATTTACGTTAATCTACTTCTGTCTACGGTTCCAACTGCTTTAGGCAAACCCCATAGCACGTGCTCAGGGGCCATGTGTTTGCTCACCAATCTATACCTCTACTTTGCTAATTATCATAACCAGACTACAAGAAAAGAACCATCCAACTACCCATCAATCAATCCCTCAAGATGGCAGATCTGAACACTTGCCATGCAGTAGGGCCAAACCAGGGTCAATTTATGAAGCAATATAAAGCTTTCCTAATGTCCCTAAACTGTGTGCCTGTGTGCAAGCTACATAGCCACTTCCAGGTTAGCTGAAAGGTCAAAGAAGGGTGCCTTTCACTGGAGACCGCTCCCAAATTATTTCAGTATTATCAAACTGGAGGGAGGTTGTGAGAGTGATCAGCTAAAGAGGATTTAACGTTTTCATTTCTACAATGAAAAACTGAAGCTATGATAACGGAATTTTAGAGCCAAAAAGGACTGAGAAGTAGTTAATATGACTCTCACATTTACAGATGAGACTTAATGCAAATCAGTGACACGAGGGCTGGCAACTTGACAAAAGATTTAATCCAAGAGAAACCTTTTACATTTCTTTGTTGTCGCATTGTCCTGGAAACAATAGAGAATTATTAATTGAGCAGTTCTCAACCTCTATGTTGAGTCACAGACTCAAAATTTCCATCCAATTTTAGGTTGTTCCTGTGCCCCATGAGGATTAAAATTCCTTCCATTAGATATAGATAACATAGTCTGTTCAGATAAATACATCAAGGTTATGATTTCCCACATTATTTAGACATAGGAAATAATTCCATGCTATTTCTTTTATGTGCCCTCTTCTCAATCTTATAACAACGGACCCAGTAAATATAAACTCCAGAAATTCTAAAGTACCCCAAGAAAATATTTTTAAAAACTTAAAATAGCACAAGAAAGAATAGTAAACCCATAAGGTAAACTAAATAAGATGAAGTGTCAGCCCCTCCCTCCTGTCCACCCTTGCATCCCTGCATCTACCAGAGTTCCTATCAGAAGGTAAGTAATCAACAAAGGTATTTAAATAAGTAAATGGATCAAGATGGTGCTTTTAAGCTTTCAAGATACTTTCAAGCATATCATCTCAAACCCACAATCCTTTACAATCTTAGGACAAGTTTGAAATCTGTTCCCATTTTACAGAGAGGAAATACAAAGGGATTCACTGACTTGCATAAAGTCATGTACATAATTAAGAACAAAACTAGGACTAATAACTGGTTTCTTTGTTGGAATTCCACCTATTATTAGACCAGTGGTATACAACCACACTTATTCTACTGGAAACAGCTTTACAATTATAAGCGATTGTTAGTATACTGTCTACCTTCATAAAAAGAACTCTTTTGTGGGTTACCAGCTCACTTTGAATTATCCATTGCTGCTCCACTCTACTAACCTGGAGAATTGGCCATGCCTTAAATAAAATGGCCCCCAGTCAGCAAAGGGATAAAAACGAAGTTTTCTACCATATAGCTGAGCACCGCTCACCTCAACGGTCCCCAAGTAATCCTGAGGATCACATCACTTTGATCTGATTTGCTAAAACTAATCCCTTCAATCATGCATGGTCAGAAGGAGAACGCAACAATTATGTAATTTGTGTACAGGCACTTCACAACTTGGTTCACTTTCCAACTCATTTTAGCTGGGCAAATAATAGCTTGATATGTAGCACCTGCTAAGTGAAATGAAAACAGAAAATGTTTTAAAGGGTTTTCTCTTAATGTCTTTATACTACTATAAACATATGAAAATTTTATATTTGGGTTTTTATTACTGTTGATTGCTAAACTGACGGGGGAAAATAACCTAAGCTGGCACATTAATGAAACATGATTTTTTTTTCCTCTAAGTTGTTTATTTTTAAAAGAACAAGGCTAAACACAAATTAAATGGTAAAAGTCACTTCAACTTTTAACTCTCTAAGGATTGAGCAGTAAACAGATTTTTTTTTATGTGCTTTTTAACTACTTCATTGGTTGTCTATTAAAAAAAAAAAATCTTTCTCTTCATACAGCAGCATCTGAAGCTGGGCCCTGTTTTCAGTTTTGCCCCTCCACACTGCCACTTTGTCTCTCTTCAAATAAATGTGCTTTCAGAGCCTTCAGAAACATGCCTGCCCATTCCAGAGAGCTATAACAATATAGAGAAAGAGAGGCAAAGAGTACCAAGACTCGTGGGCATATGTCAGGAGAGATTCCACGGAAAGCAGACTTGCCCTCAGGGGGAAAACACAAACATTAATCCAAGTCTCTCAGAAGTGGGTTCAGCCCCACCAGGAACAAAGAGGAGCTCAGCACCCTTCCAACCACTCTAGCTCTCACAGAAACTCATGCACGAGTTGCTTTAGAAGCATACATTCATCCAAGTGGGGTGTCCGTTGTGGAATTAGTCACACCTGCAAGTGAATAGCACATAACAGCTGTACAGACACAAGTGAGTTATTGGTCTTACGCTACAATCTCCCAGGAAGCAGACTATGCAATTTCTGCTGCATCTAGGCCAATGGAAAGGAACTTAACTTGCAAATGATGAAGTGCCTTAATTGTGTCATCTTAAAGCACTGCATTACCATAACCAATGTCAAAAGGCTGGGAGAAGCCCAGCTGCGGTGTTCAGATGCCTGACCCTAAATTTTAGCAGCCATGGCATTTTCCATCCTACTTATCCTTCATCATCTGATCCTGTACTTGGGTTCTCACTTGCCTGTTTGTAGAAGAGACAGCCCTAGAAACTAAGGCTTCTTACTCACAGTCCAGTGCTCCCTCCACTCACCACATTGTTCCTTTACTTTTATAACAGGAAAGGGGACATTTGAGGAATAAGTATGCGATGTCTGATGGATTTCTCCCAATATTAAATTTTGTGAACTCAACCTGCATTTACTAAGTACCTGCTAACCATCGTGCTCCATGCAAGGTGCTGGGGATGATACAACAGGAAACATAGCACATGGATGGGTCTCCAAGGAAGTTATCTCCACCAGGAGGCAGACCTCACATTAAGCTAACAACATTCATTCAACGATATCTACTTACACACACTATGACCTAGCATTGTCTACATACCTTCAAAGCAACTACAGTAAGACCACAATTACCCTCCACCCAGGAGCCTATGACTGAATAAAACTGGCCTTAAAAGAGCCCTCAAAGACCATCCAGTTGAGCTATTCACACTCAATGACACCCTAGGCAAGAGATTCTGGTCAGGGTCCCCATGAAAAGATTACAATTTGCCTACTTCTTTCTTAAAATGTAGGGCGCAGATTTGAACAGAGTATTCTAGATGTGGCTTTTCTCCTTTTTCCAGATAACTTGCTTCTGTCACGGAATTAAAAAAACACATCCAGATACTTAAAGGTATCAAATAAAACAATTTTTCCCCTCATACATCACCCTGTTCTGGTACTCTGCTTGAAAAGTTGATTTGAGGACCAAAGTGGAATGTTCTTAAATTTCACCTCTTCTGATTTGGTCCATATATTCTACTGCTAAAATGCTGAGGGATCATGATTCTATTATCTGATTCTACTGTCCTTCCCAGTTCTCTCTCCCACAAATGTGACAGGTGTTTTCTGTATCTTCATGTAACTCACTGATAAATATTTTTATCAAGAACCAGGTGTTAAGACCAAGCCCTTTGGGAAACCCTAAAGAAACACTCCTCCAAGCTGACATAGCTCCATTTAGGTGCCCTCTTTGGGTTGAGTTGTCCAGCACAAATCCAGAATCAAACATCCACTGGAATTTCAAATACATGGTGCTTAACATAATTCCCTTATCTACAAAGTCAAAAAAGCTCATAAGAATTACTGGTTCGCAAACCATTCTTACAATAATATGTATTACAGTCTTCTTCCAGATTCCAAAGGTTGTCTTTACTTAGTATGGGAAAACCAAAGATTGGAAACAGGACTTCAGTTCAGCCAAACACAGGGTGCTTGAAGACAATAGCAGCGAAGGCAGCTAGAGGAATAGACTGGGATCCAAAATAAAAGGTCCAGAACCTCTCCTGAGAGAGATTAGTCTTAACTCCAAAGGCAGTGGAGAAACAATGAATGCTTTGGAGCAGAGGAAGGGTGTGACTAGACCATCCAGGAAAAGCCACCTGACAGTGGGGGTGAGAGAGAGCATTAGGCAGGCACTAGAATTACGAAGAACTGGTCCTTATTATGGTTCATAAAAAAAGATTTAAATTATTTGATTAAAGAGCAGATGAGAAAAAAATCAGAACATAAGACACATGATGGAGGTTCAGACTAGTAACTTATTGGAAAGAGGAAATAGCAAGAGACAAAGTCAAGATGATGCTGAGCACCACCACCACCCCACTCCCCAGGGTAACATTTGTGGAATTTAGGAAAGCCCAAGGAAGAGCTGCCTCTTGGAGTAGAAGAAAAGATAAGTCAGTACAGATAGAGTAATTTTGCAATTCCCAAAGCAAATCCAACATGGAGCTGTCCAGAAGACAACTGAAAAAAAGGAATCAGACCTCGGGAAAGTATGGCTGCTGACAAACTGAAAAGGTCTTTATTTTGGAATTGACCATAGGAAAAGAGGCCAGAAAGTGACCTGAGAAAGTAATGTTGGCTAGGTGTAAGAAGATCTGGATAGAGATGTGCTAGAGAACACAGCGAAAAACAAGCTTTGAAGCTGAAAACCATGTCAAATGATAGAGTCATCAACAAGAAAGAAAACTGAGAACCTGCCATGAGATTTTGTGATTCTGAGATCTTTCAAAAAAGCTTTTGATCTTCAAAAAAAGATCCAAAAAGATCTTCCAAAAAGATTGAGATTTTCCAAAAAGATCTTCCAAAAAGATTCCATGAGATTTTGTGATTTTGAGATCTTCCAGAAAGTGTTTTTTAGTGTTTCTCAAACTTTAATTTGCCACTGATCACCTGGGGATCTTGTTAAAATAGGATATATTCTGACTCAGTAAATGTATTGTAGGACCTAAGATTCAGCATTTCTAACAAGCACCCAAGAAAGGCTGATGCTTCTGGTCCACGGACCAGACTTTGAGAACCAAGAGTGAGAGCTGGATGGGAGGTGAATATTTGGAGGTAGTGAATGGTGACTCTTTCTGGAAGTTTGGTAGAGGAAAAGTGAGCAACGGGATAAGTAATAGACACTGTGAGTGTCATAGGAATTAAGAGCAGGAAGAAGAAAGAGCCAGTAGCACTGATTTTAAAGGAATCCTCTGTCCTAGAAGATCACCCCAAGGGCTTTTTCACATGTGCTAAGGGAACTCAGTATATGATTTCAGTTCCTATGTCCTTTCATCTTACTTGACCCCACTGAATTAAAGTAAAGCTAAGTGGGAAGTGAAGAGTTTGATGATCAGATTGGCCAGCAAAAAAAAATTAGCGTTTCCATCCATGATCCTGCACATTGATTGGTAAAACTATTTACTGCATCCCCTTCTAAACTGCATCTGGACTAGAGGGTTGCTCCCGCAATGCAGGTCTCTTACTTCAGCTCCAAGCCTCCCCAACTCCACACCTGTTTGACTAGGACTTAGCCTCTATTGACAGATTTTACATTTGGAAATGCCTCTGGCTGTGCCAAAAAGAAGTTAAGCAAAGGATTAACCAATACACTCTCACTGATGCAGTCAAACTGGCACCCAGTTAAGAGGCAGAAAGCCACAGTGTCAGGTAAGTGCCTTCAACACACTGCGGTGGAGATGCCCCCAGTAATCCCCTGGCAAAAGAATGCAGCAGTCAGTCTGGGTTCTCTGAGAAATGCCTGTGGGCTTTTAAGTGGAAATTCCATTTTCAAAGGAATTCTCACATCACCTCGACACACCCTAGGAAACAATACCATCTCCCCTAACCCACGAAGAATCTCTGACTCACCAAGGTCCTGAAACCCAGCAGAACTGCAGACAGAATCTCCCCACCTGGGTGGTGCCAAGGTTTGCGGAACTTTCCCATATAAACTCTGCGGTCTAGAGTTGACTAGAAAATCTTTGTGGACTCTTTCCATTCCTTGGGATCAGTTGATCAAAATGATCAAAGGGGTTGTTGAGAGAGGCTGCCATACGCGGATTAAGATAAGAATTTCACACTATCCTAAATGGACCAACCATTTTAAAAGGAAAAGTTTTATATTTTTATAAGCAAACACAATCCTTAACATCTACGTGAAATCAAGGAATCACAGACTGTTACAACCTGGAGAGCTCCTAACAGCTCCACAAAAGTATTACCTATGAAGTTTGTTGAACATACAGACACCTAGGTCTCACCCCAAACTGTGGACTTACCCAGAATCTCCAGGAGGAGATTTACAAGATCCAGAGACGTGAAGTGACTTCCCCAAGACCACAGATGCTTTTTATAAAATTTATACCACACCTCATTTTAAAAAGTATCTAAGGCAAAAGTCATGTGGTTGATTAACAATGCTATCAGTGATGGAACAGAGGCCTTAACTAGGATTCAAGCTAATGGATACACCGAATAATAACTGGATGTTATACAGTGCAAAGTTCTACTGAAACATATGGAAAGTTTTGCCCTCACATCGAAGTGCCTGGAAATGGCATTTCACTATCAAAGGAAATAAAATTCCACTGTGCCAACACTTTCTTGGTCACACTAAAAGCCCCAAACTATTTAACTTAGCCTAATTTTCAAGTAGATGCTTGGAAAAGATTTTAGCAAAGACTAGGCAAATCAGATAAGGAGGAAAAGGAGGACAAGAAACACAACCATTGAATATCATCTTTCCTTTTTTTTTTCCCCAAGTTAGATAAATATGCTTCCCAATCTTCCCTCTTGAGGAGGGGTGCGGGCTATGAGTGTTGTTTGCCCAATAAAGCATCACACTACCTATCACTTCGTCCATCACAGAAATAGAAAAAAATGACATTTTGCTGGCTGTATCCTCCATGCCCAGGGGTTGTCGTGGAGGATTTGGATGCCAGTTTATAAACTCACTCACACTAGGCCTCCTGCATATCAATCTGAAAGGACACATCAAAATACAGTGTCCCTGAAAACCCCTTGGAACCCAGATATAAGACAGTTGGACTTAACAAATCAACACACAGCTCCATATGTTACATGGCTTTAAAAGGAAAAATAAGAACAGCTTAGTAAAAACAAGAACAACTTGCTTAAAGATGGATAGGATGGAATCAGGCAGAGCAGGCAAAAGGGAAGGCAGACTTCTGGTGCCACACTGCAAACCCAGCCCCACCTGGTTCTCAGCATCGATCGAGAGCCAGTGTAGCTCTGACTGAAACTGTGTGGTTTTGTATCTGGGGAAGGAGACCTAGACCAACCAGAACCCAGTCCTCACATCTGTTCCCAGCAGCTCATTTCCCTTCACCTTGTCCACCAGCAATCTTAAAGAACTAGAACACGGGTTACCACAGCCACACTTCCTCCTCGGAGCCCAAAAGACTCCCAACCCCATTTAAAACATCTGTTTGCACAGCCCTGAGAATTCAGAAGTCAGACTTTTGTTATGTTTTAATTTAGGTCTGTCATTTTACTTTTGTCTTCCGTTTGTTCCCTACTCTTTTTTTGCTCCTTTTTACTTCCTTTCTTGCCTTCTTTTGAAATAAATGGTGTTTTTCTAATTTCCTTTTGTCTTTTTAGCTGTTACTCTTGCATTAGTTTTTAAGAGTTGCTCTAGGATTACAATATACATTCTTAATTTGTCCCAAAACTACTTAAAGCTGATATTGTACCACTTCACGAAAAATGATGAACTCCTGCAGCCATGTGGGTGATTGACACCCACCCCTAGTCTTCATGCCACTGTTGTCGCATATATCACATCTACATGCACTATCAATTCCAAAAAGCCATGGTGTAATTTGGGGATTAAACAGTAATTCATATTTTAGAGAAATTAAAGAGGAAAAAAAATTGTCTTTTTTATTCACCCATTCTGATGGTTAGGTTCATGGGTCAATTTGGCCAGGTGATGGTATTCAGGTGTCTGGTCAAGCAAGCAATGGCCTAACCATTACTGCAAGGACCTCTGTGGCTGGTTAATAAACCAGAAGGCTGATTTATTGAATCAACAGTCAAATGACTGAACCTGTGACTGATGAGTCAACAAAGGGCATGTCTTCTGCAATGAGAGAATTCAATCAGCTGGATTTAATCCCATCAGTTGCAGACTTAAGGGAGAAGAAAGAGAACCTTCACTACTTCAGCTAAACAGTGTTTCCCTGAGGAGTTCATCGAACATCTTCGGAGTTGCCAGTTTGCTGCCTTCCCTACAGAATTTGGACCCATGCATCCCCACAGATGCATGAGACACTTTCATAAAATCTTATATTTACAGATATCTCTTGTTGGTTCTGTTTGCCTGGAGAACCCTAACTAATACACCCCCATTTATCACATATGATGCTCCTCATTCCCTCTTGGGGAGGAATTTCCATTTGGTTAGAAAGTCTAACCTCCATTAGATTTTCTTAGAGGGCAGCTCTGCTAGTGATTAATTATCTTAATTGGTTAATTATCTTAGTTTTCTTCTACCTGAAAATATCTTTATTTCACCTTCATTCCTGAGGGGTACTCTTGCTGGATCAAGACTTCAACTGACAGGGCTTTTTGTTCGTTTTTCTTTAAAGCACTTAAAGATACTGTTCTACTATCTTCTGGCCTCTAGTGTTTCTGAGGAGAATTTAAACTAATTTGAATTGTTGTTCCCCTTTTAACAGTGCGTATTTTTCTCAGGTTGTTTTCAAGATTTTTTCTTATTCTTTAGTTTTTCAGAAGTTTAACTATGATACGCACCTAGGTTTTCTTAGAATTAATCCTGCTTGGTGTTCACAAAGCTCCTTTAACATTTATGCCTTTCACCAAATGTAGGAAATTTTCAGCCATTATATTGCCTCAAATTTTTTGGCCCCATTCTCTCAATTCTCCATCTGGGATTTCAATATATTAGAACTTATCTTAGAGCCTATGTTAGAACTTTTGATACTGCCCCACAGGTCACTGGAAAGTGGTTAAAATGGGCAGTTTGAAATGTGTATATGTTACTACAAGAAGAGTTTGTACAAAGTTATAAGACACAAAAACAAAACAGTTATAGGATATAAAAATCAAGGAAAACAAAGACTCAGAAACAAGATAAAATATCCAATATAGCCAGAACCAGAAGTGATGCAGATGTTGGCACTATCAAACAGAGATTTAAAATGACTATTAATATATTTTTTAATATAGAAGGAAAGGTGGGCAACATGCATGAACAGATGGGCAATTTCAGCAGAGAAATGCAAACTATAAAAGAACTGTCAAATAAACATGCTAGAAATAAAAAGCATGGTATCTAAGGGGAAGAATTTCTTCAACAGGCTTATGAGCAGACCTGATACAGCAGAGAAAATAATCCATGAAATTTAAAATAGTTAATAAAAATTACCCAAACTGACACAAAATTTAAAAAAAGTGAGAAAATAAAACAGAGAACCCAACAGCTAAGGGATACTGTTAAGCAGAATATAAATTGTATTTGGAGCCCCAAAAGTAGGAGAAAGAGAAAATGGGGCAGAAAAAATATTTAAAGGACTAACATGCAAGAATTTTTCAAAAGTAATGAGTAACATCAAACCACAGTTCAAAGAAGCTCAGAGAACCCCAAGAAAGATTAAAACACACATGCACACACAAATAGGCACATTACTGTCACACTGCTAAAAACCAAAGTTAAAGAGCAAATCTTAAAGGCAGCCGGGATGTGAGGGCAGAATTTATATTGAACAACAGAGCTGAAAATGGCAGCCCATTTTAGGAAATAGTACAAGGAAGAAGAAAATGGAATTACATCTTTAAAGTGCTGAAAGAAAAGAGTGCCAACACGGAATTCAATACCCAGTGAAAATATTTTCTAAAATGAATATACGCTACTTCATCACATAAGCAAAACTTCAAAATGGATCAATGATCCAAGTATAAGAGTCAAAGCTATAAAACTATTCGAAAAAAGCATAAGGATCAATCTTCATGGCCTTGGATTTGGCAATGGATTCTTACATACAATAGCAAATGCTCGACCAACACAAGAAGTAAGAGGTAAATCAGACTTCAAAATTTGTGCAAAGGACACTATCAAGAAAGTTTTAAAACAACCTAGAGAATGGAAAAAATATTTGCAAATCATTTATTTGATGAGGGTTTAGTACACAGAATATATAAAGAACTTCTACAATTCAACAAGAACAAACAATCCAATTTAAAAATGGCAAATGTCTTACACTTTTCTTCAAAGAAGATATGCAAATGGCCAACAAATCACATGCATTAGGGAAATGCAAATCAAAACCACAATGAGATACTACTTTACACCCACTAGGATGGGGATAATCGAAAAAATAGAAAATAGCAAGGTACATAAGGACTAATATTGTATGGTGTCATTTAGAAGAGATATCTAGAAATAGCAAACTCACAGAAACAGAAAATTGACAAGAAATTACTAGGGGATGGAGGGAAGGTGAAAGGGGGAGTTTTTGCTGGGTGTATATAGAATGTAAATAAAAATTTTAAATTAATCAATAACAAGTGCTGGCAAGGAGGTGGAGAAATTGGAACCCTCATGCATTGTTGGTATGAATATGAAATGGTTCGACTGCTATGGAAAACAAACTGGCCGTTCCCCAAAAAACTTAAAATAGAATTATCACATGACCCAACAACTCCATTCTTAGGTATATACCCAAAAGAATTAACAAGAGGTACTCAAATACTTGAACATGAATATTCATAGCAATATTATTCACAATAGCCAATATGGTCATTTGGAAACAATCCAAATGTCCATTAACAGATGAATGGATAAACAAATTGCATATACATACAATGGAAAATTATTCAGCCATGAAAAGGAATAAAATACTATTGCATTCTATAATGTGAATGAACTGTGGAAACAATATGCTACATGAAAGAAGCCAGAGACAAAAAGTCGTATTGTATTTGTCTATTTATATAAAAACCAGAATAGATAAATTCACAAAGGCAGAAAGCAGACTGACGGTTGTCAAGGGCTGGGGTAGGAGGAATACAGAGTAAATGCTTATTGGATATGGGGTTTTGTTTGGTAGCAATGAAAATGTTTTAGAACCAGACAGAAGTGTTGGTTGCACAACATTGTGAATGTGCTATATGGCACTGAATTATTCACTTTAAAATGTTTAATTTCATGTTACATGAATTTCATCTCAAAAAAATGTAATGAAATATGGATACAGGAGAATCAGAGTAGGAAATGTGATGACAGAAACAGGAGTGAGATAGAGTTTTGAAGATAAGGCACTGCAGACTTTGATGATGGAGGAAAGGGTCAACAGCCAAGTAAGGCAGGCAGCCTCTAGAAGCGGGTAAAGGCAAGGAAACAAATTCTCCTCTAGAATCTCTGGAAGGAACACAATCCTGCTGACATTTTGATTTTACTCCAATGAAACTTCTGACCTTCAAAACTGTAGGATAATAAATGTGTTGTCTTAAGCTATTTAAAAATGGGGGGAAAAGGGGTAAAAAAAAATGAGGGTAAGATAAAGAATTTTTCAAAGAAAAGCACAGTTAATTCATTGCTAGTACACATACATTAAAAAAAATGTTAAAGGAAGTTCTTCAGGCAGGAAGTCTGAGCGCGTAAGGAAATATGAATCTATACCAAGAAAAACAGAGCTCCAGAAATGGTAATAATATGGGTGATATGACATTTTTCTTACTTTTAATCTCTTTAAAAGATTGTCTAAAAAATAGCAACAAAGTTCTGTGGGGTTTATAACATATATAGAAGTAACAGGTATAAAACAATAAATGATAAGAGGGGGAATTAGGAGTAAACTATTCTAAGGTTTATAAAGTACATTTAAATTGGTATATCAATTGAAGGCAGACTATTACAAATGAAAGATGTATATCATATAACCTAAAACAACCACTAGAATTTTTTAAATGGGTAATGCCTATAAGCCAATGGAAAAGAAAATGGAATCATAAATTTAGATAAGTACTCCTTTAAGAGGCAGGAGAAAAAGAGGAAACAGGAAGAACAAATGGGGAAAATAGAAAACAACTTGGAAAATGGTATATTTAAAACTAATTATATCAGTAATTCTATTAAATGTAAATGGCCTGAATATTCCAATTAACAAGCAGGAATCATTAACTTGGATAAGAAAGAAGACCCAACCTCTTATCATTTATTGACCTCTAAAAGAAATCCACTGTAAACATCAAGGCAGAAATAAGATTAAAAAAGATAGAAAGATACATGACACAGACACCAAACAACAGAAAGTTGGAGTCTCTATATTAATACAATACAAAGTAGGCTTCAGAACAAGGAATATTATCAGGGACAAAAGAGCCAATTTATCAAGAAGATATAATGTATATGTACATATCTAAGAACAGAGTTTCAAAGTAAATAAAGAAAAAACTGAACTGAAAGAAGAAATAGACAACCACAATTATAGTTGGAAACTTCAATATCTCTCACAGTAATTTATTTAAAAAGTAGAGAAATCAATAATGATATAGAAATCTTAAACACTATAAACCAACTTGACTTAATCGACATTTATAGAACACTCTACCCCAACAATAGAAGAATACACACTCTTTTCAAAAGCACATGAAACTTTCACCAAGTAGACCATTTCTGAGCCATAGAACAAATAATGAAATTAAAAGGACTGAAATAATGCAATGTATGTTTTCTGACCACATAGAAACCAGTAACAGAAAGATAGCTAGAAAACCCCAAGTATTTGGAAACTAAGTAATATACTTCTAAATAATCCATGCAAAGAAAAAAATCAAAATGGAAATTAGAAAGTGTTTTTAACTAAATGAAGTCAGAATATCAATTATCAAAATATCAAAAATGTGAGACATAACCAAAGGAATTCTTTTAAAGAGGTTTATAATATTAAATGTTTATAGCACAGGAAAGTCAATGGTCAAAGCTTCCAACTTAGTAGAAAGGGAAGAGCAAATTAAATCCAAAAACAAAAAGAGAGAGAGAGAGAGAGAGAAAGTCAAGAGAAGTCAGTGAAAACAATAGAGAAAAACAAGGAAACCAAAAGTAAGTTCATTGAAAGTATAGGTAAAATTTATAAACCTGTGATTAGGCAAAACAAAGATTATACAAATTACCAATATCAGAAATGAAAGCACAGACATTACTACAGAATGTACAGACATTAAAAGGATAAATTTATTATTTTACACCTTAGAAAAAAATGGATGTATTCTTGAAAGACACATCTAAGGCTACCTCAAGAAGAAATAGATGGACTATATAGTTCTAGACCTATTAAAGAAATTAAATTCATAGGCCAAAATCTTCAGTTCCAGGTCCAGAAGGCTTCACTGATGAATTCTATCTAACATTTAAGGAAGAAGTAATACTGGTTCTTCACAAACTCTTCCAGAAAATGGAAGATGTGAGAACATTTCCCAACTCAGTTTATGAGGCCGATACTACCCTAATACCAAATTCAGAAAAAGGCATTACAAGGTAAAAAACACAAACCAATATCCCTTATGAACACAGATGTGAAAATTCATACATATTAGCAAATCAAATCTAGCAATATATAAAAAAGGATAATATTTAATGAATAAGTGGGGTTTAAATACCTGAGAGGCAATCAATGCAACTCACCATATCGTGAGACCATATGATCAATTCAGAAGATGCAAAAACGTTTTTGACAAAATTCAAAAACCATTTATGATAAAATCTCTCAGCACAGTAGAAATAGAAGGAAAGGAACCTCATAAAGAGAATCCATGAAAAACCTACAGCTAACATATGTAATGGTAAAAGACTGAATGCTTTCCTGTAAAGATGGGTAACAAAGTAAGGTTGTCCCCTTTGCCACTTCGATCATGGCTGTAAGGGAGACCCTGCCCAATGAAATAAAACACTAAATAGGCATAAAGCTTGGAAAGGAAGAAACAAAATTGTTTTATTCAGACACCAACATGGTCATTTATATAGAATCTACAAAAAAAAAAAAAAAAGCCTACTAGAACCAACATTAATTTAGCAAGGGCACAGAACACAAGGCAAATTACAAAAATCAATTACATTTCTACATTAACAACAAACAGTTACAAAGTGAAATTAAAAGTCATACTATTTATTAAAGGGTTAAGAACATACAGTACAAGATAAATTTAACAAAAATACAAATATAGAGTGACATCATTAACATGGCAACATAAGACATCCACTGGAAAAGTCATCCCTCAGAACCAGCTAATGAAAGGACAAATCCCACTTGCTTAGAACTCGAGAGAACAGAGAATGGAGAAGGACTCCAAATGCTGAATCAAAGGGAAAAAGGGAACACTCTTCAAAACCAGGTAAGAGATTTTCTTTCCAGGGCCACCCATCTGGACCCCTCCGCCTCACTCTGCCCAGCACAGCTTGGGAATCGTGCAGAAGCAGCACAGCACGGGTCCCTCCTGCTGCAGATACAGACTGTGGAGCCATTCCCAGAAGTGAGTTAGAACCCCAAGCATACCCAGACGCAGGGACACAAGTCCACAGAGTCCAGGGCAGAGCACAAGCTGTAAGGGAGTGCAACATTCAAAAGAGCCCCAGGACAGGGGGAAAAAAGAAAGACACCACAGCAGAACTGATTCTAAGAGATGTGCTCACTCACTCCAGTCTCTGTTTGCTGGACCACCTAAACACAAAACAGACCTTTCTGGATTGACCCCATCTGGGTCCCCAGGGTAGGATACCCTAATAGAGAAGAAACTGGAGGCAGAAAAACCTCACAAGGTTAAAAAAAAAAAAAAAAAAAAAAGCATAGGAAATTGAGCTTGCTTAAGACAAGATGGACCCCAGAACTGAAAAGCTGAAGGAAAAGGGGGCACAAAGAGAATTTAAACAAATCACAGGAGCTAAGCAGAAAATTCTCCACAAAAGAAAATCCAACAGAAGAACTGAGAAAATCTAAACAGTTAAACACAGGCTACTCTAAAGGTCCAGAATAAGTTGGACCATGAATCAAAGAAGAGCCTAACACAAAGCCAACCAACAATAAAACCCTAGACAAGAGGGAGAAACTGACATTGAGTTAATATCAAAATGAGATGCTCAATATCAGCAAAAAATTACAAGCCATACCAAGAAACAGGAAGCTATGGCCAATTCAAGGGAACAAATTAAAACTTCAGAGGAGACACAGAATCTGCAACAACTGAACAAAGAAGTTTAAACAATTCTTCTAAATCAATTTGAGGAGATTAAGAAAATGTGTGAACATGAAGAATAATTGGGAAAGTTGAAAAAGAAACAAAAATTTATGGGATGAAAGGCACAATACTACAGATTAAAAATACACTAGAAGCATACAACAGCAGATTTCAATGGGCAGAAGAAAGAATCAGTGACCTAGAAGACAGACCAACAAAAATCATACAGTCAGAAAATGTTGCAACAACAGAAAAAATTGAGTAGTGCCTCGGGGATTTGTGTGACAGAATGAAGCATACAAACACACACATCATTGGTGTCCCAGAAGGAGAAGAGAAGAAAAAGGGGACACAATAAATCTTTGAGGAAATAATGGCTGAAAATTTCTCAACACTTATGAAAGACATAGATATGCATGTCCAAGAAGTGCAACATACTCCAAATAAAAAACGCCCTAATAGAACCACTCTAAGACAAATCCTAATCAGAATGTCAAATGCAAAAGGGAATTTTGAAAGCAAGAGGATAGTGATTTGCCAGATACAAGGGCTCCGCAGTAAAACTGAATGCTGACTTCTCCTCAGAAACCATGGTGGTGAGAAGGCAGTGGTAAGATATATTTGAGGTACTGAAACAAAAACTGTAAGCCAAGAATTCTTTATCCAGTTGAACTGTCCTTCAAAACTGAGGGCAAGTTTAAAATATTCACAAACAGAAACAGAACATTCATCAACAAAAGATGCATCCTACAAGAATTACTAAAGGGAGTTCTGCAGGTTGAAAGGAAAGGACAGAATGACTTGAAATACTGTGAAGAAATGAAGTTCTTTGGTAAAGGTAACTAAAAGGGTAAACACAAAATCCAATAGTACTGTATCCTCAATGCACAATTCGACTCCTTAATTC
Source organism: Choloepus didactylus (assembly GCF_015220235.1). Taxonomy (NCBI): domain Eukaryota; kingdom Metazoa; phylum Chordata; class Mammalia; order Pilosa; family Megalonychidae; genus Choloepus; species Choloepus didactylus. Next base: position 72,022,271 of record NC_051321.1, on the reverse strand, counting down.
CTGTCAGTCAGAACACAATTGAAGAAAAAGGCATCTTTCCTGATAATGCACACACAAAGCATTAAAAGGTTAAATGGGACAAAAAACAACAAAGGGGGAACCAGAACAGGTTGAGAGCAGAGAATGTATAGTCTACTGAAGTTAAGTTGCTGTCTTTTCAAATTATTAGCTTATAGATGTTGGCAGGGTAATGCAAACCCCAGGGTAATTGTTTTGATTTGCTAAAGCTGCCAGAATGCAATATACCAGCAATGGGTTGGCTTTTACAATGGGGATTTATTAGTTTATTAGCTTACAAATGTACAGTTCTAAGGTCAAGAAATGTCTAAATTAAGGCATCAAAACAGGGCAATACTTTCTCTTATGATAGGCTGCCAGCATCTCGGAGACCTCTGTCACATGGGAAGGCACATAGCAGTCATCGGTTGGTCCTTTTCTCCCACATTTCATTGCTTTCAGCTTCAGGCTTCAGTGGCTTCCTCTCTTGGCTCTTCCAGGGGCTTTTTTTCTCTAAGCTCTCTCAGTCTCATCTCTCTGTTATCCTCTCATAAAGTACTCCATTAAAAGGATTAAGACCCACCTTGAATGGGCTGGGTCACATCTCAATTAAAACAACCTAATCAAAAGTCCTACCCACAACAGGTCTGCACTCACAGGAATGGATTCAAAGAACATGTCCTTTTCTGGGGTTCATAACACTCCAAACCACCATAGTAACCACAAAGAAAGTATTTTCAAAATATACAGAAACGAGAAAGGGATCAGTCAGATGTATCACATATGATCAACTATATGGAGAAGGGGGTTGTAATAAAGGAAAAGAAGCACACAAAAAAAAGTATGATGTCTAAAAACCAAAGGACAAAATGGCTGAGGTAAGTACCACTTTTACAGTAATAACATTGAATGTTAATGGATTAAATTCCCCAAAAGGTGCAGATTGGCAGAATGGATTTTAAAAAGCATGTTTCAACTATATATTGTTTACAAGACACTCTTCTTAGACTCAAAGACACAAATATATTCAAAGTGAAAAGACGGAAAAATATATTCCACGAAAATGGTAACCAAAAATAGAGCTGGTATAGCTATACCAGACAAAAATAGACATTAAGTCAAAACCTGTTTCAAGAAATACAGAAGGACACTATATGTTAATAAAAGGGTCAATCCACCAAGAAATAACCATCATAAATATTTATGCACCTAACCAAAGTGCCCCAAAATATATAAGGCAAAAACTGGAAAAACTGAAGGGTGATATAGGCTTCTCTGTAATAATACAGACTTCAATACACAACTCTCTTCAATAAAGAGAGCATGTAGACAGAAGATCAATAAGGAAAAAGAGAATTTGAATAACACAATACACGCACAAGACCTAAGAAACATATACAGAACATTACACCCCAATAGAGTAGGATATATATTCTTTGCAAGTGCACACAGATAGTTCTCCAGGATAAACCACATGTTGAGTCACAAAACAAGTCTAGAAAACTAGAAAAAGAACAGCAAACTAAATCCAAAGCAAGCAGAAGTAATAAAGATTAGAGCAGAAATAAAGTAGAAAATGAAAAACAGTAGAGAGCATTACAAAACCAAAAGTTGGTTCTTTGAAACACCAATAAAACTGGCTAGACTGACAGACAAAAAGAGAGGAGATGCAAATAAGAGAAGAAATGAGAGGGGAGACATTACTACTGACCCCACAGAAATAAAAAGGATCATAAGAGGATACTATGAACAATGGTATGCCAACAAATTAGACAACATAGATGAAATGGACAACTTCCTGGAAACACAAAAGCAACCTACACTGACTCAAAAAGAAATAGAAAATCTCAACAAACCAACTACAAGTAAAGAGATTGCATCAGTCATCAAAAATCTCCCCACAAAGAAAAGCCAAGGACCAGATAGTTTCACAGGTTAATTCTACCAAAGATTCCGAAAACAATTAATAACAATCCTGCCGAAACTCTTGCAAAAAATCATACAGGAGGGAACACTAAATAACACATTCTATGAAGCCAACATGATCTTAATACCAAAGCCAGATAGAGATACTACAAGAAAAGACAATTACAGACCAATTTTCCTTATGAATATAGATGCAAAAATCCTCAAAAAAAAATTCTTGCATATCAAATCTAACAGTACATCAAAAGAATTATACACCATGATCAAGTGGGTTTTATCTGGTATATGCAAGTATGGCTCAACCTAGGAAAATCATTTAATGCAATCCATCACATTAACAGAATGAAAAGGAAAAAAAAAACACATCATCTCAATTGACGCAGAAAAGAATTTGATAAAATCTAGCATCTTTTTGATTAAAAAAAAACTTGGTAAAACAGGAATAGAAAGAAACTTTCTCAACATGTTAAAAGGTATCTATGAAAAACCCACTGTTAACATCATACTTCAATGGTGTAAGACTGAAAGATTTCCCTCTAAGATCTGGAACAAGACAAGGATGCCCATTGTTGCCTTTGTTATTCAACATTATACTGGAAGTTCTAGCCAGAGCAGTTAGGCAAGAAAATGAAATAAAAGGCATCCAAATGGGAAAGAAAGAAGTAAAATTTTCACTATTTGCAGATGGCATTACTGTATATAGAGAGAGTCCTGAATAATTTACAACAAAACTCCTAGAGCTCTTAAATGAATTCAGCAGTGGCAGAGTACAAGAGCAACACACAAAAGTTAGTAGTGTTTCTAACACTTGTAATGAACGATCTGAAGGGGAAATCAAGGAAAGAGTCCATTTACAATAGCCACTAAAATAATCAAATATCCAGGAGTAAATTTAACCAAGGATGTAAAGGACTTATGCATGGAAAACTACAAAACTCAACAAAAAGAAATCAAAGAAGATCTCAATAAATGGAAGGACATTTCATGTTCATGGATTCGAAGACTAATTATCACTAAGATGTCAATTCTACCCAAAATGATTTACATATTCAATGCAATCCCAATTAAAATCTCAACAGCCTACTTCACTGAAATGGAAAAGCCAATAACCAAATTTTATTTGGAAGAGCAAGGGGCCCCAGATAGCCAAGAACATCTTCAAAAAGATGAACAAAGTTGGAGGACTCATACTTCCTTACTTTAAAGCTTACTACAAAGCTATGGTGATCAAAACAGCATGTTACTGGCAGAAGGATAGACATACTGACCAATGGAATGTATTTGAGAGTTCAGAAATAGACTCTCTTATCTATGGCCAACTGATTTTTGACAAGGCTGCCAAGTCCACAGTCTCTTCAACAAATGGTGTTGGGAGAACTGGATATCCATCCATATGCAAAAGAATGAAAGAGGAACCCTATCTCACACCATATACAAGAATTTACTCAAAATGGATCAAAGACCTAAATTTAAGAACCAAAACTATCAAGTTCCTAGAATAAAATGTAGGGAAGCATCTTCAGGATCTTGTGTTAGGCAATGGTTTTTTAAGACTTTACACTCAAAGTACAAACTACAAAAGAAAAAAAAAAAAAAACAGGACCTCATCAAAGTTAAGAATTTCTGTGCAAAGGACTTTGTCACAAACGTGAGATAACCTACTCAATGGGAGAAAATATTTGGAAATCACATATCCAGTAAGAGTTTAATATCCATAATATACAGAGAAATCCTACAACTCAACAAAAAGACAAAAAAACTAACAATGGGCAAAAGACTTGAATAGACACTTCTCCATAGAGGATATACAAACGGCTAAAAAGTACATGAAAAGATGCTCAACATCATTAGCTATCAGGGAAAAACAAATCAAAACCACATTGAAATACCATTTCATACCCACTAAAAGAGTTACTGTTAAAGAAACAAAATTACAAGTTTTGGGGAAGACATGGGGAAATAGGAATATTTTCATTGCTAGTGGGAAAATAAAATGGTGCAGCCACTGTGGAAGACGGTTTGGCAGTACCTCAGAAAGCCACGTATATAGAACCTAAGATGGTGGCTAGGAGAGACAGGGTAAAAAAAACACCTCTGTGAAAAATACTAGATAAAAGCCAGAAAGTGACCCAGAACACCAGTTCCAGCAATGCACCAGCTGGACAAGATCAGTCTGTTAAATCCACAGGGACTGTGCACTTGTTGAAACCGGGAATCTGCGTTCTGGAATGAGTGAGTGAACCTGCTGAATGTCCAGCAGCCACGCTGCAGTGTGGGGAAACCATGGGTTGGCGTTTGGAGGCGGACTAGTTCTTTTTTAAAAAAAACCCAAAAGCGGCTGCAGATATGGCAGTGAGAACCACACAGTGAAGTGCAGCAGGAACGGGCTGTGCGAACGCCTCATCATCTGGCATGGAAGATGGCCTTTCATGGACCCACTGCTAATTGTCTCAGAGCGCGGAGGGCAGAGGTGAGCCAAAAGAAGAAAACAACCACACCCCTTGCAGCCATCTTCCTGGCGGGCTGGAAACGCTCCTGCCTGGCACCAGAGCCATGGACAAGAGCCACACCAAGGGACCCAGTGTGACGGGAAATGTTTCCCGCAACGCCTCACACATGCCACAATATCGGGCGTGGACAGTGACTTTTCACGCAGCCACAACTACTTGTCCCGGAGCTGGGAAGGTGGAGCTATGCAAAAAGGGGGAGGTTAACATGCCCCATTCGGTCATCTTTACAGCAGACTGAGAACACCCCTACACGGCCCGGCGACCCAGGGCTTCCCTTGAGGGACGGTGCACACTTGTGATGTAGCAAAGCCTTCCCTCAGCAGAGGGCCTGGAAGAACAAGGCTGGGAAGAGGGACCTACTCCAAAATCCCAGGGACCCTAGGCCAATACCAGCGACTTGTGGGTCAGTGGCAGAGACAATCTGTGACGAGACTGAAATGAAGGTTTAGACCTTTGCAACAGCCTTAAATCTCCAAGAGCACCTGGGAGGTTTGATTATTAAAGCAGCCCTGCCTCCCTAACCACTCAGACACATACCCCACATTCAGGGCAGATAGCACCAACAACACACCCAAACTTGGTGCACCAATTGGACCCCACAAGAACCAGATCCCCACACACTACATAGACAAAGTTGGGGAGAACTGACTTGAGGGGAATAGGTGACTTGTGGATGCCATCTGCTGGTTAGTTAGATAAAGTGCATGCCACCAAGCTGTAGATCTGACAAATTAGACATTAGTCTTTGAATAATTAGTCATATCCTAAAAGAACACTATCAAATAAAACAAATTCCAAGAGCCAAAAAAAACAGGAAATTTTAAAGCATATGAAAAAAACAGACAATATGGATAACCCAAACCCAAACACCCAAATCAAAAGATCAGAGGAGACACAGTACTTGGAGCTATTAATCAAAGAACCAAAGACAAACAATGAGAGCATGGCACAGGATATAAAGGACACGAAGAAAACCCTAGAAGAGCATAAAGAACAAATAGCAAGAGTAAATTAAAAAAAGATGATTTTATGGAAATAAAAAACTGTTAACCAAATTAAAAAGATTCTGGATTCTCATAGTACAAGACTAGAGGAAGCTGAACAACAACTCAGTGACCTCGAGAACCACAGAACGGACAATGAAAGAACAAAAGAAAGAATGGGGAAAAAATCAAAAAAATTGAAATGGATCTCAAGGATATGACAGATAAAATAAAACGTCCAAATATAAGACTCATTGGTGTCCCAGAAGAAGAGAAGGGTAGAGGTCTAGAAAGAGTATTCAAAAAAATTGTTAGGGAAAACTTCCCAAACCTTCTACACAATATAAATACACAAAGCATAAATGCCCAGCGAACTCCAAATAGAATAAATCCAAATAAACCCACTCCGAGACATATTCTGATCAGACTGTCAAATACTGAAAAGAAGGAGCAAGTTCTGAAAGCAGCAAGAGAGAAGCAATTCACCACATACAAAGGAAACAACATAAGTCTAAGTAGTGACTACTCAGAGGCCACCACGGAGGCGAGAAGGCAGTGGCATGACATATTTAAAACTCTGAGAGAGAAAAATTTCCAACCAAGAATACTTTATCCAGCAAAACTCTTCTTCAAATTTGAGGGAGAGCTTAAATTTTTCACAAACAAATGCTGAGAGATTTTTCTAATAAAAGACCTGACCTACTTCAGATAGTAAAGGGAGCCCTACTGACAGAGAAACAAAGAAAGGAGAGAGATATAGAGAAATTTAACAGACACATATAGAACATTACATCCCAAATCACCAGGATACACATTCTTCTCTAGTGATCATGGAACTTTCTCCAGAATAGACCATAGGCTGGGACATAAAACAAGCCTCAATAAATTTAAAAAAATTGAAATTATTCAAAGCATATTCTCTGACCACAATGGAATACAAATAAAAGTCAATACCATCAGAGACAGAAAATTCACAAACACCTGGAGGTTTAAAACGAGGGGGAGATGAAAACATTCATCACCAGTAAATCAGTCCTATAAGAAATGCTAAAGGGAATTGTGCAGGCTGAAAGGAAGGGACACTAAACAATTGACTGAAACCATATGAAGAAATAAAGATTTCCAGTAAAGATCACATGGTAAATATAAACACCAATACTACTATATTTTTGATTTGTAACTCCACCATTTACTTCCTACAGGATCTAAAATACAAAGTGTAATGATAAATCAGCGGTTTGGGACTCAATGTAAAATAAGTAATTTTTGACAAGAGCTACATGAAGGTGGGGGAATGGAGGAGTATAGGGACATAGTTTGTGTGTCCTACTGAAGTTAAGTTTGGTATCAAAGAAAACAAGATTGTTGTAGTCTCATGATGTTAAATTTAAGCCCCATGGTAAACACAAAGAAATATCAAAGAATATGATCATGGAAATGAAGGGTAGAGTATGGGTTATAAGAAGTGGAGGAAGGGGCAATGGGGAGTTAATAGGAAATGAGTGTAGGGTTTCTGTGTGGGGTGAAGGGAAATTTCTAGTAATGGATGGTGGGAGGGTGATGGCATTGCAACATTGTGAATGTGATTAATCCTACCAAGTGGAATGCTTAGGAGGGGTTGTGTGCTGGTTTGAATGCATTATGTCCCCCAGAAAAAGCCATATTCTTTGATGCAATCTTGTGGGGCAGACATAATAGTGGGGATTAAGTTGGAAAGTTTGGATTAGGTTTTTTGCATGGAGATGCACCCCACCCAACTGTAGATGATAACTGATGGGATATTTCCACAGAGGTGTGGCCCCACACATTCAGGGTGGGCCTTGATCAGTGGAGCCATATAAATGAGCTGACTCAAAGAGAAGAAACTCAGTGCAGCTGTGAGTGACGTTTTGAAGAGGAGCAAGCTTGCTAGAGAGGAACGTCCTGGGAGAAAGCCATTTTGAAACCAGAACTTTGGAGCAGATGCCAGCCACATGCCTTCCCAGCTAACAGAGGTTTTCCGGATGCCATTGGCCATCCTCCAGTGAAGGTACCCGATTACTGATGTGTTACCTTGGACACTTTATGACCTTAAGACTGTAACTGTGTAGCCAAATAAACCCCCTTTTTATAAAAGCCAATCCATCTCTGGTGTTTTGCATCCCGGCAGCATTAGCAAACTAGAACAGGTTGGAATGGGAAGATTTATGCTGTAGATATGTTACCACAATCAGAAAAAAAAAGACAGTTTAAATAGATAATGACAATTAAATGCCATAGATGATCCTGGACAAGATCTGAGAATAGAGGAGAAAAGGCTCAGAAGGACACAATTGGGACATAAGGGAAAAAATGAAAATATAGAATGTAAGCTTTATATCAATGTTAAATTTCTTGAACTTCTTAACTACGCTTAATGTGATTACATAAATGAATATTCTTGTTCATAGGAAATGTATATGTGAATTATATTATTTGTTCAAGGATGTGTGCAACTTGCTCTCATACGTTCAGAAGACAGAGCAATAGATAATGGATGATAGACAGGGATGGAGGGAGAGAGGGAGGGAAAGAAAGAAATGGTGAAGTGACAGACTATTAAGGTTGTTGGATCGGGGTATCGGTGGAGGGGGGTTGGGGTATGCTGGAGTTCTGTGTATGGGGTTTGTATTGTTTTGGCAACTGTTCCTGTAGATTTGAATTTATTTCAAAATAACAAAAACAAAAAAAAAAGCCAAGTATAGAATTATCATATGACCCAGCATTCCCTGTACTATGTATATACCCAAAAGAATTGAAAGCAGGGACCTGAATAGATATTTTCACACTAATGTTCATAGTTGCATTATTCACAGTTACCAGAAGATGGAAGCAATCAAGTGTCCATCAATGGACAAATGGATAACAAAATGTGGTATATACATACAATGGAATATTATTCAGCATTAAAAGGGGATGAAGTTCTGGTTCATACAACAACATGGATGAAACTTGAAAACTATGTTGAGTGAAATAAGCTTGACACAAAAGCATAAAAATTGCATGATCTCACTGATATGAGATAATCAGAAAAGGCAAACTCAGATAGGTTACCAGGGGCTGAGTTTGGGGTAGGAAACAGGGAGATAATACTTAATTTGTACAGAATTTCTATTTGAGTCAATTGCACAGTTTTGGAAATGAATGATGGTAAAGGTACACAAAACTGTGAGTATAAATAACAGCACTGAATTACATATGAGAATGTGGTTTAAAGGGGAAATTCTGGGTCACATGTTACTAGAATAAAAATTAAGAGATAAAACAGCAGTACACAACACAGTGAACTCTACTGTAAACAATGGACTATAGTTAATAGTTCAATTATAAAAATGTTCTTTCATTAGTTATAACAGATGCACCACACTAATGCAAGGTGTTAATAATGGGAAGGGTGCCAGTTGTATATATTACGTCCCCCAGAAAAAGCCATGTTCTTTGATGGAATCTTGTGGGGGCAGACGTAATAGTGTTGATTAGGTTGAAAGGTTTGAATGAATTATTTCCATGGAGATATGGACCCCGCCCATTCAGGGTGGGTCTTGATTTAATCACTGGAGTCCTATAAAAGAGCTCACAAACAGAAGGACCTCTGAGCAGCTGAGGTTGACAATTTGAAGAAAAGCTAATAGAGACATTTTGGAGACAGCTGTTGAAAGCAGACTTTTGCTGGCACTTTGGAGATGGTAGCCCAATGTTTGCTCTGGTGAAGCTAAGAAAGGACAAAACACCCCAAGAGCAATATTATGAAGAATGCACAGAAGCTGAGAGAGGAGCTGGAACACAACCCAGGATCAGCAGATGCCAGCCACGTGCCTTCCTAGCTAAGAGAGGTTTTCCAGATGCTACTGGCCTTCCTTCGGTGAAGGTGTACTCCTGTTGGTGCCTTAATTTGGACATTTTCATGGACTTCAGACTGTAAATCTGTAACCAAATAAATCCCCTTTATAAAAGCCAATCCATTTCTGGTATTTTGCATATTAGCAGCATTAGCAAACTGGAACAGCCACTGCCCTACTCCTTTCTGGTAGGACTTTTCAGCCAAGTCCAGTGGTGGAAAGTGCACTGGATTGAGAGTCATGGACATGGGTTCTGCCAGGGTTCTATGCAACTAGCAAACTTTAGTCCTGTCCCTATTTTGGGCTTTAGTTTTCTTACCCATGGTGTCAATGGGTTCTTCAACATGCCACGGTTAAAATAGTGTAAATAACTAAGAAAAGTACTGGTAAGAAATAAGGCATAACTTGGCAGGCGAAATCACTGCCCTCCCCCCTACATGGGATCAGACACCCAGGGGAGTGAATCCCCCTGGAAACATGGAATATGACTCCCGGGGAGGAATCTAGACCCGGGATCGTGGGATGGAGAACATCATCTTGACCAAAAGGGGGATTTGAAAGGAAATGAAATAAGCTTCAGTGGCAGAGAGATTCCAAAAGGAGCCGAGAGGTCACTCTGGTGGGCACTCTTACACACAATATAGACGACCCTTTTTAGGTTCTAGTGAATTGGAGAAGCTAGCAGTAAATACCCGAAACTATCAAACTACAACCCAGAACCCAGGAATCTTGAAGATGATTGTATAAAAATGTAGCTTATGAGGAGTGACAATGTGATTGGGAAAGCCATATGGACCACACTCCCCTTTGTCTAGTTTATGGATGGATGAGTAGAAAAATGGGGGAAGGAAAAAAACAAAGGCAACCAGTGTTCTTTTTCACTTTAATTGCTCTTTTTCACTTTAATTATTATTCTTGTTATTTTTGTGTGTGCGGTAATGAAAGTGTCGGGGATTGATTTTGGTGATGAATGTACAACTATGTAACGGTACTGTGAACAATCAAATGTATGCTTTGTTTTGTATGACTGCATGGTATGTGAATATATCTCAATAAAAGGAATTAAAAAAAAAGAAATAAGGCATGACTAACTAAAAAAAAGTTATAAATAAATAAATATATATATATGACTTGAACAGTGAAAGGTATAAAATATCCTTGAGAGGAAATTAAAGATCTGAAATGGAAAGACCATGTTCATGGATTAGAAGACACAATAGTATTATGATGTCAGTTCTATCCATTTTGATCTACAGATTCAATGAAATGCCAATCAAAATGCCAGCAGGCATTTTTTTGTAGAAATTGACAAACTGACTTCAAAATTTATATAAAAACCTAGACCTAGAATAGTCAAAACAACATTGAAAATAACCAAGTTGGAGGGCTCATACCATTTTATTTCAGGGCTTACTATTAAGCTATAGTAATCAACAGAGTGTGGTGTTAATTTAGGGTAGACATATAGATCAATGGAATAGATTGGAGTTCAGAAATAGATCCATATATATGGTCAATTTATTTACAGAGATATTCGATAGAGAAAGGACAGTCTTTTCAACAAACGGTTGATATCAATAGGCAAAAATATAAATCTCAACTCTTACCTCAAACCATAACAAACAACTTGAAATGAATCATAGATCTAAATGTAAAAATTAAAACCTTAGGACCTCCAGGAAAAAAAAAAAAAACCACAGGAGAAAATCATTATAACCTTGATTTAAGCAGATTTCTTACGTAACAGACAAAAAATGCACAAACCATAAGAGAAATTGAAAAGATAAATTAGGTTTCATCAAAATTCACATATTCTGCTCTTTGAGAGACACTGTTAAAAAAGAAAACTTTTACTGGAGAAAATCTGCAAAATACAAATCAAATAAAATACTTGTATCCAGAATATATAAAGAAATCTTGGCACAAGATTTCAACAGGCACTTCACCATAGAAGATATACAGAAAGCAAGTAAGCTCATGAAAAGATGCTCAACATCATCAGACATCAGAGATGTGCAAATTAAGACTATGGATACACTGTTGGGTAAAATTTAAAGGACTGCCAATACTGCAACATGCTGGTGTGGAGGCTGAGCAGCTAGAACATTCACACTTTGCTCTCAGAATGCAAATTGGTATAGGCACTTATGAAAACAGTTTGGCAGTTTCTTATAAAGTCAAACATACACTTACCATATGACCCAGAAATTCTCTTCATAGATATTTACCCAAGAGAAATTAAAACATATGTCTACACAAAGATCCATGTGCAAATGCTTACAGAAGTTTCATTTTACAGCCAAAAACTGTAAACAATACAAATATCCATCAACTGGTGAACCAACCAACAAATGGTGGTATGTCTACACAATGGCGTACTACTCAGCCACCAAAGGAATCAAATAATGATAAAAGCAACAATTTGCTTGAATCTCAAACATATTATGCTCAGTGAAAGAAATCAGACATGAAAGACTACATGCTGTATGCTTCAATTTTTACAGCATTCTGGAAAAGACAAAGCTATGTAGAGATATAAAGTAGATCACTAGATGCCAGGGACTTGGGACAGGGAGAGAAGATTGAGAGGAGGCACTAGGGAATGTCTGAAGGTAAAGGAAATGTTCTGTCTTGATCGTGGTGGTGGTTACTAACTGTACATATTTGTCAAAAATTATGTAACTATTCACTTTAAAAAGGTATTCACTGTATGCAGATTATTTATTGATAAATCTGACAAAAAGTAAATTTAAATAAACTCATCATCACCATCATCATAAATAACTCCTGCTGTGGTCAGATCAGCACAGGACTTGACTCATCTTCCCGAAAGACTTTTTGAGGAGACACCTCATACTACTGCCTCACATAGAGCTTTATTGAGCACCCTGGCTTCATTACAGATAAGGTCTATGAAACACAGTATACATATTCCGAACACATATTTAGATCTTGTTCACAGGCCAGAGTTCAAAGGACATAAGAAATACTATAGATTTCAATTACCTAAAGGTATATGAAAATTCATCATGGACATCAATGGACAACCAGCATCTAGATCTGAGTACTCCTCCTTAAGAACATGGAGCCTTCAAAAGGGAGCTCTCAGAAGCAGAAGACTTCCTGCCAGGCCTGTTCTCTTATCACTTCCTATGTCCTCTTCTCTCTTCTGTCCTCAAGGTATCAGGATTTCAGAGTCCATACATAACTCCCACTCTGCTGTGGGGAAATACACCCATCAGTCTCTATTAGTGAATCAAGTTCAACATATGCTTGAATTTTGGGCAAAAATTGAGCACTTAATGCAAGTCAGGTACCATTACAGGTGCTAGAGATATAGCGATGAGTAAGACATACCAACTACCTGGCCTCAAGTAGATGGCACTGTATTCATAAAGGACACTCAACAAATACTTGAGTGTCTTCTATATGCCTTTCACACTGGACTGTGGAGATAGAATAAGAAACACATCAACTGGGAAAGTAGGTAACTTGTTGGCTCCTGAGATCAGACAGTATCCCACCAGGCTCCACAATGCTTTAGCAGGGCTGATGCCTCAAAGGCAAGCTTTTTGGTACAGAGGGCCACTGGGAGCTTTAAAATACAAAGGGTAGAAGAGAATCCCTCAAGATCCAGTCCAAAAATGCACAGCGAAGTTCTACTTCCTATATTCACAGACTAGGTCATACCCAAATCTGATGACTGGCGGGGTAATCACCCTTCTGGAAATCTGAGACGCCAACTTGAAAGTTTTAGTAAGTTAAGACCTTCCTGTTTCCTTGTTTTTATGACACTTATCTTACTGTTTCACGGTAGGGTTGACAGCATTGTATGCAGAAGACCACAAGTTGTGAAATTAAAGATTCAAATCTCCACCCTTCTTCTTACACACTTTCGCAAGTCACACACTCCATGCTGCCGTTTCCTCAACTGTAAAAGTTTTTACCCGAGCAGGAGAGATAAGATGTATAAAATATTAGGCACACGGGAGATTTTCAATGAATGGAATCCTTTATTTCATTCAATGTTACCTCCCCTCCTCAATGAAGCTCTGCTTGAGTAAACCCCATGATCCAACTAGTTTCTGAAGAGGAGACAACTTTTTCATTCATTAAATAATATTAAGTGTCTGCTGTGTATGGACACTAAGAAAGACCCTAAAGAAAGACCCTAAAGAAGGTACAAAAAATTAACATAACCCTGCCCTTTAGAACAGGAGTTAGCAAACTATCACCCACAAACCTGTTTTTATAAATAAACTTTTTACTGGAACACAGTTAAGCCCATTTGTTTCTGCATTACCTATGGTGGCAGCTTTCGCACTACAATGGCAAACTTGAATAGTTGCCCCAAAAAGGCTGAAGCCTGAAATATTTACTACCTAGCCCTTTACAGAAAAAGCTTGACAACTGTTACCAACTTAGGAGAATCTTATTCTCCTAAGTTTCACCATGCTACTCAAAGTGTGGTCTACAGGCCAGTGCCAACAGCCGACTTTAAACTATTGGTCCATGATGAGAAGAGTGTAGAAAATGAGAGTAAGAATTTAGACACTTTTATATCAATATGGCATTGCCACAACACTCAAGCACAGTATCAGTGGACACATCTCATTGAATGGGTTTTGGACTAGCTTGGGTGTAATTGAACATGAAAAGTGAGGAGTATATGACACAAGCTCCATACAAGTCACACACAATTGGACCTCATATTGGACTGCAAAAGAATGAAATGTGAAAAACCATCTTTCACCACAAATCATTTAAGAAACACATCTCTACATCCCTATGCCACTCTACCACCACCCCCAGGCATGGTATGAACAATTTGAACATTGAAAGAGTATCTTATAATTCTCTTGTCTTCCCTCACCATACATAAACAGCTAGGTACACAACAGGAGTTTAATATTTTTCACTCAAACCCAAGGTGAAAGGAGATGCATTTGATCTTAACGCTACAGAAATAAGCTGAGAACAGAAACACCCTTCCTTGAGTTTAGATTCATATGGAACCTAATTAGCAGGGCAGAAGGCTACACTGGGTTCTAGACTCCTGGGTCTCCTCCAGAGAACTAAACTAAGAACTCCTCATTCTTGGGTGATGCAGGGGCTCCCAGAACTCTTCCTTGGAGAAATTGAGGGCACAAGTGGGCCTGTCTACACAAAAGGAAGATGCTAGCTAAAACTGCCAGCACCTGGCTGTTACCTGCCAAGGGAAGTCAATACTGGACACTCTCTTTTCATAGCTAAAGGTTAATCTGTAAAAATATTAAATGCCATTCTGCTCTGGGAAGAGTCTTTGGTTAAGTTCACAACGTTGTTACCAAACCCAGAATAACTTTGTTAATTACCAGTTAAGGACTCCCAAAAGGCCACCTCTGGAGAAGCATCTGCCCTCACTGTTTTTTTTTTGTTTTTCTTTTCTTTTCTTTTAAATGCTGTCTTTCACCACTGTGTTTATACTTACCACAAAGATATAATGTGATTAATACATAAAAAAATATTAAAGGCCTTACAATCAAATTAAGTAGAGCAGTTGATAAAATAAGCCCTCCTCTTATGAGTAATTTGAAAGAATAACTTTTTCATTACCTCAGCTCCCAGCAGGTCCTACATAAACCAAGCCAGCTGTAGTTCAAGCCAAGGTCCAACGATGACCCATTCAAGGTGTGAATAAATCTCAGCTGTGATGCAGAGACCAGGTTTCTATCTTTTTTTACCCCTCTTAATAAATTGGGCTTGACCTGAAAACTCCAAGTTAATTTATAGCAGCCTATTTTTTTTTTTTTTTTTACATCACAGCTCACCTTTCTTTTTCCTTTTAAATTTAAACCATTATGACAAATGGAGATTTATTATATACCATAAACACATGTGGCTCAAGCTTTGGTATTTAGTCTGGAAACTCAGATGGAGCAATAGCTGCTAGTGCAATCAGGAAATGCCATGTGAAGTTCCTGATAAAGATGAAACACACACATTCCACAGAACTTACTGTGGCCATGATGGTTTTGGCCATTGCGTGGGCACAACAGATGCAGTACAGGCTGAACCAAAAAGAGGATTCCACCTGGGCAGGGAGAGGTCCTGTCAGTCAGAGCTGCACTCACCCAAGTCAGTGCTAAAATCTTCACAAGGGCAACCAGAACCTTGGCAAAGACGGCCAGCTTCCCAAGACACTTCTCCAAGTGGGGCCTGGTCTCCTCTTCATTTGCTTCTGACATACCCCTGCAAGTTCATGTGTTCAAGAGTTCATGTCCAAGGAAGCTCAGTCATGCTGCACAGAATCATCCTGAAACATCAGGCTGGGTTCAATGATCAATAAATGGAGCCTTGGTGGAAGGTGGGTCGGAGAACCTTACTTCCCACCATGCCAAGGCTGGGACAGACTCTGGACACTTCTTCTCCCTTCTCTTTTCCAAGCTGAAATCAATTGTTTCTCTTCAATTGATCATTCTTATTCTCCTCACTGGCAATGAATGCTAGGTGATTTACCAACTAAGCAGGGCCCCCAGGAACTAGTATTAACTGGTGGTTAAAGACATGAACTTGGGAGTCAATCTTGGTTCCATCACTTCCCACCTTCACTAAACCCCAGTTTTTCCATTTTTAAAATGGGGGTACTATTAACTACCTGTAGTGAGTTGAAGAGTGGCCCCCAAAACCTATGTCCACAACTGTGACTATCCACACATCATGCACCAACCTGGATTGGGAGGAATGACTGAGATTGCAGCATAGAATCTGTAACTTAAAGCTGCAGAAGCACGCCAGAAGCCCCTTCCCCCCATCGCCGGCCAAACAGCAAAACCTTGCTGTGGTAGACAGCAGCACTCTCTGAACAATTGAATAGACCCCAGTCCAGCCCCAACTGGAGTTTTAATTAATAAATGTTTACTGCTCAATACAAGCTACAAATCCTCAATAAGCAGGCAGAGGCTTTTACTGATGACTGACCTTAAAGAACCAGAAGACTCCACTGTCCTGGGAAGGGGAGCCCAGAAGACCAGGTGTTACCTCTGGCCAAAAAGTGAAATTGGGGATCCATGGACTGGCTCTGAAAGGGGACTTTCTGTCCCTTTTTCTCTCTCTCAAACTGAGCGGCTCAGTGGAGAAAACCTCAGCCATTTTCAGTT
Organism: Choloepus didactylus; assembly: GCF_015220235.1. NCBI lineage: Eukaryota > Metazoa > Chordata > Mammalia > Pilosa > Megalonychidae > Choloepus > Choloepus didactylus. Next base: position 72,005,859 of record NC_051321.1, on the reverse strand, counting down.
CTCAGAGCTCTGACCCAGACAAGGGTGGAGATAGAGTCAGAGAGACAAGGAACCTATTTAAATGCAGATGATAACCCCCTAGGGGGTGTATTTTCCCTAAGAGGAAGGAGGTATGCCCAGCTCTACTACCAACCTTCCACTCAGAACCAGAACCCAGAGCCTGAGGGGGGAAACATCCAAAACAGAAACTAAAGGGGCCACACCTCCTTACAACAGTCAGGAGCAACAGGCTGACAGGCACCACCTGCTGAGCAGGTTAGGAAAAGCACAGTAGCTAGAGGCCTCACAGCGTGTGTCAATCTTCTAAGACACACCCTCAGGGAAACCTGATACTGAATATCGCCTCCTTTGAGACCTGAGTCTGTTCTGGTCTGGGAAAACCTTATTGGAATTATCAAGGAAACCAGATGTCTAGATGACAGAAAACTACAGCCTACACTAAGAAAAACAAAGATATGGCCTAGTCAAAGGAACCAACTTACACTTCAACTGAGATACAGAAATTTAAACAACTAATGCTAAAACGACTCAACAAGTTTATGGAAGATATAGCAAAAGAGATGAAGGGTATAATGAGAACACTAGGCAAACATAAGGTAGAAATCAAAAGTTTGAAAAAACAACTGGCAAAATCTATGGAAATGAAAGGCAAACACAAGAGATGAAAGACACAATGGAGACATCCAACAGTAGATCTCAAGAGGCAGAAGAAAACACTCAGGAACTGGAGAACAAGACACCTAAAATCCTACACACAAAAGAACAGATAAGGAAAAGAATGGAAAAATATGAGTGTGTCAGGGAAGTGAATGACAATATAAAACACTGAATGTATGTGTCACGAGTGTCCCAGAAGGAGAAGAGAAGGGAAAAGGGGCAGAGGCAATAGTAGAGGAAATAATCACTGAAAATTTCCCATCTTTTATGAAAGACATAAAATTATAGATCCAAGAAGCACAGTGTACCCCAAACAGAATAGATCTGAATAGGCCTACACCAAGATACTTAATAATCAGATTATCAAACATCAAAGATAAAAAGAGAATCCTGAAAGCAACAAGAGGAAAGCAATCCATCACATACAAAGGAAGCTTGATAAGACTATGTGAAGATTTCTCAGTGGGAACCATGGAGGCAAGAAGGAAGTGGTGTGATATATTTAAGATACTGAAAGAGAAAAACTGCCAACCAAGAATCCTATATCCAGCAAAACTGTCCTTCAAATAAGAGGGAGAGTTTAAAATATTTTCTAACAGACAATGACTGAGTTTGTGAACAAGATACCTGCTCTACAGGAAATACTCAAGGAAGCACTACAGACAGATAGGAAAAGACAGGAGTGAGAGGTTTGGAACACAATTTTGAGTGATGGTGGCACAGCAATGTAAGTACACTGAACAAAGATGACAGTGAGTATGGTTGAAAGAAGTTTAGGAGCATGTGGGACACCAAAAGGAAAGAGAAAGATAAAGACTGGAACTGTATAACTCAGTGAAACCTAGAGTGCTCAATAATTGTGATAAAATGTATAAATATGTTTTTACATGAGGGAGAACAAATGAATGTCAACCCTGCAAGATATTAAAAATAGGGTGGTATTGGGGGAAAAAAATACAATCAATGCAAACTAGAGACTATAATTAACAGAAACATTGTATTATGCTTCCTTTAATGTAACAAAGGCAATATATCAAAGCTAAATGCATATAAGAGGGAGACATAAGGGAGGGTTATGGAACTCTTGACATTGGTCATGTTGTCTGACTCTTTAGTCTACTTTAGTTTAATTATATCTTTCCTTTTGTTGCTTCCTAGCTGTCATTTTTTTTCTTTCTTTCTTTTTTCTTTTTCTTTTGTCTCTCTACCTCTTTGAATCTTCCTCCTCCTTTGTTGAAGAAATAAAGATGTCCTTATATAGATAGTGGTGATGGTGGTGAATACATAAATACGTGACTATAAAGGGAACCATCGATCGTTTACTTAGGATGGAATGTATGGTGTGTGAACAAAACTGTCTTAAAAAAAACGAGTTGATGAAGAAACCCTGAGGGCACTATATTGAGTGAAATAAGTCAGACACATAAGGACAAATATTGCATGGTCTCACTGATATGAACTAATTATAATATGTAAACTTATAGACATGAAATATAAGTGACCAGGATACAGAATGAAGCTATGAACTAATTATAATATGTAAACTTATAGACATGAAATATAAGTGACCAGGATACAGAATGAAGCTAAAGAATGGGAAGTGGTTGCTTATTATGAGCAGAATGTTCAACTAGGGTGAACTTAAGTGTTTGGAAATGGACAGAGGTGATGGTAGCATGTTGTGAGAATAACAGTGCTGAATGGTATGTGAATGTGGTGGAAAGGGGAAGCTCAGAGTCACATATGTCACCAGAAGGAAAGTTGGATGTGAAAAGATGGGAATGTATAAAACAGTGACTCTTGTGATGGGCAATGTCCATGATTAACTGTACAAATATTAGAAATCTCTTTCATGAACTAGAACAAATGTATGACACTATAACCAGAAGTTAATAATAGAGGGGCATATAGGAATATATACCTATCATAAACTATATACTATAGTTAGTAGTATTTTAACATTCTTTCATCAGCAGTAACAAATGTACTATATGAATACTATAATCAATAATGGAGGGAGTGGTTAGGGGTATGGGAGGATTTGAGTTTCCTTTTTTTGTCTATTTCTTTTCTGGAGTAATGAAAATGTTTTAAAAGTTGAAAAAAATTAATTGTGGTGATGGATGCACAGCTATATGATGGTACCATGGGCAACTGATTGTACATTTTGGATCTGTAGAAAATTGTATGGTATGTGAACAACCTCAATAAAATTAAATTAAAAAAAAAAAACCTATGTCTACATCCTAACCCCCAAAACCCATGAATGAGACCTTATTCAGGAAAAGGGTCTCTGCAGATACAAGTTTAAAGTTAAACATCTCAAGATGAGGAGCTCATCCTGGATTCTCCAGGAGGGCCTTAAATCCAAGGACAAGTGTCCTTTCAAGAGACACACAGGAAGAGACACAGGGAGAAGCGCAGAAGGCTATGGGAACATGGAGGGGGGAAATAGAACTATATGGTGACAAGCCAAGAAACACCTGGAGCCACCAGAAGCTAGAAAAGACAGGAAGCCTTATTCCCTAGAATCTGAGGTGGGAACGCAGCCCTGCCAACACCTTCATTTCAGACTTTTGGCCTCCAGAACTGGGAGAGAATTAATTCCTGTGGTTGTCAAGTGCCCATTTGCTGGTAATTTATTCTGGCAGCCCCAGGAACCTAATGGAGTACCCCCTGGGCTGCTGGGAGGGTTCAGTGAAATTATTTCAGTGAAATAAAATGTGTAAGTCACACAGATGGCCATAATACATTATTAAAAATTCAGAAATTCTCTCTCATAATCTTTTCAGTCAACATGTTACAATTGACAGCTATCAGTAATTACCACCATGATTAATAAACTTTCTGAATGTGTAGGTCTTCTCTCCAGAACTATAATGGAAGTTCCTTCAGGACAGAACCTCTATCTGTACACATCTCCTTTCTTATAAATCCCAAGCATAATCAACCTATTTATAAGTAATTATTGATCACTTCCTTTCTACCCTTCAAAAAAATAAGTTTATAGTTATTTGTAAAATAGAGACTAGTAAAAAACACAGATAAAAAGGAAAACTAAAAGTCCTTGATCCCAACATTAGAACTAACTAGTTAATAATCTGAAATCTTTCTGTCTTTTTTCTATGCATTCACATGTCTCTTGTCAGTTATGGCTGGGATCCATTATGCATATACTGCTGAAAACCTGCTTCGTTTAATTTAATAGTTCATTGATGCTTTCCCTGTCATTAAGCTTCCTTCAAAACATAACATTGGAGGGCAGCATGGAATGCCATCATACGTTACATCTGAACTGACTTAACCAATCCCCCATTGTTCCCATCCACCATTTTGCAAAGGGAGAAAGCCTGGATGTCAGAGTCAGTACAACCAGAAAACGTGTGTGGCATTACCCAGCACTGTGCTCAATACCAGTCCACACTCAATAAGTGTTCTCCATTCCTCCTATGAGGCTCTAATGTCTTCAAAGAAACCTCATGAAAGACTCCAAGTTCCACCATGAAATAATGCTTCTCAGTAGTAAAAGAACAGAAGCCCAAGACGATGCCTACAAGAAGGCCACTCACTCCCTTCAGTTCCCAACACATTTTGGATCACCATCATTGCAGAGTCCTTGCTAGTTTCATGGTCACTATAAATAATAATCCTACCTAATCCCTGTGTCCTACATCAGAATCTGTAGCTATAAGGCTTGGATTTTTGTCACTAGATGTTGTTCTAATTATTTCAGACACATTGGGCTTTTTGCCTGAACCAGACTTAAGTTCTAGATCATGAAAGAAAAGTTAATAGTGTAAATAATACAGGATTTGGAGTCAGAAAGACCTTTGCCCCTTGCTGCTGTCATAATTTTGGGTAAATCACAACCTCTCCCCTCCACCCAATCTGTTTTCTTAACTGTAAAATGGAAGGTTTTAGTAAAATTATCTCCAAGATTTATCCTAATACCCCCTCCTTTAGGGCCACAACCAATTTTACACACAGTTAACATTTACTTACTGAGTTCCAGTGTCAGTCAAGGCTGCTGGACAGGCTTTGCTCAATGATATTGGCACTTTTATTTGTCCCATTTAGCTAAGGAAATGGAGGCTTAGAGAGGTTAAGCAACAAGCCCCAAGTCATCCAGTGTAACTGAAATTTAAAACCACGTGTGTGCCTAAGACCTGTGTTCAGACCCAGGAAGCTCCACACTCCTCAACTCCTGTTGTTTCTGGATCCCACATAGCAGCTCCAAGCTCTCAATAATATTGCTGATTGCGGATTGTCGGTTGTGACTTTTAACTCAATTCACGGACTTGCTTATTTTTGAGCGCCTATCTCTGTATGCCCTTGTGCTACACAATGTTGACATTTGGACCTGATAATTTTGTTGTGGGACTGTCCCGTGCACTGTCGGATGTTGAGCAGTATCCTTGACCTCTGCCTATCAGACACCACTAGCACACACACAACCCAGTTGTAACAATCAAAACTGTCTCCAGACATTTCCAAATGTTCCCAAGGGCAGCAAAACTGCCCCCAGATGAGAACCACGTCTCTATAATAAAGCACACTGAAAACACAGGGAAGACAGCCAAGAAACTAAAAGCACTCGACTATTACCTACATGAAGAGTAAAGAGAAATGCAATCAAATAATTGCAAGAGGTTATAATGGCACATCCTACTTAAAAACGCCTGACTCATGGCATACTTGACATAAGAATAACAGTAAAACAGGGCAGCAGGAAGGGTTTATACTCTTGCCCTCATGGTTAAGTTAGGGTTAGGAGCAATCTTTCACTTCTGTGATCATGGTAGGAGAGAGAATCTATGATTTCTCTCATTCCATGTTACAGGGAAAAAGTGAAGAAAGCTGAAAGCAAGAAAGAAAGCTGTCTGCCTAGACTCCAACATCTAAGTTACAACTCTGAAGGTATTTTCCAGTAGAACCAATGTTATCATGGTTAGGTCTCAGGCTAACCCACAAAAATCTATTTTACTTAAAATAGTATTCTTTTGTGGGAAATGAATTTCATGAGACAACCTGGGAACTTGCCATATTGAAGCCTCTATTAACTCTAAATGCACACGTACCAATGAGAAACTGAAGAATAACCAAAGCTGAATGTTTTCTCTACCCATTCTTCCCCAAGAAGTTCCCATTAGCATTGATCTGTTTCTTTTCTCTTAGGTTCCAGTTAAAACTTATTTATGATGTGAGTGTGCAGACAGACAGGCACAGACACACGCCCACACCCAGAACACCTCTTTCCCTTTCCTAGTATGGCTGATCTTTCAGTTCCACGCCCTCTTGTGAAGTTGGTTCTTGGTGTGAAACTGCGTTTGGACAGCGGTGGAATGAGAGACACAAACCTTAAACATGCCAGAAAGCACAAGCCATAGCGGGGAAGCACATTCGGGGACCCTTATATCAGAATTAGTTAAGTTCCTGTCACTGACGGGAGTGAAAATCCCGAGGTGCTATAGATCAGGGACGTTTCAGCTTACCATCATATTCCATAGACAAAATTGCATTCGGAAGGGGGAGAGTCAGGATAGGCAGAGCTGAAAAGCCACATAAAAGTTCTGAAATATATCAAGGTCCAGAAATTGGAAAGGAAAAAAGGAAAAAGAAACCTTTGGAGAGTTTAAAAAAACATGAAATAAAATATCTATCTTATTTCAGAATCCTGGAGTAAATAATATTTCTGATATCCCCACTGAGAGTCAAATCTAGCCCGCAAAACAAACACAAATACAAAATAAATACTGGGCTAGTGAATTAGAGAAGGTACACAGAGGAATTTAAAAATAGGCTGAGAGTTGTGTTCAGAAATGGGATCTCCTTCCTTCCTTCCCGCTGCCCCCCACTTCCCCAATTTTTTTTCCCAAGTAAAATCCATTATTCTGAAAACACCATTTGAAATCCTAAAGAAATAGTGAAACACAGTATTGTGGTATTCCGAAGTAATATCTCTTGTTTATAACCATATAAATTTAGTTCCCTGACACTATAGGGCTTATATAATAGAATAGAGTTATTTTAACAGTGCCCTGTTAAAGAAGCAGCAAAATGCTCAGCTCATTTTCTCCAGTGGGAGGGACACACGGCCTCATGCAAGAGGGGGAACCTGCCTAAGTCATTACGGCAGGAAAGCCATTCGTCAAAGCCAGGCCGCTCTGGCATGGCCGGCACTGCTGGTGAGAGCACAGAGGCAGCCTCTGCTTGCAATTACCAGGGAAGGACCTTGGCTCTAGGCACCCTGCTATCAATTACTCCCCTGGCCTCCCCACTTGGACTTGTCAATTTCCCAGTGTCTTCTGTTTTGTAACTAAGAAAAAGGGCTCCTCCTGACTGATTCTTGGAAGTTTCTCATGGATTGTGTCACTCCTCGGTGTCATTAACAATTCAATTAAAATTTCACAGCACACAGGCAGGCAGCACCGGACAGGGCCGGCAGAGATGGCGATTTCCAAAGAGCCTGCAGAGGGGCCACATCACATGGAGCAAATCCCATCTTGAGATTTCTTTGACTTCACAAGTCAGGCTTGCATGTGTCTTCCATCCGAGGCGACGCTGGCTGTTGTCTTGGCAAAACTACATGTTTTCATCCCGCTGGAGGTAGAGTGATGGAAAGGAATTCCAGGCCAGCTAGAAACAAAATCTCACGTTATTTCTTTAAAGGTTTTGGCTCCATAATGGAGAATTTTAAGTATTCATAATTGGGTCTGATAATCTACAATGAGTTTCAGAAACTTTTCTTTCTCCATTTGTTTTTTCCTTTGAGTCCTTCTATTCTCTTGCTTTTCAGAGAGGAACTGTCTATAAATATTTAGAGCCAGCGTAAATCACAATTAAATCCTTCAGGAAGTTGGGTGATTGGGAATGCTAAGACAGGATGGCTGAAAACAAGACAGACTTGCTACTGTCATTATTAACTCTGTGAAAGTGCAAACACTCCTTTGTCTCACCAAAAGACGGAGCTACACACGCTCACGTGCTTTTAAAGCGTCCCAAGGGTTTAGGGCAGAACCAAAAAAAAGAAGAAAAAAAGTTTCAGGCTTAAGACTTCTGAGGCAGCTTTCTCTCTAACCCGCTCAATGAGTTTAGTCATGCAAGGAAAGATTCTTTAAAGTTACCAAAGACTTTGTTTAATGCCCAAGAAAATGCAGACTGTCAGCACTCTTTGTCAGGTTTTGGTGGCTTAAGTCCATTCCCCAATACACTGGTGACCCTCCACCCCCCATTCGCTAGTTTCTTTTTTGACATCAAGCACTGGATAATTGTTTGATTTCCTTCTAGGTAAAAGGAGATTAAATGCCCAGCTGCAACAGCTGACACACAAAAGGGAAAATATAGTTTAACCACCATATTTATCAAGATAATTTTTCTTCCACACACTGATTAATAACATTAGCCATCATCCCTTTAGGCCTGGGGGGCTAAAGGGGTCGGGGGGGGGGGTGACAGGGCCCCCTCAGAGTATCAGAAACAGGAGTTGACAGTTCAAGGCAAAAATGATTTGCATGTAAATTCTGATCAAAAGCAAGTCTGCACCCTGAAGTTGTCAAGTTTTGCTACCAATTTGACACTTAAATGGGCTATAGCAAAACTTGATTTAAACTGAAGAGGAAAAAAACATGGCAACTCAATTACCCCCTAGCAGATCAGATCTGGCAGCTGAGGTCAAACTTTTCACCCTGCCATTACATTTCTCAATACCTGATGCTTTAAACAAACACTATGTATTCCTCCTACAATCCAGGAGGAAAATGCATTTCTCAGGGCTCCCTACTGTGCCCCAGATTAAAAAATAAAGTTTTACTTGTGTGGGATCTGGAGCCATTTTCTTCATGTAAATTTCTGACTAAATCAGGACTTAAGAAATGGCCTTTTGCACTAGGGGGAAAAAATAGTCTGTGCTTTAAAAAAATAAAAAACAAAAAAATAAAAAAACACTTCATGGGGAAGATTTGTGGAGTACTAAAAGATGATTTAAAAACAAATATTCCCATAGCATTAGAGGCAAAACATTGACCTGTTTTTAGTTTGCTTTTAATATATTTCATATTTGAGCTTCGGCTGAACAGCACATTAATTCAACAGGGAGAAAAACAGCTCGCCAGTTCCAAATCGGCTCCAAATTTATGAAGGTCTAAGTATCTCATAAGGCCCTGGGACAGAGTCTCAAATGCAGAAAAGACTTAGTTTAGTGGCCTCTGGGATTTCCATCCCGCCAGAGTCTGAATGCTACAGGTCTCCTTCCATTTGATCTCCCCAAGAGCTCCCAGCAACCACTCTTCTCTTACATGCCCTCAAGTAGGTCCAAAACTGCCCCCCTCCCCTTTTCCTGTTTTAGTTTTGTTTCCCTGAGTTGATTTTAAGCTGCTTCTACAAAAGCAGGGAGTATATTGACTTCGCATTCATCATACAGTCTAGTTCTCACATTGGGCAGCCAGGTAACATACAGGGAATTGTTCCGCTTATTCAGCCAACAAATATATTGAGCATTTACTGGGTGCCAGGTACTGTGCATGGGCAAGCTCAAACATGAGTAATAGTTGCTTCCAGCTGGAGAGACTATCACATGCATAAGTAATTAGAAAAATGTGGAGTAAGCATGGTAAGAAAGTGATAGTCGCAACATATGAGGACACTTTTAACACAGGGATTCATTGTGGGGACGTGCAAGTTTAAAATGCCACTGGTGACTAGAATTTTACCTGTACCAGCATCCAGCAAGTGGCAAAGCAGGAGGGCCAATGGGGATGGAGACATTCCTACAGAAGCCAGCAGGGTGGACATAGGAGATCCCGTTTAGCCAGGTACCAGCTATTTAAGGACAGTGTGGTCACAGAACAAGAAGCTTATGGCTACCCACATGGAACACATGTGCAGAACCACATTCTCTTTGTACCTGGCCTCCCTGTGAGCCCACCTTGTCAACCCCCACCATTGCTTCCTCTGCCACGTGCTGATCCTCGAACATGCCACACTTGTTCAGACCTCAGGCCTTTGCACTTGCTGTTTCCTCTGTCTGGGATTCTCATCCCCTGCAGTTTTGCACACCTCAGGTTCTAGCATTCAGATCTTAAAAGTCACTTTCTCAGAAAGGTGTTCCCTGACATCCCTACCTATACTCTCTGAGACACTCTAACCCCTAACTCCCTGCTTTTGCTTCACAGCATGCATCACTACCTGACATGTTCCCATCTGTTTGCTGTCTGTCTCCCTCACTGGGTTGTAAGTAATATGAAGATTCAGACAACAGCGCTAGTTCCCGGAACAGACAGTAGCTACTCAATAAATACATGGTGAATCTCTCAACACCATTAAGCCCCCAGGTGCCATTAAGCTAACACCCCTGAATTAAATGCTATAAAGAAAATTAAGTCCCAAAACCAAAATCACCATAGACCCTGACTTCCAGGCTCCTGCATCAGGAACAAGTAATTACATAGGAATGAGCACAAATGGAACATTTTTGAATTCCAAATATAGCCAGCAGGAGGGAATCACAAATGCACGCGCGCACACACACACACAAAGGAAACAGCCATTTATCAGAAATCTGAGTTCTTTCTGAAAAATATATATTTAACTCTAACCAGGTTCCCAGGGCTTCCCACAAATTACCACCACACAAGGGGAAACCATGTGAGAAGTTATGTTCTGCTTCTGAACATTTAAGCATTTTTAGCAATATTATTTGCCAGTATAAATATTTTCCCTATAACTTTATATTTAAAATAGGAGTGCACCAAACTGGGACTTATAATGTGCAAAGGAAACAGTTCAGTCTAAGGTATTCATGACTTCAGTCATTCTCTCATAAAACAACAGATGAAATAAAATGTATGACATTCCCAAAGAGGGAGTTTCTTGTGTAATTCATCTTAAAATGCAATGTTCTGTCATCTCAAGTAACACTTACTGAAAGCAACCATCAATACTTTTTGTCAAAAGCCTGTACTCTGTGTAAAATGTTCCATCAATCTCTATTTACATAAAACAAAAAACTTCCAGTGTGGTTCTCACACACAGCCATGGAGCGTCTCCATCTCCAACTTCCATGCTCTGTTGAAAATAATCTGACTGACACCAGAAAAATAAAGATGACCCTTCAAGGAAAGCTTTTAGGAAGGGAAAAGAATCAGAAACAGAATCTTGAGGGTCACATGTCCTATTGCAGAGAGGATGGTTTGGTTATTGTATATGTGTTTTTTAAAGCCATAATAAGATATATTTTCTCTTAAAATAAAAAATTCCACTTTCCCAGGAAATCCCCTAAAAAGCTTTTCTTCAACTGCAGGCAAGTAACCCTTACCAACAACGAATGGAAGATGGCACCCTGCTGACTCTACACTTGGGCAGCAACACACACCCCTCTATTCCAACCCAGAAATATTACCCGCAAGTCCTGGAGAATGTGAAAATCATGAGGCTAAAAGAGGGTCATCGCCTGGTGATGTTTATAAAACACACAAATTAAGGTATTAGCCTTTCACCTTGAGGGTCCGAAGATCAAATCTCAGCTAAGGTAACAAAATAGAAAGTCTCTCTGCCAGCCTTTCTCTAATACTTGTTGGAAACATACAGACCATTTCATCTGACCCAAGTTGGCCAGGGCCTAGGTGAGAAAGCAAAGAAACCACAGGTCAAAGCCAAGGAAAACTACCCAATGCTTACCTGAGACAGTTTAACTTCATGCCTAGTGACACTTTTTGGCCATTCTTCATCCTATCCCTTTGATTTGAACAGTATAGGGTTGGGGTTACAGAAGAAACAACACTGCCACTTACATTGTTCTAATTGCAAATATAAAATTCATTAGATAATGATTCAGCCCTTCCTAATTACTCCATGCATTCAGCCACCCAACATGTCAAATGCCTGCTGGAGGGTGGAGGGAGGTGGCCAGCGAGACGTTCGAGGAGGCCTGTGGGGCTCGGCTGAACCGCTGCCCCTCTCTGAGTCCCTGACCTTTGTTTTTTTCCCCTCAAGAATGAGTGCATGTGGCTAAACCGGTGGGCTTCACACTGTGTTCTGCAAAGCCCAGTGGGCAGCCAAGAGCTTCAAGGGCTTTGCAACAGTGGAAATCTGGACTGGACAGGGTGCCAGCTCCTGCTTTGCCACAGCAGCTTGCTCATTATCTGTTTTCTCTCTAACCAGCGAACAAAGCTTAAGGATTCATTTGTAACCACTTCCTTAGATCTCAGAAGTCCCTTCCAGCTTTAATATTCTTACACTGCGCTAGAGTAGGAGCACAGATCCACAGCTAAAACAGGCAAGATGAGTACTGTACTTTGATTAAGGAAGACGGATAAAAGAGTTTACTCCAGTAAGGTCCAAGTGAGCTGCGCATGGACCACCAAGGCGTACGCACAGAGGACAGAGACTGGGACTTGAAGGAGGATGGATGGGGTATCCCAGAGAGGGAAAACAAGACTAACAGTAGCAAAGCACACGAGAAGGGCCAGAGGGCATGTTTGGGAAGCCTGGGCACCTGCAGAAGAGAAAGAAAATAAGGGTAATAAAAGCAGAGCCTGGAGTGGCAGGCTGGGATTCTTGGACCTGAGAGGTGCTGGCCCCAACCAGCCATGAGTATAAACGCTTCACCGAGGAACCCCAGCTCACATCCATGTTTTTAGTCCCATCTGCAAATCCCATACACATTTGTCTGGATCTAAATTTCTGTCCTTATGAACCCAGCCTAGGCCTTGAGCATGTGATAGTCATACGGGCTTGGATAACAAGGACAAGGAGGATAAGTTATGTGAGGCACCGTGCTGAGAGCTGTTCAGGCAGTGTCTCATTGAATCCTAGCAACTGGCAGGTAGGTTCATCACTTCTTTGTGGGAAAGAAAATTAAGGCTTAGAGAGATGCAATGATTTGCCTGATGTCACACAGCTGTGAAGAGCCAGCACCGAACTCAAACCCAGATCTACCTGACCCCAAGGCCCCGGGTAGTTTCCAGGGGCTGTGCTGGAAAGCGGCAAGTGGAATGCCTCCAGACAATGGAGAGGGGGCTTCGTACAGGGGGTTACATGTTGGATAAGTGGTAGACCTAGGATGCTCTGAGTCCTCTCCAAAATAAGGAGCACAGAGGAAGGAGAAAGTTCATCAGCACCTAGAGTGACGGCGGGGGATGGGAGGAAAGCTCCTTGATAGTTTGGCCTTAAAATTTCATTAATTGCTTTCATTCCCAACCTGAACCTAATGCAAGTGAGTGGCTGAAATACCAGAGATTTCATGCTCCCTAGAAATTCTAGGCTTTAATCAGGAGGATCAGTGGGACACCTGTTCTCTCTCTAGCCTGTGCCGGGCACAACAGGGGACGTAATGAGGACAGAATTTTTGTCCTCAAGGTTCTCCTAGTTAAATGTCAAGGAAGGCTTGCACACACAGTCCCTTCTACAGCTAAAATGCTGCGTTAAAGAATAGCAAGTGGGTCCAACAGATACCTGTGTTGCATGCTACTGAATGGACCACAAGTACAATAAAAGTTCTGAGAAGGAGCAGCTCATTAAGGACCCAGATATCTAAGGAAAGGCCTGAATTTGGCCCTGTAAGGACAGTTAAGGTTGGGGTAGGCAAAAGGAAGGCAATTTAGAGGAAGTAGAGCAGGCACCGCAGGTGGTGAAACTGACAATGAGCGAGGCCAGGTAAGGGACAGTCTGTGCAGCCTGCCTGGAGCAGAGCAACAAGCCATCGAGTCAGACAGTAAGGAGGTGGCTTCATCCTCAATCACACAATCCCAAACATCATCCAATCCAACCCCTCACTTAACACCATGCCGAGAATAACCCAGGGTCTTGCTCAAAGTCATAGAGCAAATTTGTGACAAGGGCAGATGAGGATAGCGCTAATCCCTAATCCCTAACCTGGTGCACTTGCCACTATATGACACTTCCTCTTCCTAAAAGCCTGGACAGCATTTGTGTCTCCAAGGATAGAGGGCACCAGGAACCTGAGGGAAGTCAGTTCCAATATAAAGATGAGGCTGCTGTGACTTCATCTAAAATATATAGTGGGCATTTAACTAATCTTTCTTTAGCCACACCAATGTTTCCTAGGGTTTCATTCTTAGAATCCTTGAATGATAAAGTCCTCTTAAGAGATCAAGTTCCTCCAAAATGCCCTTAGAGTTCTTTGGTCTGGGTTACTGCATAGCTAGCTCATCTTCTCCCCAAAATGCACTAGGAATAGTATAGAAACGGAGGTGGGAAAATAAAAGAACAAGAAAGTATCTGAATTTGAGATTTTGCCTTTCATAGACAGATCCACAACTTGAATAAAAATCCGTAAGCTACCACTGACAGCGCACTTCATGAAGAGATGAGAGCGAAAATAAACTAAAGGAAAGGCAAGGAACTAAGCTGGGATTGGGGGGGGGGGGCACTTCGAGAACAGAGAAGACTTACTATTTAAAGTTGTTGGTGGGTTGTCATGCTAAAAAGAAAAACGCAATTCAGTGCTAAAAAGAAAAATGCACTTTAAATCTTTGCAATAATATCCCATCATGGTGCACTCCCCTAAGGAAAGGTGAAGAATTGGCCCTATAAAACAACAAAAATTTCATGAAAATTAGTATCTAATATAGAACATAAAAAAGAACAGTCTTTTATCTAAAAGAGTGAAAGACTAAGATTCACAAAATATTTTTCTCCCATTGTCATAACCAAGTCCCTTCATGGTAGACAGAGGCCTCACCAAATAAATGTTTTTGTTTGGGGTCCTAGTTTGTTTGTCTGTTTTGGTTTTTGTTTGTTTGCTGGTAAGTGAAGGTTGTGAGAAACAAAATGCCAGTGGATAGTTTAAACTCTTACTAACAAAACTTTCCACCAAGTCTTATCCCTTCACCCAGTGTGAACCTAATTACGCTTAAAAGGGGAAGAAAAAAAGAAAACATCATGTCCATTTCCTTAAGAGTCCTATTTCGTGATTCAAATTTCGTCAGAAGTCAAGCTTGAATTATTCAGCCTTTTGGGGTCTGAGTCAAGGTTTTATGAGTATTTTCTGCCCATCAGCCATCACAGGTTGGGGAAAAGACGACAGAAACATCGTAGCACAGATGCTATTCCGGGGCTGCCTACATGGACAGCCTTTTTTTCAGGTTCCAGCACAATGCTCAAAGCCAGCTCAGCTGCCAAGAACTGACTCACATTTTGGAAAACGGTCACTGATTCAAAAGCTGAAGATCAGAAACTGCTATCATCTTCCATTCTTACCCGTGAAGTTGACTCAATCTAGAATGCCCCACATACCCACACCCACAAAACTGCAGAAAAAGAGAATAAAAGTTTCACGAGTCAGCATGGCTGAAAACCTTAAATGCTGCCCAATCCAGTAGTACAATTTTTTTTTCACTATTTTTTCTTAACTTTTGCATGATAGGCAGTCTCAGAGTACCAGTGTCCACCAAATGTGGTACCTTCCTTGGCACTGTACACCTAGATGGTTACAGTTATTTGCTGAATTGAATAAAGGAGTCATGGGTTTGCATCATAAGCACCTCACAAGTGAGTACCAGAACAACTTCAACTGCTCACCCTCATGTGCCGTATTCTCTGTGAAGAGCAAAATTAAACCACATGCATAGCAGGCTTGGGATGGTGATTGAGAGACCATGGAATGGTCTGTTGATGCCAGGAATGGCCAAGGGGGAAGAGATCAAAACTGGGTTCTTGAGGTCATCATCTGAGCTGCGGCATCAACCAGCCCTGAAACCTACTGAGACCCCTAGGCAATAAATTTCCTTCATTGATAAAGCCAGATAGTGTTGGGTTTTCTGTGACTTGTGATAGAGTCTTAATAATATAATAATATAAGGAATCCTTATAATACTTTGCTACCTATAGTGCATGTATGTTTTATTATTATAATAGCAGTCTTATTCCATGATGATTCTTTCAGTCACCTCCTCTAAGGAGCTAACTCTTTCTGTTGCAATTAATCATTACATTCTCCGTACTTCATAGAAGGTTGTACACTCTCTCTCCTCCCTTATCATCTGAGTAGGCCCAACTCTCCAGGTGACAGCAAGGGGCAGAGAGATCTCTCAGCTGAGCCCACCTCACCAATTGCCCTCATTCCATCCATACTTACACAGGCAACCTGTGAACAGGTTTCCAGAGTTTCGCACACCAAGCTTTTACAGAAAGTGATCTCTCACATAGAGCAGACAAGAAAACAGACATAATTATTTAGAGTAACTTTAACCAAGTCAGTGGGAGAAACAATCAGTATAAGTCTACCCAGATGTGTCTTACTCAGACCCAGGGGAACTCTTTCATAAATAACTCAAGTTTTTCTAACCTGCACAGACCCCTTTCAGACTCTTGTAGCTCCAGATAGACCACAGCTTGCTCTACCTCTAATTATCATCTATTTCATTGGTGTGTCATTTTCCTCATTAAAATCTGATCATAAAATGAGGATCCCATTTGAAGGGTAAATGAAGAGTGATACACAAACATCTCCCTCTTTACTGAAATTAAATTGTATTTAGGCAAACTCCCCTTATGTTCTGTTACCCTCCCTTCTCCAGTTGAAAGAATGCAAAATATTCTACAGTTCTGCAGGAGGCTTCTTTTTCCATAAATTCTCATGACTAGTGTATGTTTCTCAAAATCTACCAAGCAAGAGCAATTCTTTTCTACTTATTATAGATTCTTTCTCTGGTCAATAAGGCACACTCAACGAGCATGGCTTGCATTCTGCCACGTATTAAAGTTAGCTATTTGTGGTTATTCTCTCTCATTAGAGCATAGCCCCTTTAGGGCAAGGACAACATCTGATCTTTAAATCCCTGCAGTGCTGAGAACCAGACTTTATACAAAACAAAACAGTAATTTTCAAACTTGAATATACATCAGAAAAAACCACACTGCTCATTTAAAATACAGATTCCTGAGTCCTGCCTCAGGGGTTCTGAGTCACTGATTCTAGGGTAGGGACTAAAACTGCATTTCTAGCATGACTCTGACGTAGGCTGTCTGCCAAACGTACTGAGAATTATTGAAGTGAGCCATCAATCAAAAATAAAAAAAAAACTGTTGCAATGGGTGTGCCAGTTTGAAAATATTGTGTCCTCCAAATGCCATTATCTTCGATGTAATCTTGTGTGGGCAGACGTTATCAGTGTTGATTAGATTGCAATTCTTTGAGTGTTTCTCTGGAGATGTGCCCCACCCAACTGTGGGTGATGACTCTGATTGGATAATTTCCAAGGAGGTGCTGGCCCACCCATTCAGGGTGGGTCTAAATTAAATCACTGGAGTCATATAAATGAGCTGACAAACAGAAGGAACTCAGTGCAGCTTAGAGTGACATTTTGAAGAGGAGCTACAGCCAAGAGGGACACTTTGAAGAAAGCACAGGAGCTGCAGATGAGAGACAGTTTGAAGACGGCCATTGAAAGCAGACTCTTGCTCCGGGGAAGCTGAGAGAGGACAAATATCCCAAGTGCAACTAAGAGTGACATTTTTGAGGAACTGCAGCCTAGAGAGGAACGTTCTGGGAGAAAGCCATTTTGAAACCAGAACTCTGGAGCAGACGCCAGCCACGTGCCTTCCCAGCTAACAGAGTTTTTCCAGACACCATTGGCCATCCTGCAGTGAAGGTACCCGATTACTGATATGTTACCTTGGACACTTTATGGCCTTAAGACTGTAACTGTGTACCCAAATAAACCCCCTTTTATAAAAGCCAATCCATCTCTGGTGTTTTGTATTCCGGCAGCATTAGCAAACTAGAACAATGGGTTAGAGTACAAACCTGGTTATAGGGTTTTTCCATGCCACTACCAATCCTTTCTCTAGAATGCACACCTGAGGACATTTTCTTTGCATCAGCTACGGCTGCTAGAAAACAGAACCTGACTCTGTTTGGCAAACTGGCCTCTCTCAACAGCCAAAAGATCATCCTCCCCAAGTCTTTTCCTATACCCTCAATATGACAAGACCCAGATTCAAAAACTCACATCTGAAAACTTGCAGCACCAAAATCTGTAAAACAACAATCCCAGAACAATAATTCTTGCATTTGGCACAGACAAAAAATGGAAACTGAGAATCTGGAATCTTTATGCAATCAGGCAGCCAGGAATTCCTTTGTCACTTTTCTGCAGGGTTTTGAGAATCTGGCTCAAAAGCCAAACTTCTAGCAGGAGCAAAGAAATATGAGGTGTTAAAGGGACAATAAGACAGACAACAGCTCTCAACAGGTCATGAGAAGTGACATCACTGCCATAAAAAGAAGTGCTAACAACTGCCCTGTGCTGTCTGCTATCTGATTCTTTCCGGAGTCCATCTCCTGTTGGCCCATCTAGAACCTGGAGCCCTTTTTGGGCAGGGAACAGGTGTCCCATTTCTCATTTGTACTTTCAAGTTGGGCACATGCTAGGCACTTAGACTCAATGCCTCAGAGCGATAACCCGAAGGTGGCAGTATAATAGAGTGAAGAGTGTTGGCTTTAGAGTTCAAAGACCAGCCTCGCCATTTATTCTTAGGTCACTCAGTCCCACTTAAGAGCAAAGAAATGGCAGGGTATGGGGGTGGGGAGGTCTGGTTGTCAAGGCCCTCGGGTTTGTTCACACACACACACACTTTTGCTGACCCTTTCTAAGGCACACTAACCAGAAATCTGTGAAAGGGAAACTTTCATGCAATGTTCCCACTGCCCAGTAATCTCTCCCTTTTTTCAGAGTAACTCCTCATTGTTTGGCAAGCTTCCCCAACCCCTAATTGTGTTAACTGTCCCTCTGAATTGTACCCACAGGCCCCCACACTCCTTCAGCACTTATCCTGCATCATAACTACTCTTGTCTGTTCACCCCACTGTTGAGCTGCAGGGGGCAGGGCTCGTGGGTATCTGCCCTCCACTGTATAAGGACAGCACCATGCCCAGCATACAGGAGGTACTCAGTAGACACCTCCAATGAAAGAACAGACCTCTATAAGCCTCAATTCTTCTCAGATGTGAAATAGAGACAATGTTTTACCAATAGAGAGCTGTTGTGAAGATAAAAGATAATATATGTAGCACAGCCTAGTATAGTCAACATTCAATAAATTACAGAAATGTT
Organism: Choloepus didactylus; assembly: GCF_015220235.1. Classification (NCBI taxonomy): domain Eukaryota; kingdom Metazoa; phylum Chordata; class Mammalia; order Pilosa; family Megalonychidae; genus Choloepus; species Choloepus didactylus. The sequence goes on along the minus strand of NC_051321.1, from coordinate 71,987,128 downwards.
CATGGAGGTTGTTAATATTGAACTTACTACCAAATAGCCCACCGTGATGGAACTGAGAGAGGCGTCCAAATTGATGAAAATGCAATGGCTCACTTGAGACTTCCTGAGGTCCTTTCCTACAGGACCTATCCCTGAAGCCCATCTTTAGGTTCCACTTTCAATAAAGCCACTCAGGAATATGAGGTAGAAGAGTGCTCACTCTTTATTCCAAGTAGCCCCATGCTATTTCCTAGTCCCAGTGAGCCATCACCTGAAACCAGCAGACTAATGGGGGGGAAATTCAGGGAAAGGCTGTTCCCATAGTGAAGGAGGGAGGCAGGCTGATTTATGAGGCAAGATTCTAAAGGAGCTAAATACACACAGTTTGGCACAGCAACCCAGGTTAAGGAATGGGGTATGCCTTTCACAGCCAGGAAACATCAGGGATGAGTCAACACTGAGGTCAACAGTGAGAAGGGGGGCAAAATGCAGGGCCCTTCATTCTGGGAAGAACTCAGAAGCACTCTGTCACTTGTCAACTGGCCCAAGGTGCTCAGGGTATTTCTATGTTTGAAACCCTGCAATGCTGCAATGCAATTAAGAACACCTCCCTTGGGAAAGAGTCACAATGGGGCATTACAACATGGAGACTCATCAAGAATTCCCATCCATCATTCTCAGGCAATGCATTTTTAATTTTTTTTTCAAATTTCAAAATCAGCACGTTTCAGTGTAGAAAATCTGGGAAATATAAAATGTATAAAGGGGCAGAGAAAAATACTCATAATCCCACTGGCATGTTTCCTTCAAGATCTTAAGCTGTTTTTAAATTATGGTTTGACTTTTTTTCCCCAAAGTAATACATATATAATTTAAAGTACCAAAATATTCCCCATAGTTTGTTACAAGCATGTAAAACAAATCTCTAGTTCCTTTTTCTTTCTCCATCTTCCTTTCCCCCATTTCTTTGGGCTGATACTCTGGGTATTTTCTTCCATGCATATAATAAGTCAGCATAGTTACTTCTTGATTTTTCCATTTTAGGCACTTTCTATTGATTCCCTACTATGGCTCAATTTCCCATGCTATACACAGACACTTCTGACACCCCTTCCAATTTTCCAATATATGAATATTGTAAATTTGCATCAGGCCATATTTTGTGTTGATATTATAACTATGTAAATATTCCTCATGCTATATGATTGCATAAGATGTAGGAAGCTCAGTTTTTTCCTTTCCTGCACATTTTTTATTTTCCAGGAGTCTCATTTGTTTGATTTGCCTTCTTTATAATTCCTAATAATTCAATACCAAACACTTAGCCTGACTTTTTAAGTCTCCTCTCAAGATGTCCAGATCCACCGGGTATTAAAGCACATTCATCTACCTGGGTAAGTCTCTCTTGACCACTCTGGGCTGATGGTCCTCCAGGCTTGGTCACAGTTGCCATCCTGGGATCCTCCTGGACCACTACCCTGGAGATGCCCTCCCCTTCTCTCAAGCAGCATCTTCCTCTTTACTCTCTTGTTTTGTCAGGACCCCTCCTCCAGGAGTACCCTCCTCCAGGTACATTTCACATACCTGAAAATGTGTTCATCCTACCCTCAATCTTCATTGGATTTCTTTTTTTGGGGGGTAGGGGGAGTTGTTTGTTTTTGCTGCTGATATACTTCTTGGTTAAGTATCATTCTCCTTCAGGATTTTGAAGGCATTGCTCCATTATTTTCTCATTTCCAGTGTTACTATTTGGAAGTCTGAAGCCTTTTTGGGTCCTGATTCTTTATGTGTGACATGTTTTTCTAGTCCCTAGTATTCTGAAATTTCACAGCTATATGTGAGTTCATTTTTATGATGGAAACTTTCAACCTGGAAACATGTCCTTCAGTTCTCAGAAATTTTCTTGAAATAATTCATTGATAATTTCTTATTTTTCTCTGGGACTCTATTATGTGGATGTTGCACCTCTTGAATTATTCCTTTTTCTTTTTTATTTCAATTTTCATCTCTGCATTTTTTTAACCCTACTTTCTAAGAGAATTATCTTCTATAGATTTTTCATTTCTGTTTCCTGTTAATTTTTAAAGTTTTTTTTTTTCCTGTTGTCTGCATATTCTGTTTTTAAGATATCCTGTTCTTGTTTCAGGATTATAATATCTTCTCTAATCTCTCTAAGGATACTAATACTAGGCTTGTTCTTTCATGTTTTCTTCTCTTGGCATAGTCCCCAATTCCTCCAAGTTATTTTACTTCTTGTTCTGATCTCTTTCATGTTGGAGGGCTTTCACAGAAATCAGGCAATCCTTAGATTTCTGTCCATACTTAAAAATGGAAAACTGAAAACTGACTATAACCTATGAAAATTATAAGGGCTTGTCCTCTGGAGCTTCACTATAGGGTGGTCTGGCCAGGCCAGTTGGTTAAGGAACTTTCAGAGGAAGTGATATCAGCTCTCTTCTTGGACTGGTCAGTGTCTTCCCAATTGTCACTTCAAGGGGAAAGGCCTGGATGCCCCAGTCCTAAGAATCAAGCAAGTTAAGAAGTCCAGGTGGAAGTAGGGAGGAGGGTTTCAGCATCCACTCTCCCTGTGTTCAATGAACCCCCTACTGTCAGCAGTGAAAACCCACTCTCAACAGTGCTTGAGTTTCCCAGGTCCAGAGACCCTCTGGGTTTACCTTCTCTCCACAGAAGAGACCTCCATCCTTTCTCCAGAGCAGGGCAAGAGCAGTTACCATGCTACATGGACTCAGGGCATCTATGGTTTTACAACTTCCAGAGGTATTTATGTCACCAAGTCCTGGACTTTTAGGGAATTATGCAGTGTAAGTCAGATTGGTTTTCACCTTCCCCTCCTGCTGGCTTAGGATTCCATTATAGTCCTTCTATTTTCCAACTTCCAAAAATCTGTTTCTGATGCTCCACTCTTGAAATCCCTGTCCATTGAATTTGTCTTTTTAACCTCTTCCCTACCCTTACACAGAGTTTGGGGGAGAAACAAAAGATTTCTGTGTTCCATGTGCCATCCTTACCCTGAAGTCTAGCCACAAATTGGTTAAAATATGAAAGCAACAAATATTTACCAAGGAGGATGGAAAACACAAAGTATTATAAAGCTAGATTCCATCTTCAAGGAGTTCACAATCAGGTTGGGATAAAGAACACATGATAAAAGAAAATCATACTATGCAGTAAATTATTAGGGCCAAAATAGTTCAGATAGTAAGTGCCACAGAAGTCAAAGGAGAAGGCTTTGTTTTGGAAAACACTGAACTAACTAGGTAAGAAATAGCCTAGCAGAGAAGATTATTCTAGCAAGTTGGGTCAGAAATGACATAAATACAGGAAAACACAGACATACATGGGGTCTCATGAGACCAGCCAGGCCAGTTTGTAATGAGTTATATTATAGGAAAAAAAAAAAAAAAGGTCTGGAGCCAAATTGTGAAGGGTTTATTTGCCTCCAAAAAGTAAAAACGACTTCAAATACAATTATCCCATCCCAGCCAGGGGCAAGGGATTGCTAAATGTAGAACAACAGTGCAGTACCTAGGACCATGAGGAAACTGTTTCCTAGGGGAGAGGAGACATTTGGAACCAGGAAAACAGGGGAGGTCCTATGGCCACATATGCATGTCTAAGATGAGGAATACGTGCAGAAACGATCAGGGTGGCCCCTATGCTTTGGATAAGCCCTGAAAGAGAGCAACTGCACAGGTCATTCTGCAGAGATGGGTGAAGGGTTTCTTTTTTTTTTTTTTTTTTTTTTGATTAGCTCCTGGTACTAAAGGAAAGCTCTGTCATAATACTAACTGGATACAAGCTTAAGGTACAGATACCTCAGTACCCAAATTCCAGTGATAACACATTAAAATATCAAAATGTCCAAATTTCAACAAAAGATTAGAAAATATACAAAGAAACAGGAAGAGCTATTCCAGACAAAGGAGAAAATTAAGGATTTAAAACCACCAATGAACAGGACCAGAGCTGTGAGATTCCAAAGACTTTTTAAAAATAGTTCTAAATATGCTCAAAGAGCTAAAGATAACATGTACAAAGAACTAAAGGAAGTCAGGAAAGCAGAGAACAGAGAGAAGATCAATAAAGACACAGGAATTAAAAAAAAGAAACAACAGAACTGAAGACCACCAAAATAGAAATTAAAAATTCCCTAGAGAGGTTCAACAGCAGATTGGCACTGGTGAAAGAAAGAATCTGTGAACTAGAAGATAAAACAATAGAAATCATCTAGTCTGAGGAACAGAAAGAAAAAAGAATGAAGAAAAGTGAGAAGAGCCTAAGGAACCTGTGGGACACCATCAAGCGTACCAATATATATGTATTGTGGGAATCCCAGAAGAAGAAAGAGAGAAAGGAGCAGAGAGAATATTTGAAGAAATAATGGCTGTAAATTTCCCAAATTTGACAAAAGACGTAAATATACACACCCAAGATGGTCAAGCTCCAGATATGATAAACCTAAATGGATCATACCAGAGTATATTATCATCAAACTATCAAATGCCAGAGAGAAAGGGAGAATTCTGAAAGCCACAAGAGGAGCAACATATCATGTGTCACACACAAGGGAGCATCAATAAGATTAAATGCCAATTTCTTACCAGAAACCATGGAGGCAAGAAGGCAGTGGGATAGCATATTTAAAGACTGAAAGCAAAAAACTGCCAACCACGAATCCTATAGCCAACAAAACTGTCTTTCAAAAATGAGTAATTAAGACATTCCCAGATAAAGAAAGGCTAGAGGAGGTCATCACTGCTAGAGCAGCCTTAAAGGAGAAGCTAAAGAGTTATATAATTTGTAAGGAAAGTACACTAGACATAGATCAAAGCCATGTGAAAAAATAAGGATCTCCAGTGAGAGTAATGACACAGGTAAATACAAATGTCATGCCATTGTGTGTTTCGATTTATAACTCCACTTTTTACTTCCTACAGGATCTAAAAGGCAAATGCATAAAATGTAATGAGAAATTAGTAGCTTGGGATTCACAGTATAAACATGCAATCTGTGACAAGAACTACATAAGAACAGGGGCATATAGGGGTAAAAGGAACATAGTTTGAGTATACCATTGAAGTTAAGTTGGTATCTAAGCAAACAAGAGTGTTCTACACTTATTTAGAATGTTAAATTTAAGCTGTATGGTAAACTACAAAAAAAATCAGAATGTTCATAGAGACAGAAGTTAAGACTACAGGTTGCTGGGGGCAGGCAGAAGGGGGAATGTGGAGTTAACGCATAAGGGGTGTGCTGGTTTAGATGTATTATGTCCCCCAAAATGCCATCATCTTTGATGCAGTCTTGTGTGGACAGGAAATGTATTGGTGTTGATTGGGTTGGAGACTTCTGATTGGATGTTTCATGGAGATGTGATCACTCAACTGTGGGCAAGATCTTTCATTGGATAATTTCCATGGAGGTGTGGCCCTGTCCATTCAGCAGGGGCCTTGGTTAGTTTACTGGAGCACTGTATAAGCTCAGACAGAAGGAGTGAACTTGCTACAGTCAAGAGGAACATTTTGAAGAGCGCACAGGAGCTGAGAGTGTAGCTGCAGCTGAGAGACACATTTTGAAGACAGCCATTGGAAGCTGACACTGACATTTTGGAGAACGCCATTTTGAAACATAACCTGGGACCCAGCAAATGCCAGCCACGTGCCTTCCCAGCTAACAGAGGTTTATGGACACCATCCACCATCCTTCAGTGAAGGAACCCTGTTGGCTTGGACACTTTATGGCCTTAAGACTGTAACTTTGTAACCAAATACACCCCCTTTATAAAAGCCAATTCATTTCTGGTGTTTTGCATTCTGGCAGCATTAACAAACCAAAACAAGGGTATAAGGTTTCCATTGGGAAAACAGGCAAGTTTTGAAAGTCGAAGGGGGTGAAGGTGCCATAACAGTGTAAATGTGAGTAATCTCACTGAATAGAATGCTTGGAAGTGGCTGAGATGGGAAAGTGTGTTATATATATGTTCCCACAATTTAAGTGGGTAGTTAATGAGACAATGACAATTAAATGCAATCCATGAGACTTTTGGCACATCTGAAAAAATGGAATATATATTGCAAGCTTTATATCAAGGTTAAAATTCTTGAACTCGATAATTGCACTTAAGGTGGTGACATGTAAATATCCTTGTTCTTAAGGAATGTACATGGCTGTGTTAAGCATTCAAGGAACATGATGTATACAACCTACACTTAAGTGTACAGAAAATGAATTGATAAACTGATAGATAGATGGAATGGTGGACTGATCATAAACAGAATGATACAGTAAATGTGGCAAAACTTCAAAGTTGGTGGATCTGAGTATCTGAGGGGAAAGGGGTATGTTAGAGTTCTCTGTATGGGGTTTGTATTATTTTTGTAATCCATCTTGTAAATCAGAAGCTATTTCAAAAAAATTTTCCAAAGTTCTTTTAAAAAGGTTAAAATGGCAATTTTATGCTACATTATTACAATACAAATTTTTAAATAGTAATAAAATGAGTTTTAAAAATAAATAGTCACACTTACTTCTTGTTCCACCATTCTCATTCAGCCCTAGAGATGGGAGCAAATTACCACTAATGGTAACCTATGACCTCCAAAGGCCTAAAATGCCTCTCCTTCTTTAATGGGGAGATCAGAGAACCAAAGCGTGGACCCCACAAAGTCATGGGTGTTCATTCTGCAGGAGATTTGTAAATGGGCTGTGAGGGAGGGTAAAGTCATCACCCAAACCCCTGTATACAGTACTGGATATCCCAAATGCATAAGCCAATAAACTCTACGCTTTTTGTGAATTTAACTTGGGTTTCAGTTACTTGTACCTAAAGAAGTCCTGATTCATATATACCCCCGCCGTTAGGCCCCAATGCTCCCTGGGCTCAGTCATCTTACACTTAGATTCATACAAAGTTCTTTCAAACTAATTCCCATTAAATTGGCAATGCCTTTGTATCCCTCCCCACCAACACCAAAGTGCACATCTCAAGTTCTCAAATGCTGGATGGATGGTGAGAAAGTAAGACATAAACACTAAGCTTTCTACCCAATTTCTTAAATTTGTTTGTCTTCTTTCCTCCAAATCCAAGTTCTCTGTTCTGACTCCCTTGGAACAGGATTTCTAACAGGTCTTCATCAGATGACTACAGAAGCCACCAGGGAATAGTTTATAAAGGAGAAGCCTTCTACCCAGGGAGCTCCTTAGAGTAATCGACAGCAGTGTCCTGTTTCCTACCCCAATGACCCCGAGGAAGAATGAAGGAGAAAGGACGTTTTGAGAGCCCTCTATGCCAGGCACTGCACTAGGTGCTTTGCAGATGTTCTCTCACACGATCGCCACCAGGGCCCTGAACTAGAGGTTTATTGATCCCCCACTCTACAGATGAGGATGCCAAGCCTCAGAGAACCTGAAAATCTTGCTCAACATCATACAACCAGGCAGAAGACAGATTCCAACTTGAGTATGTCTGTTTCCAAACCACACTGCACCCCAAGGTCAGTCATTCACATGGATAAATGCCTACCTGATGTGAGTCAAGGGCCCAAAAAAAAGACCCACTCCCCCAAAATATCTCTCTTCCTGAGGCTAGAAATCCTCCCACTATAAATTCAGTTGGTGGACTGCTTTGTCCCAAACCCCTCCTTCATAATCTTACTCATAAAAATGACACTTGTATTAATACTTTATTAGTCGCCATCAGTTGTACGTAAATTCTTTCGTTTGATCTGCACATGTCTTCTTTCATCTGAGCTACACAGCCACCCCAGGAATCTGTATGCTATCCCCATTTTGCAGAGGAGAAAACTGAGTAAGGTTTCAAGAGGTCAAGAGGCCTACCCAGAGTGCAGTCAACTGTGACGATAAATTTTATGGTCACCTCAGGCAGAGATTGGGGGATGTCTCCAAACCACAGTATGTGTTTCTGCTCCCTGCCACCTGTGTTTCAAGTGAGTGCAATGGAGTCTTCTTGCTTCCTATTTCAGCTGAAATTTTAAAAACACAGCATCATAGCAGTTCCCACCAAGGCCCTGGGCAGCAGAACTGGGCACCCTTGCAGAAGCTTTTTCTCCTTTAGTAATTACTGGTTGCTCAGCAAGCTGAGCCCTAACACCTGCATAAACCACCATGTAATTATGGGAAGGCTCGACTCAAGGACACCGTGAATGTGACACAGCCTCTTCCAGGAGGACACTTGTGCACACATGCTTGGGTACCTGTTCTCATCCAAGGAGAACCAGCAGTAGCACTAACTGCTTATATGTGGACAGCACTTTACAGTTGGTAAAACAAAGCTCTTTTACCCATTACCCCCCTTGCTTTTCAGCACCCTCATGAGGGAAGAGGCCAAGTGTCTAAGCTCCGACTCCCAAGCTGGGAAACTAAGGCACAAAGCGGGAAAATGCTTGCAAGGTCATACTCCCTAGGGGAGTCAAAGCTGTTACCAGAATGTAGGCCTTCTGGGTTCTGCTCAAATACCCTCTCCACCAACCATGTGTGCCCAAGCACCCGTGCCCAAGAATGCTCTTCAACTAGGCTCAGCTCGGATCCAGCTTCTGCTCTGGGGAGAGTGGAGGACAGAACCCTCCAGCCTCAGCTTCTACGATACATCTGGCCGCCTCAGCTGTATCCTGCTGGCCTGGAAACTTCAGCCTCCTTCTCATCCTCCCACAGCCACACCACCCCCTTTTTGATACTTGAAATTTCAACTCTGTTTGTTTTTAGTAAATGGCTCCTTCCATGTTCAGCTCCAAAGTAATATACAACGTTTGGTCTCTGCCCCCACAGTACTAGCAATAAGTCCCAGCACCCAGGTCGCCTCTGGGGGACTCGAACCATTTGCTTCACCTCTTTGTGCTTCAGTTTCCTTGTCTTCAAAATAAGAAGGGTGAGCTAAATTAGAGGTGCCAGGAGGCTGAACCCACTTCCCCAGACATCTTGAACTGGGCTGCACAGCATTTATATATATACATAAAGACATACACATACACATATACACTTTTTTTTTTTTTCAAATCCCTCCACACTATCCCCCCCATTCCTAATTATCTTGCACTCTTTCTTGTTGTTGGCACAGGGGCTTCTGAATTCACAACTCCCCAACCAGATGATCCCTGCATCCCTCCCAGTGCAACACTCTGTATTTGGGAGGAGGCAGCACGTAAGCAGCTCAATCTCTGAATCCAGACTGCAACTTACTAGCAGCATAAGCTCAACCAAGTTGTTAACTTCTGCTTCAATTTCCCGACCTGCTAAGTGAGGATGACCAAAGTATCGACTCCAAGGGGAGTGATGAAGGATGAAGTGAGTTAATGACTGGAAAGTGCACAGACAGCTAGCCTCAGGGCAGGTGCCATACACTTGTTAGCTGGTAACTTTTATTGCCACCATCCCCGCCACCACCACCAAGTAAGAGCATTAAGATACCTATAGATAACAATATATATAATACAACTATATATATATAACAAAGAGCCCAAGTGAATAGATAAAAGAATAATTGCTTCCCAAGGGACTCTCTCCTCTTTTACCCCAAGGGTATATCGGAATCAGATCTTCATTCACTTTCTTCAGTATCCTGACAGTGATCCTGCTGGCCTTTAGCATTTTTTTTTTTCTTTTAATTGAAAAAGAAATCAAATATAGAAGTAACCATTTTAAAGTGTACATTCAGTGGCATTTGGTACCTTCACAACGTTGTGCAACCATCACCTCCATCTAGTTCTAGAATACTAGTGTCATATCAAAATAAAACCCTGTATCTATTATGCATTCACCCCCTATTCCCTCTTTGTTGCAGCCTCTGGCAACCACTCATCTGCTATCTCCATCAGTTTATCTACTCTGGTCATTTCGCATAAATGAAATCATACAACATGTCAACCTTTTCAGTGTCTCTCCTTCACTCAGCATTTCTTCAAGGTGCATCCATGCTGCGGCATTATCAGAACTCCATTCCTTTTTAAGGCTGAATAATATTCCATTGTATGGCTATACTACAGGTTCCTTATCCATTCATCGGTTGATGGACTTCCTCTGCTCTTCCCTGTTTTCCAGAATAGAAAATCTAAAGTGTCCTCACAGAATCCTGTCTCCCTCACCAGGACTCCACTCAGGCCCAGCCACCCTGACCCTTGTACACATCTTAAACAGATGCTAGAAGGACCACCAGCTCCAGCCCCCACAGATGAGAACAATAGCTATTCCCATACCAAAGGCAGGGGAGCAGGTAACATTGGGGATTGACATTTTGGGGTTTGGTAGTTAGATTATTTTGAAGAGAAAAAATAAGAGTATAAATATATAGTATAAATTTATGTGGTAAGAAAAAATGTAAAATCTCCTCTTAGGAAACAAGGAAGAGAAAGAAAAATTAAACAGGTAAAAGGGATTGCCTTTGAATACTCTTGCCACAGATAGGAGAGGAGCTAGACGGTGTACTTTATGTTCTAGAAAACAAAGAAATACTCTCAAAACAGGAATAAATAATCATTCTTTGAGTATAAGAGCAATGATGGTGATTTCAAATGTTCAGAAGGCTCCTGAGAAAATCACCAGGAGAAATTTGTCCACTTTTGCCACCTGATGCCTATTTACCTATTGTGTTAGGCAGGGGAATTCTCCCTGCCAAGAAGGCTATGTCCTAGTAATCCCATTACCTTGAACAGCAGAAGGGACTTTGCTGTGTGATTAAATTAAGGATCACAAGGGAAAGCGACTATCCTGGATTATCTAGGAAGGGCCAGTGTCATCACAGGAGTTCTTATAAGGCAAAGAGGGAGGTGAGAGGGCAAGAGTCAGAGGAGACATGAAGACAGAAGTAGAGGTTGGAGTGATGCGAGACCACAAGTCAAGGAATTTGGGTGGCCTCTAGAAGCTTGATAAGCAAGTAAAAAGATTCACCCCTAGAGCCTCCAGAAGGAGCACAGCCTGCCTCCACTTTTAGTCCTGTAAAACCCATTTCAGACTCCTGGCCTCCAGAACTGTAAGATGATGAATTTGTACTGTTTTAAAGATACTATGTTTGTGGCGATTTGTTATAGCAACAACAGGAAACTAATACACACCCATGTAAAATGCCCAGAATTCTTGTGGTTCACCAGCCCGTCCCCAACATGTAGAAAAGCACTCCGAGAAGTGGGACATTCTCCACAGGGAGGAAATCTGTGTCTTCACGACAAAATGCGGTGTCTGTGCACATAAGAAAAAGGTCAACACGCACACAGGACAGACAGAGAGAAACAGAGAACACAAGAGAATCTGGAATGAGAAGCCAAACTCAACCCTGAAGTGTGTTACACTGGAATGGGAAAAATTCTTAATGTTCACAAATTTTTCCCATCTGCCACTGAGCATTTCCCAGAGCCTTCTGCTCAGATGGGCCCTGGTGAAAGGTTTTAACAAACGCTACCTCATGTGGTAAGGCTCAGAAAATGAACTTTCAATTCTCTTAATTTTCCAGTTAAATGAATCTGATTCTCTCTGCCGAGAGGGAATTAAACATCCCCAAACCAAGAAAAACCCCTTTTTCCACATAACAACTGATATGGTAAAGATAAAACTTGGCTGTGTAATGGCCTCATTACTCTTGCTGCAAACCATTTGTCAAATTTTGTTTAACAAGTAGGTAAATTCAAGAGAAATAAATAACAGTTTTCTGCAAACCCTCATGTCCACACAGGTATACTTTAAATAAGCTATGCTTGACATAAAGCACACACACACACTTACTTTGTCAATTTCCTGGCAATGCACTCTTGCTTAAATACACAACCATCAAGCACAGAGAGAGAGATGCAAATCATTCCTTCCCCCTTCTTTCCCCCTACCCCCCTTACTTTGTTCCTCTGGGAACTCAGACCCAAACCAGTTCTGTTCCTACCCAGCTGCCAGTTCCCAAGAACCCTCACGACTCACTCACAGTCCTAAAACAAACAGCACATAAATCACCCACAAAAACTAACTCGACTTCAAACCAGCCCCTTCCAACATTAATAGTGCCTTTGTTGTCAATAAACCTATATTTGACTTCTCCTATTTTTATGTGCATTTTATTTATAAATTACTAATGCTTTTCCTGGAGCAAAATGGTCAAAGTAATGTTCTACACTGAGCCTTAGTCTGACAGCTGGAGAGGAAAAAAAAATAGAGTTCAAACTGAATCAAGGAGAGAGGACTATTAGCTGTGAATATACAGGCATTTCCCAATTCTGCTTGATCACCAGTACCTACACTTTCCAACCCCACGAAACAGGAGGGAGCCAGGACTACGTGGACTTTTGTTCTTTAGTCAGATGGAAAACTGAAGTCATAGCTGTGAAGAGACAGTCAACTTCAGCTCTGCCTATTTTTAGAAAACATTGGTATTGATGTACTTGTCCAAACTGGGGGGAGTGGAGTTGGAGGAGATGGTGGTGTTGTTCTTGTTTTAAACCAAGTGAGAATCGACCACAAACCAGTTACATGACAGAGCCCTTCAGCCCTTTTCAATGCAAAGAGCTTCCAGAAGCAATCGTTCTCCCTTTCCCAAACTTCAGAGCAAGCTAGGATATGGTGGTTGCTGGAGGAGCTGGAAATTGAGCTGCTTGCAGAAGGAAGAAGAGGAGGAAAAGGCCAGGGTTAAACATGGAGTTCTAGTTCTTTCTTTGACCAGAGTCCAGAAGACCCAATTATCTCCTGTGGGGAGCTTACAATCTAGTTGGTTTGAAAGGTAAAGTGCTTTATATTGAGGGAACAGAAGAAAAGGATGACAAGCCAAGTGTCTTGGGCCATCTGGATTAAAGGAAACATTCTCCCTCTGATCCCTGGTTCAATTGGTTCAAAGCATGGGTTATTTTTACAAAACTTGGGAGACAGTGAAAACAGCTACACAGACAAGAAACATCTGTCATCTTGGGATAGGGAGAGCAGCTCCCATCCATGGGATGCCAAGGCCTTCCCCAAGCTGGCCCCACAGCCACTGTATTTACAAATAGACATGTAGGGCCCCACCTTCCAACGATCACAAGTTCACGGCAGGTAAGAGCAGGAAGGCATCCGAGAGATTGTCTTGTCCAACCCCTCACTTAATCACTGAGGAAACAGTGGCTACCAGAAGCCTGCACTCCTTGCTGCTCATGCTTTATTTTTATCCATAGTAGGCAGGAGTCCTCTAGAAGTCAGTACAGTAGGCACCAGTGTGGACATAGTGGGAATGGCGGGTAGAGGGGCTCTGCTACAGAGTCACTGCCTTGTCTCTGCTCCAGGGACCCAGCTAAGGAAAGAACAGCAACAGCCCTGAACACATACAAGCTGGGGCCGCGGTCTGGCCTCACAGGGGTGGGGTGCGGCTATTGCTGAGGGACCGGCCATCCCAGGCAGGCGTGGCTCTTCCCACTGACCTCCCTCTGCCTCCAAGGCCAATGCCCCCTCCTCTTCCAGCCTTGCCAACAGACCAGCTTCCCCCGCCCCCAGAGGAACCGTCATGTGCCACCATCCATTCCGTTGACCCAGAGGACAAACCCATGTTTACAACTTTGGAGACCCAGCCTATTGGCACAGATGGTTTCAACTTCAAGCTGGTAGATTTTTGTCAACCCAAATCTCAGTCACCCTTCAGAATTCAGCTCAAATCCTACTTCTACCTCCAAAAACCTTCCCTTATATCCTCATGTGATGTCACATCTTTGATCCCCCATTTTCCCAATGCTCTTAAAGTAACAATAACAGCAATATGGCAGGAATAAGGTTTAATCCAAAACTCTTGTGTGTAAAATACAGGGGCCCCCTCAGGTACTGACCCTTTACCCCCTTCACTTCTCTCTCCTTCACTGAGCCCAGGAGATCTTAATCCAGTATGCAGTGTCAGCCTTGTTCTCACATCAATATGCATCCTTCTGAATCCTTTTTTCTTATACTTGGGTCTAAACATTTAACAAAAGCCAGAAAATGATTCTCCCCTTCTCCATTTTCTGCCATGTCATTGTGTATCAAAGAAAGTGTCAAATTATCCAAGCTGGAAAGGGCAAGGGGGTCCAAGAAAGTATAGACTGAAGAACAAAAAGTAAAAACAACTCAGTACAGATCTCAAAACACACCTCCTGCCACACCAACATTTATCAGGGTCTCTATGTGCTAGGCACTCTGCCAGGAGTGCTCTTTTCTGTTCTCTCATTTAAACTCAGGACAACCCAGTCCTCATGATACAGAAGAGGAAACTGATTCTTACAAACACTCAATGCCAGTCAGTCCGCCTTCATTTTCCCAGCCACCCTCTGCCTCAGACAGGATATATGGGCCTCAAGACAGGGGGATATGAGCTCATTCATATGCAGGGTGGAGTGACAAAGAGAGTAAGTGTAAGGGGACAGATCAGATCAACAGATGAATGGAGAACCAACTGCGGTACATCCATACAGTGGAATACTATTCAGCCATAAAAAGGAATGCCGTTGTGATATGCGCATCAACATAGATGAGCCTTATGCTAAATGTAAGAAGTCAGACACAAAAGGTCACACATCGCATGATTCCATTTATATGAAATATCCAGAATAGGTAAATCCACAAAGACAGATACAGATTGGTGACTGCCAGGAGGGAGGTGAAATGGGGGTGACTGCTTAATGAGCACAGGATTTTATGTTGGGATGATGAAACTGTTTGGGAACTAGACAAAGTTGGTGATTTCACAACATTGTATGTAGTAAAGATCAGTGAGCTGTTCACTTTAAAATGATTTGTTTTATATTATGTGAATTTCACCTAAAAAAAAAAAAAAAAGGGAGGGGTCTGATTTGAATCCCACCACCTACTAGTTGGGCAAGTTACCTGCCTCCTCTCTGCTTCTGTTTCTTGATCCACAAAATGTGATAACCACTGTACGTACCTACCTCAATGGACTGTCAGTGGATTAAATCAATTAATACATGTGAAGTGTTTAGAATCGTGTCTAGCTCAGAGTGGGCCCTTAATCAATATGGGACACAACTGTTGTCATCATAATTTTCCCCAGTCAGGGCCAGACACGCTGCCCACTGCTATCACAATCCCTCTGGGCTACAGACAAGTGCATCTGAGAGGCGTGCATTACAGGGGGCTCGGCAACTAGTGTCGCTTCCCCTCAGCTTCACTTTGGGACCCCACTTGGGACTCCAAGCCAGCCACACTCTGGGACACCACATCAACCCTACCCACCCTCCACCTCACATACACCATCCTTTCTTCTTTCCTTACACCCATGTGTAATTTAGGAATTGCACAGTGACTCATTCTCAGGGATGTCAGGACTGCCTTGCATCTCTGATTAGACTACAAGCCCCTCAAGATGTAGATAGAATCAAGCCCATAAATACAATTCCTCAGTTACCTAACACTGGAGAGAAAACTTGTGTACGTGCATCTCACTTGGGGCTTTTTGGACCAGCACAAGGAAAGTATCCTTTGGAGTTTATCTGTTTGACTAATTTCCTGTTGCTCATTCATTCCTTCATTCAATTGTTAAGGGCTGTAATTGTGAGACAGTATCAGCCTTGTTGGTTCAACTTTTTATGACTTCAGACACTTTTTGCTTTTACCTTGCAGTACATACACCTAATCATGCCACAAAACAGATTTACTTTAAGTCTATGATACAAACATCAACTGTCATAAAATGAAACAAGTCTAGGGTGCCAGCCTCTTCTTAATATTCCATTTGGGTGTACAGAAAAGGCATGCCTTCTCCTTGGCCTGGTGAACCACACAAGTCAGAAACGAAAGCTAAGGTTCTGGACAGCAGGAAGAAATGGAGGGACAAGACCTGCACATTTGGAATAGGGAGACAGTGGAAAAGAGAGAAGATACCAAATGGTTCCAGGCAACTGTTCACAGCACAAACCAGAATCCTCCCTACCAACTCTCCATTAAAAAAATCAAAGGTTGCCCAAATGAAAGCAGCCTTAAGGCCAGCCAATTGAGCCCCCTTATTTTATAGAGAAACTGAGGGCAGAAAAATGAAGTGACCTGCCCAACGTCTCCTGACCCAAAGAAAAATGAGTGTCAAATAAAAATAAGGAAAATAACAAGGTGCAAAGAACAGTGGTCCTCAAATAAGGACATCTCGGCACTGTTCCCAGTTCTACCAATGATCCAGACGTGTCACTTCTCTGAGGCTCAGAATCATGCATGAAGTGAGTCCTGAAAGGAATACACAGCAAATCAGTGTCAGCAGGCTCAGATACACACACAATCCTGGCAGTGGAATTGAGACCCTCTAAAATCCAGTCCTACAGTCTAGTATTCTGCCTAATACAACCTTAGAAACAGAACACTAAATAATATGCATCCACCACCTCTCTATGCAAACACACAAGTCTGTGTGTTAGCAGAAATCAGAAGAGAATTTTAACTCACAACAAGAGTTCTGAGTTTAATATTCACTTTGGTTTTTTTTCTTTTTCCTCCTGGTGAAATTGCTTGCGCGTGTTTAAAACACAACACACCCCACACACACAAAAGAAAAAGGTGCGACCCATCAAGCCTTTTGGGTTTCTGTTCCCAGGCAACACTGGGCCAAGAAGAGGGAACCTAAGCCAGCAACAGTGGCCCACAAGGGCCAACACCGAGAGGCCAAGCACTCCCACTGTCACCACCCTAAAACACCTGGTCAAGTCTGATTAATGCGATGAGGACCAGATGCTAAAAAATGTCTGCTAAATTAAAAGAAAAAAGAAACAAAGAGAAAAGGAAAGGAAACCAGAAGCCTGCCTTTAATACAGTACACTTTGTTATCTATAATATCTTTCAACCACAGATAACAGAATCAACCACATGGAATCTAAGATGCATGCCAGGTGAAAAAACATCATAAAGACATAATAAAAAGTTCCACCACTGCCTATAAATTGCCCGAGGACTGTTACAAGGGCAGAACCATAAATTCTTGACATTTCCCAAATTAGAGGGTACCGACACGTATGCAAATATATTTGTGTGGGTAATTGAGGGCTAAAAATCTTACATTAAACACAGCTACCTCCTTCAAATGCTGTTAGAGGAGCCTCCACCAGGCGCGCACACAGCACACACTGCAGGAATTCAATTTGGAAACCATCATCTAAAGCACAGAGGAGAACAGGAAAGTCATATTGCTATAATGCTTAGATTATCAATCATCTTGACAGTTTATTGGCTTTATCACCACACATACCATTAAAATGATGTCTGGCCTAGACTGTCAGGAGCAAACATTAAACAGACCAGGATTAAAAAGCAGATCCCAAACAGCACTCCAGTCAAGTTTCCCTTCCACTCTGAAATTAGTTAGAGCTGACTAAGAAACTGGCGCTAGACTTTGAAGAAATATACAGCCCAAAGGCTGCGAGTCAACCCAGACCTGACGAGCTGATAGGTAATGTCATGTTATGGCAAATCTGACTCTCCCGCGGTCGATTTATCACGTATTCTGTGCAACAGAACGATCGCTAATGGTGGAAGGGAGAAGGAGGGGAGAAAAACAGCAGTGTAATTTGCCTCTTCTCGCACCAAGGGCTGCCATCAAAAGGGCGACGCCAGC
This sequence comes from Choloepus didactylus, assembly GCF_015220235.1. NCBI lineage: Eukaryota > Metazoa > Chordata > Mammalia > Pilosa > Megalonychidae > Choloepus > Choloepus didactylus. Next base: position 71,969,598 of record NC_051321.1, on the reverse strand, counting down.
TCCCCAAAGTGGGGTAGGAGTGCTAATAAATTCACACTACTGAGCAAGCATATTAACATTACCCCCACACAGGTTATTAAAGTAATTTTACAGATACAGAGAAACCGAATAGGCAGCAGAAGAGACATTCATAATTCAAGAGCTTGCGACAGCAAAAGAGTTACGAACCCTATATGTTTTTAAAATGCTTCTGCATGTGTCACTTTGGCAAGGAAATTTCAACACAATTAAAACTATGCTAGCACATCAAGAGGGCTCAATTGAGAGCTGTATACCTGCCTTTTACTAGGCTAGGGCTTTACAGAGGCCTCAGGAAGAAATGGGGAATGGGAAATTCACTGCTAATTAAAGGGAGCCTTCTGCGCCTAAGGAAAAATGGTGGCGTTTCTAAAATGTGTGGTAGAGAAACACTTTTTCAAATCTCTTCCAAGGGTTTGGCTTTTTCACAGTCCCTAGAACTGCTCTGTGTTTGTCTGGAAGTTACAGAGCCATTCTGTTTGTGATTAATATTTGCTTTCCAGCACAAGTAAGTCATTAGGAAGGGTGGGGTGGGGCCAGAGAGCACAGACTGAGTGGGAGCTAGCCCTAGAAAAATGCAAGTAAGAAATTCAGATCACACTTCTTTAAGCCTCTTCACTCCCTTGCTTATTTACCCAAGTGGGGTCCCGTGCCTTCCACTCTGGGTGACTTCAGCACAATCCCTTAACTCATTGTGACATGCACATTAGAGGCCCTTTCTCTTGCTCCTCTCCCCTTGGGATGGTTGGCACTGTGGGAACTCAGCTAACTCACCATTCAGAAAAGCCTCTGGAAAAGAACAGGGCAAGAGCACCCTCCAGGCATAAAAGAGCTGCTTCAGCCATGCCCCTGTTCCCACTGGCTACCAAGATCTCCCCCACGGGCTGAGCTCCCATTTTTGTGATACATTCAGTCGGCCATTTGTCTAAAAGCGGTGCCATCCTGTTTTGTTGTCCCTAGAGTTAGGGGTAAGATGGAGAAGTGGGGGACAATACACTGTGAGTAATGGAGTAACACTTTTACAACCAGGCTGAGTCATTCCCTGTACATCAGATGGCGGGGGGAGGGGGGCAGGGGGCGGGTGATGCACAGAACACAAGGCTTGTACGCAGCTGAGCAAACACTGACACTGACCCTGACCCTGACACCTGAAAGAGCATCGGGGTTTGGGAAACCAAGCAAGACCCACCCACATCCTCAAGTGCACACACACTCATGAACATCCCAACTCTTTATAGATGAGCCAGGAGAGAACTCAATGGGAAGGGCAGACAGCCTCCAAGCCCGTCACACCAGAACAACTTCTGCCATCACCTCTGGCCCTGATACTACCGCCCAGATTTCCAAAGCACTTTCACTATCAGTGAGGAAACCTCCCAGACATCCCCTCCCCACCAGGAAACAGAGAGCATCTCTGCTTTCAGGCCCTGAGACGTCAAGGCACCAAGAACTCGGAGGCACGGGATGAAGCAACCAGTTAGGGAAATCGATCAAGTTTACGGGGCACTGGCCAGGGGCCAACATCACGTGGGCTGTCAGGGACTCACGGGGCTTCCAAAGCCAGGTCCACGTCTCCAGCGAGCCTGCGGCCAACCAGTCGGTGGACATGGCTGGCATTTCACTCGGGAAATGGGCATTTTCAATGTTTGCCATTTCTACCAGCCCATGAGCTCCTGCAGGGCAGGGGCCACGTCTCGTTTCTCTGCCATAATACAAACTAAGAAACTGGTACAGACATGAATGAAAAATTAAATAACCGATCATTTTTTCATCAAACAATAACACAAGCAGAGGGCAAAAAGGGAGAAATAACTTAGTTTGGATATCCCAGTTTTACTACCAATTCAGGCCCTTCTTCCACCCAGTAATTGAAAGAAATCAGACAGTGGGGCATCAGGGAGCTGAATAAGCACCTCTCTTTTCTCTAAGTCCTCTTAGAGCCATCTCCTCCACTCCATTGCTCTTTCATAATGCAGAGGCCTGTGCTATGTGGAGTGCTCATGTTTGGTATCACCTCGGCCTGGTTCTAAGCAGGACAGGCAGGCAGGCCAGATACATCAGCGGGCCGAGGGGGCACCAGTGAGAAATGAGAAAACAGATTTATTTTAGCCTGTTCTTTTGCCTCGTTGCCTTCTACCCTGGAAAAGGCTCTGAAAGACTCCCGAGGGTCACCCAAACCTTAAACTCACCAGGTTTTTTCTCACTATGAAAAATAATGAGATTTAAAGATCCCATGTTTGTGTTTTAGGGACTACCACAAGGGTGGTAGGGAGAGAGGAGAAGGGATACTGGCCCATAGTAGGTTTTTCATAAACACATGTTGAGCTGAACCAAGACATGCTACAGTGATTTGAAAAGTTAAATAATTCAGCATTAGAGTTAAACAGAAAAGACAAGCCATCAGTGGGAGAAGTGTTGTCACTACACAGCGCAGTGATGAGAACAAGGAGCGTTAAAAGTTCACCCAAAGGAGCAGCTGGGAATCAGGGATAGCTTGATGCAAAGGTAAGAATCAGCTGATCCTTGAAGAGTGGGTAGAGAGACAGAAGGGCATTCCAGGTACAAAGCATGTGGAAGAGGGGGATTGCTGGAGACCAATCACATCCGCCCACAAAAGGCACATTCAGGTCCCAATCCCTGGTCCTCTGGATGTGAGCGCATTGTAAACAGGACCTGTGAAGATGTGATCAGTTTAGGCGCACCCAAACTGAACAAGGGTGAGCCTTAACCCAATATGGCTGAAGTCCTTACAAGCAAAGGAAATTGGAAGCAGAAAAAGCCACTACAGGGAACAAACAGAATCTGGAAGTCGACAGAATCCAGAAGTAAAAAGAGAACATGCCGCCATGTGACAAAAGTCCAGGAACCCCATAGATTGCCGGCCAGCCTGAAGATACTAAGCCAGGAAGGGAACAAGCCTTCAAGCTATAAATTCCAGTTGTTAAGCCAACACACTGTAGGCCTGTTTTAGCAGCTGGGAAACTAAAGCAGGGATGCAGCAAGTATAATGATACAGTGGAATAAAGCGCTCATAGAGGGGAGCAGAGGGAGCTCGGACAGGATGGGTAAAGAGAATGTAAAGATGTCGTGCAGACCATGAAATGAGTATCTAACACTCACTTCTGAGCGTCCCCTACAAACTGGTCCTCACCCAGTGTTCTCTTTTTCGGAAACTGTGCCACTGTGGCAGAGATTGCTGGTTGTCCCCTGCTTACCTATGGTTGTGTGTGGTTCTGGCCAATGGGATGTGAGCACCTTCTGGGTGGTGACTTTGAAGGGAAGAGACACATCCAGCACGGGGACGTCATGGTGAGCCAGCTATTCCCATGCTGGTAAGGACAACAATCCAGAAATGGTAAAGCAACAGAACAGAAGGATTCTAGGTATGCAATACCCGGGAGCCACCGTATCAGCCCTGGAACACTTACAATTGGACAGTGATTTGAGAGGGCAATCCATTTCCATCTTGTTCAGCCACTTTTGAATCTGATAATCGCTAAACCCGTATCCTAACTAAAACAAGCCTTATTCATCCAGCATCAGCCTGGCCTCTTTCTTCTCCCTCAAGCCCATAACCTCTTTCTCACAAAGTTCTTATGATTTTAATCATCTCTCTCTCAAATCTGCCCTATTTACTCCACCTTACTTGCAATAGCCAACTACATGATCCAACCACCTCCACTCTACCTCCTCCAATCACTTAGCCACACAGTTGCCAAGATTTCTTTCCCTAGACACCAATCTGGTCACGTCCCCTGATTACAACTCCCAATGGCTTCCCATTGTTCTTGGGAACAAAAACCTGTAACGCCTTACAAGGTACAGCACAGCCTGATCCCTACCTGCCTCTCACCACACTACACACCAACCTTCTATCGGTCCCTAACACCTGCCATGTTTTTTCTACCACATGGTCTTTGTGTATGCTATCCCCTGTCTAGAAGACTCTTCTCTTTCCTCCTCATTTATTTAAGCCCCACTCATCCCTCAGATCTTACCTCAAGCATGGGTTGCTCAGGAAAGACTTCCCTAACCTCCCACCAGGTCAACTCCCCCTATTACTACATGTATTTATATCCATGAGGGTTTTTTTTGCAGTGTTTCTATTTATACTTAATCAGGCTTCCTATTAGCCTAATGAAATATTAAGTGAATTTTATATTTGTTTGATTCATATAAGTTTCCCCACTAGACTAAGCTCAGTAAAGGTGGGGACATCTCTTTGTTTAGTGAATGAATGAGCTAACACAGGTATGAATTAACTGATGGCTCTGGTGTCTTCTGTGGCTTTTCCTTCATTAATATCCCTTATCCACCTGGTATCTGGCAAACCAGATAACGGTATGTCTCCAGGTTCTTGGCCTTTCTGAACAAAGCAGAGGCGCTCATAACCAAAAATCAGGTAAATATTCTGCCCATTTTCCCTCCCTCAGCTTCCTCCCCCATAGAGACAACCTATCGTGTGAGCCAGTTTCCTTGTGTACTATGTTCCCAGGGTGACTACTGTCATATTAAAAAAGAAAAAGATCTCAGAGGAATTGAGCATCATTGGCACTTAATGACCCTTTAGACAGCTACCTTGCTACAAACCAGAAGGTGGCTAATGCTCTAACAAACCAATTCTAAACCAAGGTAACAGAGGGTGGCAAAGGGATTACAGCTTCTATAAACCAATAGTCACAGTTTATAACACTAATATTTCATTAACCGAACAGGAAATAGGGCATACCAGGTTCCTGACAAAGCAGCACCACTGAATCACTGCGGCTGTGGCCGAACCCCCCAAAATGCTGAGTTCACAGGCCTGATATCATCATCTGTATCCCAAACGTGGTACACTGTTTTCTTTAAATATCCACCCACCCACTCCCCACCCTGCACATACGCATAAAGCAACAATCTCCAGCCTGACAAGTTGCAGCCTCCAAATTGCACAAATGCAATGTTCTGGAAGAAACCAATGAAACTTCTCTCAAAGCCAGCTGGCTTCCGATTCAAACGCAAACTTGTGCTTTAGAGAAGGCATGTACATTTGCGATCCTTGTAATTAAGAAAATGGGCTATTAACTAACAGTGGGCAGCCTCACCTCCAAAACTCGGCACTCCCAAGAGAAAACAGTTCCTCCCTGGCTTTTGTACATTTACACAGTGATCATAAATAGGCCCTTATGTGCTTCTCTGCCATCTCACCCTGCCACAGACGTTTCATTGTGTGGGCCTCTCAGGATAAACTCGAGAAGGGCAGCAAATGAAGCCGACGAGTGCTGCTATGAGGCCACAAGGGTGGGGCGGGATGTGGAGCTTCACAGAAAAGAAGGTCGTCTGGCCTGGGGACTACCAGGACTGGCGAGGGATGAAGGAGCCCCAAACAGGTCCAGAAGAGGGCAAGTATACCTCAGGAGAGCCTGGGGAGGCCTGTGAACCCCTTGGAAGGAAAAGCAAAAGGAAACAAGCCCATGCTTGCATCTGCCGAGCTCAAGGGCCAACCCTGGATGCCAAGGTCAGCTGGGGCTTGTACTTGGCACCGGTACCCCAAGGCAGTTTACTGCACCTGAGTCTTCCCAATGGAACACTGTGGCTTGGCCAGGGCGGTTACCCCATTCTGCCAGGAGAGTGGTCCCACGAATTCAAGTCAGAGGTTAATTTTCTAAAAATCCAACAAGCAAGAAGGCATGTAACTGTCTCTGAATTGGATGGATCAATGACAATCCCCACCTGAACCATACCCATCAGAGGGGGACAATGAAGAAGATCATGAGCAACAAGTGGCAGAAACCACGAGGACTCTGGTTCCTCTCTTCTTCCTGGGCACACAGCTCGACCTCTTTTCCCAGCCTCCTTCTGGGCTGTGGGACCATGTAACCAGCTGTCACCAATGAAACGTGAAAGGAAGTAAGGCAGCCGTGTGACTTCTGGGGTAAAGCAGTTAAGAATTGCTGTGCCTTCTCTATGTTCTTTCCCCATCCACTAGAAGTGAGAGGACTCCAAAAACAGAGAGCAAAAGGGAGCCACAGGAAGGAAGGAGCTTGGACCCTTGGACAACTAGCATGAAGCACAGCTCCCACCCCCCCACCCCCATGCCACCCACCCACACACACTCTACCTCAGACCTAAGAGATCAAGACCAACGTTTATAATGTTATGCCACTAAAATTTTGGGGTTGTTTTCAGTAGCAATTAGTCTTCCGTGACTAATAGAACAATTCCAACTTCATTAGCATCTGGTTTGAGACCTATTTAGGTTATGATTATTTTTATAGCAGATTCATCCGTTGGTTATGCTGGGCTCTGGTTAACGTTAGTATTTTGTTCTCTCAGTTCAGTTATTGAGTAAAGCCAGGGATAAAAAATTTCACCATGGAAAGCCTTGAAAACGAAAAAGCCACCAGCAGATTTTCAAAAGCTGACTCTACCTGCAATGTCTGTCAACAGGCCCACTTCTTCTCATCTTCATGTCCTTTCTCTTCTCTGTTCTCTTGCAGTGGACAAGACACAACACATGGAACCCACTACTTTTGTAGTCTCATTAGGTCAGTTACAGACTTAAGAAAAAATAAACAGTAGGCGAGTGTGGGAGCAATTGAGAATAGTTTTTTATTCCCTTGCAAAATAAAATTCCAATCAACGGAACAAGTTGTTATCCACTCCCTTGTCTGAGACTACCAATTAAAAATGCTTCTTCTTTCAAAGAATGAATCACACATGGTTCATTGTAGAGTTAGGGGTAGTGCGAGGTCTAGGTTTAGTGCTCTAGAAAAGAGTAGACCTTGACTGACTCCTATGAGGTGAAGGTTGGAAAGGAAAAGGCACTGAAAACCCCAGCACCCTCAAACTCTGGGTCACTCCAGAAGGTGCACTCTGGCTCAGTGGAAGCCTGTCATGTGCTCCTAGAAAGAGGTCGTGAATGACGACACCCACCATAAGAAAGTCTGTGTGCTGAAGCAGAGACCTGTGTCCAGGAAACTGATAGCAGGAAGCCTGGTCTCCTTCAGGAGTTGGGGAAACCCATCTGAAGAAACAGCAAGGTGCTTATTGCATATCTACTATCATTGGGAAATCTGTTGGAGAAACTGAATTTGACTGTTTCAGAGCTGAAAAGCACTTGGGGACTATCTAATGCTTAGTGATGAAACCCTTGCTTGACCTGCCAACTTCAGTTTCTTCATCTGTAGAACAGGGATAATAATGCCCTACCTCTCATAGTAGGATGCTGAGGATACAATGAGCTAACTCATGTAAAGTCTTTAGCAGAGGCAGGCCCACAATTTTAGCTGCTGTTAGAACAGTAACAGTCTTGAAGTGCTTGGTTAGTTGTTGGTTGGTTGGTTTTCAACTGTGTTCCATGGATGAGGAGAATCCCTGAAAACGCTCAAAGACTCGCTCAAGCCCTCTCCCCCTCCCACAAGTAGCTCAGTTTGGGAACATTTTATATATTAAGATTTCACATAAGACATTATTTGACTCGACTGCTTAGAAGGGAAAAAACAAAGTTTGAAAAACACTGATTTAGTATCTTTTTCCCCCTCTCTTTTTAAACCACTGAGGAAGGTGGAGGTTGGTTAACTCACGTTTTCTGGCTCTCAGATGAAACACCCTCTCACTGAACCAGGTTGGAGGCTGCTGATGGAGGACAGGGGATGGGAATGGACCAAGTATCAAGTTTCTTCCAGTCAAGCCTGAGGCTCTGGTCCTCAAACCTGGGCTCTGACTAAAAGCCATCCTGGGAAAGCCTGACAGCTCAAGGAAGACAGAAGTGCTGCCCAACACCTCCTTCTCCTGGAATGAAGTCATCCCCTCCCTCCGCCACCCCAAGGCCCTTAGGATTGTCTCCCTATGTGATGTGGAACCCGAGGCTGTCTCCATGCCAGATGCACTGCTCTGGCAAGCTCCAGGCCTGATTCATGGTCCCCAACTAACAATCATGTCTGCAGCTTAATTACAATAGCCACAGCCAGTCTTTATTGAGCATTTACTCTCTGATAGGCACCACACTAAGTACCTCATACAACTTATTTACTGTAAATATCAGGACTATTCTGTAAAGCAAGATGCTATGATCACCACCATTTTGCAGATAAGAAAACTGAGGTCCAGTTAGTAAGTAAAGAAGCAAGATTCTGACCCTATGTAGTTTGGCATCATTTCCCCTCTCTTCACCAGTTCACATGCTTTCTCTCAACCGAAGACACAACATGGAGAAGACTGGCAGGCTGTGGGAGGCTGACACCATGGCCAGTCAAGGATAGTTGCATTTTAGTAAAGGGAGGGAGGGTATAACTGGGAAGACAACAGAACATTCCCATCTCTAGGAAGCCGGAATGCAAAACAGAGCCATCAGTACTTCTTTAATCAACCCAACAAAATCACCAGGAGAAAGAGATTTAGGGGAAGGCATGGCTCTCCTGGCCCAGGCCATCACCACCACCACTGGTTCCTGGTCCTCTGTTCCTCCTCGCTCACGTCCAGGTCAGCACTTCCCCACAAAGCCCTGCTTCACATGGCACACAGTAGGCCCTCAAGTATTCACTCTCTTGTCTAGTGGCTTCAAGAGGAGAACCTGTAGGGCCTCTTCCCAAAACCCACTCTCCCCACCTCGGACTTCTGAAAGGGAAAGAGCTGGTATAAGGCCATGCCCCTGCTAATACCTTGTCGACTTGCTCTATCCCCTCCTCTTTTAGTTTCATCCATTATTCTTGGATCAGTTTCCTCACCCTTTGCTAATTCCTCTCCCTCTCTGGAGTTTATATCCTTCAAATATTTGCAGGCTATTATCATGTACCCACTTAGTCAAGCTGCACACATTAAGTTCTTTTCATCTTTCCTCATAAATCAATCCCTTAATCCCTCCAAGCGCTTTAATCGTACTAGCTGCTCTTCTCTGAACTCCATCCAGTTTCCCCGAGTATCCGATAATGTTGTGACAAGGGGCAGGATGCAAGGCTCCAGCTGCTGACTCTCCAAACTTCCTCAGTGGCGAGGAGCTCCGTCCACATGTCCATGACACAGCCCATTTCTGGCTGCGTCTGGGATGAGGGACACCTTGTCTTGCCAGCTGCCAGCTCCCTTTCTGCAGCCACATGGTCGTGAAATGACTCAGTATCCATACAGATGCACAGAGCTCTCAAGCATTCTCCTGTCTACAGACTTGAAGAAAAGCCTCCAGGAAGTTTGATTTTCACTAGCTATTCCCACACACTCCTAAGAATAGAGATAGTGGCTGTGAGATCAAGGGGCTTTTAGGAAACTAGGGAAAGGCCAACTGGAGTCTCACCCATATGCAAATTAAAACCACAATGAGATACCACTACACAGGCACCAGAATGGCAAACATTAAGACCAATGACCCTGCCAGATGCTGACAAGGATATGGGGGCAGACAGAACTCACTGTCGTTGGAAATTAAAATGGGCCAACCAGTTTGGAAGAGGGTCTGGCCATTTCTTATAAAACTAAATGTATAACTACTCTACAACCTGGAAATTCTAAGTATTTTCTCCAGAGAAATGAAAATGTATGTGCACATAAAGATTATGGAATGTTCCAAGCAACTTAACAGCTAAAACTTGGAGACAGCCCTGGTTGACATTCAACAAAATGGACAAATGGAGTATATTCGTACAATAGAAGAGTACTCAACAATAAAAAGAAAAAATACTGATACAACGTGGATAAATCTCAAACACATTATACTAGTGAAAGAAGCCTTATACACACACACACAAATATACACTTTATTATTCCAATTATATGAATCAAAATCAAGCTAAGAGGAAAAAACTCAAGAATGATTGCCTCTGGATGGGAAAGAGCAGGGATTGACTGGGAAGGGGCACAAGGAAACTTTCTGGGTTGAGGTCAGGTAGAGACTCAGATGATATAACATAGGACTTTATCACCTTAAGATTTGTATATTCCTCAAAAGGAAAAACACACAACCAGTAAGATAGGTTGATGATTGGATAGAGGGATAGGCAGAGGTGGAATAAAGCAAGAAGAGTAAAATAGTGAAAGAATCTGGGTGGAGGGTATATGCATGTTCACTGTATAATTCTTTCACCTTTTCTGTATGTCTCAAATTTTTATAGTAGCAAGTTGGGAGGATGGGTAACTTGACCTTTTCCATTCTTGACTTCTTAAACATCCTGCTGCACATCAGTGTGGAGCACTATCAGTCCCTCTTCTCAATCACTTGCTTCTCATCCTAGGTCTGGGCTGCTCCCCCATCCCTACCCTTCCCCACCTGAACAGTCTTCTGTTCCCTTTTCTTACAATGCTAGGCTAGGGATTTGTACCTGGCAGGTAGGGAGTGGGGAAAGCACAGATCCCCCAAAATTACATGAAAATCCACGTCCATGGGTGTATGCATTTTTCTGAGATGGTTTCTAGCTTTCACCCAATTCTCACAGAAGTTCATGACCCAGAAGGATGAAGAGCACTGCTTGAAGCCCTCTTCAGCCACATTTACAAAAGTATTAGAGCAGGTAATTTTTCCAATTTAGAAGTCATAAGGCCACTGCTAGTGCTCAAAAAAAAAAAAAAAAAAAAAAAACCTATGTCGTTAGTTTTGAAAGTCTCTGTTTCATGGTCTACACACCTCGTGTAAAGGGAAAGGGGGCCTACTTGGGAAACAGCCATCTTAAGGCCTTTGCTCCTGAACATCTCCAGCCTCTGGCAGTAAGATTAGGGTTATTAAATATAAAATAAAACTAGAATTAAGACCAACTATTGATAAAATTTTTAAATAAAGCCTTTTAATCATAGAATTAATAAATAACATATTTACTAAGCACATAATATAGTGAGTTGCATTAAAAAATTAATTTATATTGAGGTCCTACTATGTCTAGGCACTCTACACATATTCTCATTTGATTTAATTCTCCACTGGAGTTCCCTATCACTAGCCCTATTTCATAGATGAAAAAAGCAGATCCTCAAATATGTTATCCACCACAAGTCCTACAGAGCAAGAGGATTTAACCCCATAGTTCTAGGGCTCCAAAGTCCATTCTCTCCAAAGCCCCTCAAAGCAGACTCCAGTTACCACAAGCATAGCTCCTAGATCTTTGAGGAATCTCCTATCTTTCAAATATTCTGTCCCACTGATTCCTAAAAGTACTCAAAACAAACAAAAAATGCAAATATTCCAGAATGCAAACTTTATCTTCCCAAACGGCCCTTTGTCTTCAGTGATGGCCTAATACCTTTTCATCCTATTACCTGTCCCAATTCCTGGTTTGGAAAATTCCACTGCTACTAAAGGACAGAGAGTTAATAAACTAGGGTGAATTCTGAATCATCCTCCTGCCTCGAGGCACCTTTGTACTCAGTGAAAAGGGCCCGTCATCCCTACTAGGGGACCACCAAAAGCCTCATTGTCTGGATTTGCACAGCTGAGACTCCGCAAAGCCAGCCACCCGGAAGCACTGCCTTCACCTTCTATCTGAGAATTCCTTGAAGTGGTCTGCTCAGGGGAGGGTGGATGCACGACACTGGACTTGACTTCCAGATGCTGGGATTTCTAGGACATAGAGAGGACTTCCTCCCCACAAGCCACAGGACTCTGGGCCCCCAGGGTGCCGCCCTTTGGCATGGATGCCTACAAGCAAGGGTGTGTGTTGGTGGGGGGTGGGTGTCTGAAAAGAAATGACAGTCCTGATTCCCTGAAGGACAAAAAGACAGCTCAGAGGCTTCCAAGAATCACTCTGGCAGCTCTTTGGTCAATTTTTCCTCTGTAAGGCAGGCTTTGGTATTGTAGCTCCATAGAAACATTATGAGGAGGAGAAATGAAAAATTGGCACTCAAGAAAAGGCCTCCTCTATCCCCAACATCTGAATATTGATAAAAGCAAGTAAAACATCAAGGGCAACTTTAAAAAGGAAAACAAGTCATAAAAGGCCAGTCTGGGAATGGCAACCAGAGAGGAGCGTTCACTCAGTAGCTTTGAAGATGGTGGCATTAAGAGAGGGAGACAAAGTAATTTGGACAGAGATTAAAAATATACATGCAGGGCCCCACTGAGGAACTGGGGGAAAATACAGAGGTGTTGGGCTTCCTCACCTGGATTGTTGCTGATGTTCTCACAAACATTGAGGACTGGCAGTTTGATGTGCCAAGCCCTCTATCACAGGACTTGTCCTTATGAAGCTTGTTACTGCAAAGGAGAGGCGAAACCTGCTTATAATTATGCCTAAGATTCTCCCCCTGAGTGCCTCTTTGTTGCTCAGATGTGGCCCTCTCTCTCCAGCTAACCCAACTTGGCAAGTGAACTCACTGCCCACCCTCCTACATGGGACCTGAATCCCAGGAGGCAAATCTCCCTGGCAAAGCAGGATATGACTCCCAGGGATGAATCTGGACCCAGCATCATGGGATCGAGAACATCTTCTTGACCAAAAGGGGGATGCGAAATGAAACAAAATAAAGTTTCAGTGGCCGAGAGATTTCAAATGGAATCAAAAGGTCACTCTGGTGAGCATTCTTATGCACTATATAGATAACCCTTTTTAAGTTTTAATGCATTGGAATAGCTAGAAGTAAATACCTGAATCTATCAAACTGCAACCCAGTAGCCTTGACTTTTGAAAATGATTGTATAGAAATGTAGATTACAAAGGGTGACAGCGTGATTGTGAAAGCCTTGTGGATCACACTCCCTTTATCCAGTGTATGGATGGATGAGTAGAAAAATGGGGACAAAAAACTAAATGAAAAATAGGGTGGGAGGGGGGAGTGTTTGGGTGTTCTTTTTTACATTTTTTAATTCTTATTTTCACTTTTCCTGGTACAAGGAAAACATTCAAAAAACAGATTGGGATGATGAATGCACAGCTGTGTGATGGTGCTGTGGACAGTTGCTTGTACACTTTGGATGACTATGTGATGTGTGAGTATCTCTCAATAAAATTGAACTTCAAAGAAAAAAAAGAGGGAGAGAAAGAGTGTATGTGTGTATACGTGTGTTTGTGTGTGTGACACATGAATGAATTGATGCACTGTATGGCAGAGTCTACAGGTGGTCTGCCCCAATGTCCATTCTCCTCCTCCTTCAGGGACAGAATCTCAAATTTACTGAGTGCATTGCAACCCAGGTGAGAAAAACAAACAAACGACAAAAAAAAAAAACTGCAATTCTCTTCCTCCCTTTCCTCTGGGTACATCCTTACATCTAAATTCCTATATAGAACTTTACAAAGGACTCCTTAAAAGGGAGGAAGGAATGTCCTTCTTTGCCTTTCTTTGTGCTGCCACCTGGAGTGTCAACATGATGGCTGTACTTCCAGCTGCCATCTTGGACCAGGAGGATGAATCCAAGATGCCACACCCCACAGAGAGTGACGTAGAAAGCTGGAAGGAGCCCAGATCCCTGGTGACACCACGAAGCTACCTTATCAGCACCATACTGCCAGGCTGTAGGCTTCTTTTCATATAAGAGAAGACAAATGTGAACCTTGTTTAAGCCACTGATCTGTGGGATTGCCTGCCCCATGCCATTAAACCTAATCCTAACTTATACAGATGGAAGGGTGGATGGGTAGAAATAAATACCACTTCTTTAAGAGGTTGTTTTTAGTAACAGCTAGTAGAACTACCAAGCTCTGGTCTCAGCCCCCACCACCACTATTAGGAAGGGTTAGTTACCAGAGAAAGCAGCACCCGCATCTTTCCAGTTTGGAAGGGCTAGAGGTAAAAGACCACCATTCTCAGGCCTCGAAATCAAAGCCATCACTAGGCCAATTCAGCTGTTCAGGGAACTGTACCTTATATGTTGAGGGGGAAGGGGACAGAATGTGGATTCTCAATTAATTCAGCTTCATCAGCATTCTCAAAGCAAGTGAGCTCTAAAATACCTACTTTATCTTAAGGAAAATCCCAACAGCCAGTTGCATGCTTTAAGCAAACTCATTTCAAGCAAGTCAGTCAGGAAATCTCAAGACCAAGAGCTACCTAATGAGATGGTAGGGAGTAAGGAACAGGAAACAGTGACCAGTCTTTCCAGGCACTCTTTTCCTTCAGTTACAACAGTGGGATAAAGAAAGTTTCCATGAAGTAATTTCCAAGACCAGGCCTGCACCGTGGGGATATTTCACAACATACGTGATTCCAAGGCCAGCAGTGAGCAGTTACCCAAGAGCAGACAAGAGGAGGACAAAATTCCAGGAGATGCCAAATTTCAAGGAGGTGACCTAACCATCTCAACCTTGAGGGTTTACTGAGAATTTTCCATCTCAGTATCTTCTGTCTCTAGCAGTTGTGCTTTCATGGTGCTCCTGAGAGAGGTGGTTCCATCGTGTGCTAGTCTTGCCAATCCTTTCAGTGCAGAGACTAAGAGAAGACCCCTTCAACCATCAAGAATTTCTCCATGGCTCCCTTGGGTTCCCCTTTCCTCTCTCCCTGCCCCTGTATCTGTTTCTCTCTCTCTCTCTCTCTCTCTCTCTCTCTCTCTCTCTCTCTCTCTCTCTCTCTCACACACACACACACACACACACTCTCACTCCCTCTTCCCTAGTCGTCCTCATGGTGATCCAAAAAGGCCAGGACTTCCGGGATTCTCAGGAATAATAAAGGTTCCCACTTACTTTCCAAGTCTGGAGGACTTGCCCTCCAAGGACAGCCAAGTGGGAAGGGAAAGCCATCTTTCAGAAACTCAGAGGTTGAATTTTTGTGATAAAGTTTTAAACTGCTGTCCATTATTAATGTAAAATTCACAGCAGTCAGCCTTGAGATCTGCAATTATAACAATTCATAAAAACAGCCCCTTTGTTAGCAGCGCTTGAAGAGCTTTTGAAATATAATTGCAACACGGTGCAGAGTAAAATAAAAATTCAGATTTTCTTTTACAGAGGCCGTGAACAATACTGTCCTTTTTACAACAGCGGAAAGCCTCAAGACATCCGTTATATTCATTCAATGAGCTTTGTTCAATAAATGCTAAGCCTTGAAGCTTTTAAATGTATTAAAGTGATTATGATATCATCACTCCAAAAGCACTTCAATAGAACATTAAGACAGAAACAATTTTCCTCCACACAAATGGCATAACAGTAACAAAAAGTTGATTAAATGCACATTGTATCAAAAATATTTGCAGTAGTTATCGACATATGCAGATAACATTAACTGTAACCCACTCCATAGGCAGCAAAGAGGAAGAGAAAGTAACAAAACCATTAGGGGGAGAGCAAATTTTAACAATAAACCTTCAAAACGCAAACTGTGACTTGACTGTGACGTTGCTTGTGGATTTATGGTTAAAGTCATACTACATAAAAGAGAATAAGTCTCAAAATCAATAAATACTAAAGGAGGACAAGTCCGTGTTTTCTCTTCTCATAGCCCGAACATATTCTGTATTCACACTTCATACTTCTTTCAATCTCTCAACGTGATGACTGGCAGGAAACATGAATCTATTTATTTAGGACACCATTTAACACACTGCACCCAAGCAACGACCCAGCACGGGGCAGATGCCCCAAGTGTCCAGCAGGGAGGTGTAGCGAGGTTAGGAAAGAGGCCAAGGGGTGGGGTCAGAGCAAAACCACAAGATGTGAGATTCTCTTTGTTGCAGTCTCCTTACAGGAGGCTCTTAGCACAGATAAGGGGATTATGAATTCACATGTGAATTTATCCCCTATTAAACTTTCAGTAAAAGGGTCAGTTGACTGGAATGGCAAAGCCAAGGCATCACAGTCACATGCCAAGGAGAAAACTACATGTCAACTCTCCTGACAGATAAGATTAAGAAGAAGGGGACGTTTCAGTCCTTTAAGTGCATAAAGATTAACTCATTTACATCTGGGTGTTCTGTTGTCTCCTGCCATGCTATCCAGCTTTATACTGAGAACATATTCCCCTGGCATTTTAAACTTGATAGCACCTTTTTTCATGTATGTACAAGAGGGCATTGGTGATTATTTCTTGTAGTATCTCTTTATAGAGTGAGGACATCAATCCCCTGCTTGTCATATTTAATAAAAACATTTATCATCAATATTTTTACCTCTGGAGTTTGTTTATGGGGGTTTGTAAGGTGAAGGAGCTTAAAGTCTTAAAATTAAGGAGAAAAGTATTGTAAAGAAACAAGTAGGAGATTACAGAGACGACAACAAACTCCCAAACCAGTCAAGACCACATCCCTGTGTATGTCCCAGTACCATTCAATTTGTCTTACCCCCTAGGCCAGGAGAAGAGTGTGTGTTTCTCAGTGCAAAACACTCTATAAACAATGAACACTACACAAGAAAAGCCACTGACAAGGTCTTTTATTACCCAACTTGGGATCCCTGTGATTTTCTTTATGGGGAGAATATCCTTGTCCATCATTCCTAACACTGCTTCCTGGCCCTGGCGGCTTCTTAAACCAGCCCAGAGAAAGGAATACCTAACAAAGGACCAAGAAAAATGGGAAATAAAGACCATACAGTGGGTGACAAGTTCCCCCACTCAAACAACTAGCCAGTGCCCTGGGCCAGAATTGATTTTCTATATGACATCAAGAAAGGATTACCTCTCCCCCACAACGCTGCCCAGGGGGATGAAGTAGAAATCATAATTAATTCAGGCAAATTCAATTCTGAGAGTCGGAGTGACAAATACTTTCCTTATAATATGAAGCACAGTCTCAAAACATCTTAAAACAGTTGGTGGGAGCTATAGCAACACATTCAATGCAATAATGACGCGGAGCTACACAATAAAATGCCTGTGACCAAATAATAACTCTTCCAAGTCAGGAAAGAGTGTTCCCTTAAAAAATAAATTCAGACTTCAAAGAAAATGTATTTACATTAATAATCCTGCATGCCTCTCCTTTCCTCCTGGTGATACGGGGTGTGTGGGAGAAGAGGTCAGTCTCATTCCTTAATGATCTTGGTTCATTAGGCCAAAAAGAGGTTGTCTGTGTTAAAGGGGAAAATATGATTGTGCTTCTGATGCAGGAATCAGATGAGACAGGTTGCTTCCATAGCCCAGTGTGACCTAAACCCACAGGAGCTAAAAGGACCATGAGAGTCAACTAAAATTAGCTGTGCCAACACATAAGATTTAGCAGCATCCATACTTCAAAGGAGACCATTAATATGCAATTTCTTTTTGGCATCACAGTCTATCCTATAAAGTGGCTGGGGACTGTATAGGGAGAGAAATGGATCAGGAGGCAAAAACCCCAAAATCTAGTTTCAATCCCAGCACTAATCAACCAGAGGCCTTAAGGCCTTCTCTGGAGGGCCTCAGTCTCCTTCTCCAAAATGAAATGGTTGACTTACATGTCTCCAAAGGCTCTTTCAATTATTATATTCCATAATTTTATCATTATTGTAATCTTCCTAAATATATTCTGCTTACAATGACTTTCAAATGGGTTTCTATTCATTGACACCAACAGCTGAGCAAGGAAAAAAACATGCTGGGTAAAAATGAAGATAGCACCTAGAATTAATGGTCAGAGAGTTACAAAATAGAAAATAAAAGGTGACTGTTTGTGTGCGTCATATGTGTACATACATACGAATATGCCTTCTTGGCCAAAATACTTCTCACTTCATCACCATCTAATATTTATTATATGCTCATTAGGAAATACCTCTGTTTAGCTAAGGATACGTCATCAAGATAGAAGATAAAAGCACAGTCACTGGAATCAGATGAATGACTCACAGACCAGCTCCTTGGGAAAATATAATCCCTCTGAGCCTCTCTTTCCTCATCTGGAACATAGACAAGATGACAGTACCTACCTCATAGGATGACTGTGAGATTCCAGTGAGATAATCCACATAATGCAGATGCAGTAATTGATATAGCTCTTATCACTACCACTACCACCACTACCTCCATCATTATCCCACTGGGCTGCTGGAAGACTTAAATGCAAACATGTGTGAAGCACTTAGTACCAGTACCTGGAACATAGTGAAATCTAGTAAACAATGTCATTACTCTCATCTACTACACTCATCTCTATGGTTTTATCATGCTATCATTATCACATAAGCTTGTAGCATTTCTCTTTAGTCCAGTATTTCTCGATTCCCCCACAAGGACCATTTTCAATGGAATAGTTCCAGCACTCTGGCCCCCTCAAACACAAAACACAAACCCCAATCAATCTAACACTTCTAGGTGGTAATAAGACTTGTTGAGAGGAGCCAAAGAATATAAATTCGGAGACTCATCTTCCTCCTCTGAAAAGTGAGAAGGGGAGTGCAAATGAACTCGGAGATGGGTTCAAACTTCGACTGGGTACAATCCAAGCACCTCCCTGTCAGCCACTACAGAGGGTGGGAGGCACACAGAACCCAACTTCCTCTCTCGCACAAGTCTTAAAGCTTGATAACCCAAATAAGCAACTTGAAATCCAAAGAAATAACTTCCACATACAGCTATAAAAGCAATTTGCTGTAGGAATTATTACCAAAATCAGGGTTGAATCAATTTCCTGAGCTTGGCTCAATTCTTCAAATTAAATAAGATGGACATTCCTGAATACCAATCAACTCGTTGACCAAAGAGTTTAAGCACCCCTTTAGTTTCTACTTAGAATAATTTCAGTCCTCTACTGCTAAGTTTTCTGATTTTTTTCCCCTAGAGTCCCAAGGGGGTTGACAGGAGTTTTGCCCACAATGAGTGACTGCAGCAAAGTAAGATGATCTAATCCTTAACCTCTTGGTTGAGGCAAGTTCGACGAGCAGGTCTTTCTCTCTTTATCAGCCCATTAAATAGAAAGTGCATTACATGTTCCACTGGTTATAACTTGTGTAATTTAGCTTTCTGGAAAAAGTACATAATACCTTTTGGAACTCACGTAAGGACTGAGACAACCTGTAACAATGGTCACAGGTTGCCAATTTCAGTTTCCAAAGGGGGAGGAAAATTGTGTGTTGAGGGTTAAAAGGGCTTTAGGCCTGTACAAGGGAACTTAATCAACCATGCATCCAGGAAACAAGGAAGATGGCATTTCACCATTTCACCAGGTGACCTCCTCTCTATAGACACCCTAACCTACGGTTTAGCCCACCATCTAAATTTTTCCTTGGTATCAAGAAGACACATCGCTGCCGATTCTGGACCTTTAAATAGCAGCACATTCCAATACCATGGGGACAACAGTGGGACACGTGTCACCTGCTTAATGATACCTAGCAGGTGAAGCTCAAAAACCAATGGGCAGGAGAGAAGAAATGAAGAAAACAACACTAACTTTTTTTCCCCAGTATTTAGTTACTTTATTAGAGTTTGCCTAACTCCTCAGCACAAAGTGAAGAATAAACTATAGAAAACTAAGTGTCTTTGTCATCAAAAGCCTTCACCACACTGGCACGCAAACACCTGTCAGTGCAAGAGATGCCTCTTTATCAAGTCTTCATGCCTACCAGGAGCGAAGCACACTCTGAGCTTTCAGACTATTTTCTTCCAATGTTTTGAACTCCCTTTCAGTTCACATGAAGGCTAATGATTTCACACAGGTGGAGAAAGGAAAGGGAAAGTTTTTTTTTTTCCAAGAAAAGGAAAAAAAGATACTGTGCTGTGATTATGAAGTTCTAAAAGGCTTTTCGCTGACAGCACAGGCTTTGTTGAATAGCCTCTAAGAACCTCCACTGAGAGACACAATTCAGCAATAAAACAGAGGCAGAGCATATACAGTTCAGCATCCCCGGCCTCTCAAATTCAGTGGTCCATTTGAAGACCTAAGTCAGGTTTCTCCTCCAGCTACCCTTCGGGACACTCAAGGTCCAGGGTGTGGCACCAGACCAACTGACACATCAGTTCAACCAACTGATGCATCGTGTGCTGCCAACAGAGAAAGACATTTCTACCAAACTCTGCACAATCCTGCAGTTAAAATAAGAATTTCAAAAATAACTGAAGTGGTTTAACCCTCCGAGTGCCATGTGGCCCATCTCCATTAGCATCACAGCACTCTGACCTTGGCACCTACGTTGAACAGGGACCATCTCGCTAACCAAGTCCACTTGGCCAAAAGCTTGCCCCAATCAGCAGTGCTCAGACTGCTCCTGATACCCAGTATTCAGACATTTAGAATAGTTACTCATATGTGATAGCACCTGAAGGAGAGCTGTGCTCTGAGCTTCATAACCCTATCGCTTGTCATCTCAGTAGCTACTGTACTTCCTGCCATTCTGCCCAAAACATGGGCTCCAGCAATTTAAAAAAAAAAAAAAAGGAAGAGAGGGGTGGAAATAAACCATACACAAATGTATTTAAAATAATCTTGGTTATCTCCTACACATCCCAAACATTAAACTATGGTTTTAACAGCACATGCAGTATTTGGCTTGAGTGTGTGAAATATCAGATTTTGAGGGATGGAGCACTCACCCCTATTTCAGAGAGAAGACGTACCTTCTCTCTGAAACTGTTACACTTGGAGAGCTTCAAGCTCCTTCCTCAGACCCATCCATCTAACAACAGAAAGCACCTCTCAAGCTCCTTTCTGACATAAGCCCATCATTCACCATTTGCTGCTACACATGGTTTTTGCTGACAAAGCTCCATTACTAGAAAAAGCTCAGTAAGTAAAGCTGATTTGAAATAACTATACATTATATGGAGGCTGGATGAGGAAAACTGATTTGAAGTCTAGAAAATCATCATATAAAGGGGCTCTAGAAAGAACTGCTTAATTATTTAAATACCTCCACTTCCTACAGTCGGCACATCAGTTGATTTATCATCAGTGTTAAATATTTGGTAATTTACTGGGGTCGTCTCACAAAACAACTCCATATAGCAAGTACATATTAGACACTGTAATCCTTTGGCTTGAAATGCTTATGTCTCCATGATTAATGTTTGAATACTGAACTAATGCTATCAAACTGAGGGGGTGCCAATTTCAGCTCTTCAGTAATGCTTCAGAGGCAGAGAGGACTCCAGCGGGGCGGCCCAAAGAGCAAATTATCATATGCTGTCTTCCACTGCTGCAAGGAAGACTGATGACATGGCTGGGCCAGCCCCCAGAGATGCTCCAGCGGACTGAATGAATGCAGCTGGCTAGCCCCCATCATTCTCATTCCCTGCTTTGATGGCCATGGGCACACCACCATACAGAGCAAGATGGCGGCAGGAGGGAGGGTGTGTACAGTTGCCCCTACAAGTCTACTCACCACACGCCCAGCTCTGCCCAGGCTACCCCAGCCCAGAACACCCCATTCCAAACTCTCCACCTCCTAAATCCTACTTGCTGTTCAAGATCCACCTCCTGGATCATTTGCTAAATGATCCAAGCTCAAAATGTTCTCTCCAGTCTTTCAACTCTTAAATACTACCAGTATTTTGTGAAACAAGGTCAAATTGTCTCCTTCATAAAGTTGAGGTGGAATCTACATCTTCTATATTCTCTGGAGTTTTCAGTAGAATAATGTGTGACAGTGGCTCTGTAAGTTCCAGGCCATTATAAGTCAAGTGGGTCAAAATTAAGGAATGCAAGAAGCCAATTATCAATTAATAAGGAGATCTAATTGATAGGTTTTGAATTCTATAGCTGGAAAACTGAGATTAAGATAACTTAAAAATGTCTATTTACAAAATTTGGCCATATATTAAGTCATAAAGATCACCTAAAATTACAAAAACTAGCAATACATACCACGATCTCTGATTAAAAGTCACAGAAAATGTTAAACTCTCAACATCTTTCATGCCAAGAGAAAATTAAAATCAAAATCCCACAATATATATAGAAAATAAAAATTACGAACATCATCAATTAGAACCTATGGGGCACAATTAAGGCCATACGCAGAGGAAAATTCATAGTTTTAAATATGTACTGTTCTAAACAAGGAAGAATTAAAATGCTTACGATAAATGTGTCAAACACAAAAAAGAATACAATAAACATAGGGAAAGTAGGAGAAAAGAATTAGTGGACATAAAGAAAAAAGCTGCAGTGCTAATAAATAAATCCAAGAGTTATTAAAGGAATAAACTACTAAACCAATAATCAAAAGGAAAAAGGAGAAAGTATAATTACTCAAAACAGAAATGTGAATGTATAAATAGCCACAAATACAGAATAAATGCAAAGATGTAGAAAAAATCATTTTGCTCAACTTGATTCTAATACATTTGAAAACCTGGATTAACTGGGTGTTTTCTAGGACAACATAAATCATTAAAACTAAGTACTGAAAACATTGAAAACTAAACAAACTAAATACCACAAAAGATACTGATACAACTACCAGAGAGAGAACAGTTCCACTGTTTTACAGATGAATTCTACCTATTCCTTAAAGAGAGAGAACTACAATGCTACTTGAATTGTTTTCCAGGGCATATTCTAAACACTTCTTACAAGTAAATATAACATTAACCCAGACAAGCATAGCACAATAAAACTCCAGCCAATTACTCTTATGAAAAATCAACACAAAAAATCCTAAATAAAATATTAACAAATAGAGCCCAGATACACGTTAAATGAGTTTTATATCACTACTAAGGGGGGTTTTAACAGGATTTGTAAGCACCTCAATTTTAGGAAAATAGTTTATCTTATTAGCAGGTAAAAATGGGGGAAAACCATATGATCATATCCATAGATGCTGAAAACAGCACTGGTTAAAATTCAATATCAGGTCCTGATTTTAAAAAGAACTTTAAAAAATGGATTAAGTAATACTGCCTAAAAGTGATTTAAAAAAAAAAAAAAAAAAAAAAAAAACACACAGTACTAGCCAAAGCAATTAAAGAAGAAAAAAAAAAGCATAAAAATTAGAAAGGAGCAAAATAATTACCAGATGATACAGTCATATGCCAAAAAAAACAAAAAGGAAGAAATGAACAACTTTGTAGGAAAAAGACATCACTGGTGTCTTATAAAATTAACATTTAAAAACCAATAGTTTTACTCTTTACTATTTTTCAGTCCATTTCAATTAAGACAAGCACTTATTTTTGCAAAGCATTTTTCACAATCATATGAAGTAGATATCAACCAACCCCATTTTACAGGTGCAGAAAACAAAGCCCAAGAAGATTAAGTCACCTGTTCACAGTCACAGAGGTAGTGAATAGCTTGAAGTTCCAAGCCCTGTGTTCACTCCAGTAACGGTACACCATTTTCCCCCAATAATACAGAGATATTAAATTCCATGGGCATTTTCTTCAAATTTAACATCTAACAGTAAATCTTAAAGCTTGATCTCTATTTCTAGTGTAGAATTCACCTATGAAAATGCAATCTATTTGTTAATGGGGTGAAATGATGTTATACACAAGCAACATGGATCAAGAAATGGTTTCTTAACTAGTCTGAATTTGTGTTAACATATTCATTTTATCTTCAGGATTGCAGATGAAGCATCTCTGCTCCCCCCACCCCAAATTCACACCACTCTATAACTTCTTAGCACAAACTAATATTTTCCCTACATTCTTTGAATTACAGAAAGCACGCATTTCTAAAAGCTATCACTTTATTCCAAGTTAGCAAAATATTATAACTGAATGCAAAATGTATCCTTATCCTTTGGCAGTGGGCCAATTTGACCAGAACCAATAGATTCTGAAGACTACCACCAGAGATAGAGATATATACCACATACTTGAGTTGAAACCACAGACTTGACTCAATCACTTAAATATGTTACTCACCTACCATTTGTCAGGTACTGTGCAAGATGCTGGAAAATATAGCACAGTTACAGACAGAAAACTTACCCTCATGGGGCTTAGAATTTAGTAGAGAAGACACATAAATATGTACAAAACTGCAGCTGTAGTGGCTATTGTATCAGTCATCTATCACCAGATAACTCAACCTAACAAAGTAACCCAAAACTCAACCCTTCATTCTCCACATACCTGTGAATCACCTACAACTTACCTGGGCTAGGCTGCGCTCCAGGCTCCAGACTGCAGGGTGGACTCAGGTCTGCTCCACCTCAGTTCATTGTAAAGCCCACTCTCAGAGTGGGCAATGACATGAGCTCAAGAGGGGCAAATGGAAACATGCAATGGCTCCTACAGCCCAGTCTCAGAACCCTCATAGCCCTCACTTCCTATGCCTCACTGCCCTGAGCAAGTCACATGGAAGGCCCAACATTCATGGATTAGAGTAATATACTTTGCAGAGGAACTGCAAAGCCACATGGCAAAGGGTGTGGACATGGGGAGGGAAAGAGAAGAGAACCTAATGCAATCTGCCACTGAGAGGGAACGTGATGCTATGAGAACACATAACAGAGATCTGACCGTGTGGGGGAGGTCAGGGAAGACTTGCCTAAGAAAGCAGAGCTGGGGCTGAAATCTGAAAGACAAGCAGGAACTAAGTAGGTGAAAGGGGGAGGTAAGAGGTTTCCACACAATGACAGCAGCACATGCCAAGTCCCGGTGGCCAAAAGAGACAAGGCACTTAAAGACTGGTATGGCTAGGCAGAGAGAAGAAAGACAAAGAAAGAAAACATGGTACAAGATGACGAAAGAGAAGGAAACAGGTGCCCCATGAACCACATGAAGGAATCTGTCTTCATCCTAAAGGCACAAAAGCATTAACAAATGTCAATCAAGGAAATGGTATAATCAGATTTGCCCCTTCAAAAGAGTACTCTTTCTGCAGAACAAAGAACACAAAGGTGGACCAATTAGAAGGCTACTGCAAAAGGCCAAGTGAGAGATGATGATGGCTTGGACTAAATGGGCATTGAAGGGGATAGGAAGAAGTGAAAAGGCTAAGGGATATTGTGTGGACAGCAAAGTCCACCATTCTATCAAATCATTCCTGCCAACGTCAATACCACCTCCCAAATGCTAAATCCAACGGCTATTCCAAGATGTTATTTTTCCTCACTTTTCCACTTGACCCCACTGAACACTCTCTCCTCGTTAAATTGCTCTTTTTCCTCAGCTTCTGGGAAACCACACATCTCCTGGTTTTCCTCTATCCTCTGTGACTGCTCATCCTCAGTTCATCCCTGAAATTATATTCCTCAGGTCTGTTCTATGAACTTTTCCTACCCTAAATCCCCCTAGCACTAAGCTAATTTATCCAATTTCCATCCTCGTGCTCGAAATACCTCATGATACCCAGGCTTCCCGTGGGTGGTCCCCCTGCTCACACCACTCTCTCAACCCGAGACCTGTACATCCAGCTGCTTCATGAACATTTCCACCCGGGCACCCCAATGTGTCCCAAATTTGATTCTTTTCCCCTTCCTTCCTTCCACCCTAACATCTTCTCCTTCCCAGCTTCCCACTCTCGGGGATTGCTACCATCACCTTTGCAGTCATCCAAACAGAAAACCCAAGAATCAGCTGTGATTCCTCCCATGTCTTACCCTTCCACGTCCACTCACTCACAGATACTATCAAAACTTCCTTCTAAAATCTCTCCGGTTCTTCCATTCCCCTTCTTCCATACTGCCACTGATCAAATTCAGGCTTTCACTCCTCATCCAGAGGAATCTAAAAGCTTCCTAATTGACGTTCTAACCCACATCCCCAACCCATTCTCCATTCAGGAACTAACGTTATTTTTCTGAAAACACAAATATGACCCATGTCACCCTCCCACTTACCCTCCAAACTCCTTAATGTGGTTTACAAATTCCTCTGTGATCTGGCCCCTGCCTTCCTTTGTTATGTGCTTTGAATATACTTACTCTGCCTGGGATCTAGACAATGAACACTCTGTTCCCTCTTCCTGAAACACTTCAGCTCCTGACACCGCCTCATGTGGCTAACTCACCTCACTAAAATACAAGCTCCTGTGAGAGCAGGACCTCATTTTGTCCACTGCTGTTTCCCAGCAATCAGCACAATGACTCCCTCTTAACACATACTATTCCATGGAGTAATGAATGCGTGGATCCTTCAGGTTCAGCTGAATAAACACCTCCTTCAAGATGCCTCTCCTTGCCCTCTCCCAAGGTTGGCTGTACCTTTGAGAAATCCTACATTTCTCCTGGTGGCATCACCTAGCTACTCACTTGTCTGTACCCTGTATCCCCAACTAAAATGTAAGCTCAGTGAAGACAGGAACTCATTCTGTTAAGAAGGAGCCCTGAGGATGGAGTGAAGCAGAAATGGCCTTGCCCAGAAGGAGGTCCCTGAAGACATGGAACCAAAGAGGAGAGAGACCAGGAAGCCAGGGAAGAACCCGAGGATGGAGGCCCAGATAAAAGGAACCATG
This sequence comes from Choloepus didactylus, assembly GCF_015220235.1. Taxonomy (NCBI): domain Eukaryota; kingdom Metazoa; phylum Chordata; class Mammalia; order Pilosa; family Megalonychidae; genus Choloepus; species Choloepus didactylus. The sequence goes on along the minus strand of NC_051321.1, from coordinate 71,943,422 downwards.
TGCAAGCTTCAGTGGTACATAGAGGCCCTCTGTGGTGGGTAGCAGCAAGGTCAGCAGTAAAGGAGGGATGCAAAGATTGGAAGGAAGATTGATATTTGCAAATGAGGCCAGAAAGCTCAGTATCTAACTTGTTCATCCCTGGTTGCACAATGATGCCCTCCTTTCATGCAGATTCACATGGGTCAGACAGGATCTCCATATTTCATAGAAATGCATCAATTTCCACTGGAATATGTTACACGTTATTGAAGAAACGGTCTTTTGGAGACTTTTACCCAATGCTTTTTTCTGTTTCAAAGGGGCAGGTTGCATTTAAATAAAACCTGAGGTGTATGGTAATGTCTTTTATAACAGACAAGATTTCATGAAAACCAGTCAACTCCTTCCCAAGTTATTAAAGAATAGCCTTTTAAAAGGCAAAATGCTAAGTACTTAAATTGAAACAGAATCCTTACTCAATCCAGTCAATTAAATAAACATGATCCAGAAAAAGGCAAAGCAACTCTGGGGGCAAAACCCAAGCAAAAAAACAAATAGTGAAACTAAAGAAGTTAAAGGATTGAAGATTCCCTGTTGACAGGCAAAAGGATAGCTTCTCTGGGCCTTCCATCTCTTGGTTATTAACAGCAGACAACACCACATCAGTCACCAAGCCTGAACCAAGGACCTTTTGCCTGAGGTTAGGTTTCCAAAGCATCCACTCAGCACTTTCAGACTCTTAAATATGATGTTCCCTTTACTATTTTTCTCCACCTGACTCAGAGCAGGTTGTAATCTCGGGTGCAAGCTGCCTTCTCCCAAGGTGAATGCAGGCAGCTCTGAGCAGGGGACAGGCTGCCCACACCTCTTCCCCTGTCCTCTGGGTCCTCAGAGCCCTGATCTGAAAACCTAAGGTGTGAACATCCCTTTCTTAAATGAGCCCTGGCTCAGAAACCAGAGAACGGGGAAAAGTGAGGAAACAGGGAAAGGTAGCCGAGGGGCAGGCTGGGCCTCAGAGCGACAGTGACCCAGCTTTCCTCTGTGTGAGAAGACAGGGGTCTCCTCTGCAGCAGCTGAAAGGAGCCATCGTAGATAAGATCAGTAATTAGAAAAGGAATAGTAATTACCCCAGATATGATAAGGAGGACTGCACGACAGGGAGTTCTGTCAAAGTCCATAATTCTTGCAAATGAGCAGCAAGGCCTGGGTGACACAAGCCCTCCCTCATGAATTACGCAGGTGGTCACACGTGGCACACTCCGGGAGCTGTTTAACCAGAAAGGACCACATGTGGTGCAGAGAGCAGGACCCCAGGAGTTAGAGAAGTCTTGGGTTCCCAAGAGGTGGAAGCACAAACCCAGCCTTCATGCCAGCAACCTGAGCGGTGCATGGCCTCCCCACGGGGACTTGGCTGAAGGGGGAGGCTCCCGGGAACACGGAAGGCAGCTGGGCAATCCTGCACAGAGAATTAGGGAAAAGTTCATGTAAAAGGGACATTCCAATTAGGCCTTGAATAGGGTAGAGGTAGCAGTTGGGCTTCCCAAGGGTAAGAGAACATAAATGAAAAGCAAGGGTGGGAAAACACAACACAGATTGAATCACCTCATCTGAGTGGAGTTTAGGAAAAGAGGAACTAAGCTAGAAAAGTCACCTGAAAGCCAAGAGATTCCGCTTTGATTGTACAAGGGCACTGCTTTCTGAACAGGGGAGCATCTTAGAGCAGACTGGGCCTCTGGACCAATCCTGCCCTGTCTGCAGGGTTTGGACAGGAGAAATAGAGGCAGGCAGAGCAATTAAAATACTTTAGCAATCATTAAGTGCATAAGAACGTGAACTTGGAGTTGAACTTCAGTGACTGGGAGGACAGCAGTGCCGTTAGCCAAGATAAAGGAGGCAAGAACAAATTTGGGGTAGGAAGCAAATGAAATCCCTTTTGGATGGGCTGAATCTGCATACATTTGGGGTAGGAAAACAGGACAGAACCCACACTCAACCTCTCTGCCTCCCAAAAGCTACCACACCCCCTCACCTAGCCCAAGTCCATAGAAGTACAAACGTGCACTCACATTTATTCCTATTTTGGGCCCCACGTACAAAAGCAGTGATTTTAAAAAAAAAAAAATTAACATGATGTGATGTCACTACAATCAACCAATAAGAAGGAACAAGACGGAGTCGCACCACTTCAAATTCAGAGCCCTGAAAACTCCCAAAGGGCCCCACCTCCCATTTCCGTTCTGCTGGGCCAGATCTTGGAATGGGGTGAAGCAATCGGAACATTCTAATGTTTGCAAATTGTGAAAAGTTCAAGCAAGAGTCAACCGTGTGGGAAAGGGGAGGGGGACCTTTAGAAGGCTGTGGCCTTGGCCCACTTAAGGAAAACAATCAAAAATCACTTTCAACACCCACGCCTTTCCGAACGAGAAAAACATTAAAAAGCACTGCCTGTTGGAAAAAAGTTCTATAAATCATTTTATTTTATGCTTGATCATTTACTCAGCACAGGCTCCAGTGACACCTGATGAGCTTTAATTTTAAGCCAGCAAGAACACCACACACCGTATTGTCAGAGAAAGTTTCATTTCTCTCCAAGCCTGATGGGCAACTATTGTAATGTAAAACCCTGGGATTTAAATAACAGTAGCGGAATCTATTATGAGAGAAAGGTTTGTATTTTGGAGTCTTTTTACTTCAAAGGCCGAGATACCAAACCACGAATTACCTGAAACAATGGGCTTCAATGATCAGCCCTTCACCCATTTCTTTAGGAAAAGGTTACTTTACTTGACTAACGACCAGGCCTCCAGGATCTAATTATCACTAGGAAACAGTCCCAGGTTCTCAAAATTAACACTGGTTAGGAAAATTGAAGAAGGGGCGAGGCCTGGCTAACCCCAGAACAGCCTGTAATCCTTCGCTACTTCCATCCACACCCAGGCTCCGGGGTCCACCCCTTGTACAGGACACTGAGGTCTCCCTACCCGAGACCCAGGTAATCCCTGGGAGAGCTTCCCAAGGGTCCTCGCTGATCAGGGAGGATCATCTCCCCAGGAAACACAGCAAGGAAGCAAGTGGGACCAGAGGGAGACAATGCCAAGAGTGCAGAGCCCCAAATTCACACAAAAGTCTTCAGAACTCCCTCATGCACCCAACAAAAAGCTGCCCTGTCACCCTCCCATGAGGTCCCAATTCCTGCAACTGTGCTGCTCTTGGAGAGTCTCATCAAAACACAACAAACAACATGGGGATCTCACTCAGATGTCCCCAGAGGATATTTATATTCTCTCAAGATTTTTGAGCATTCCTGGGTGCCCGATGCTACACTCAAGATAAAAGACCCAGTTTCCACCCTCCATGAGCAGAGCCTTGGCGGGGGCGGTGACAGAGCCACAGAGCAACACCTTTCCTGCAGTGCGATACACACCACTGAAGAGAGGGGCACCAAATGTTAGGGCAGAACCCTCAGGAACAATTTCCCATAGGGAGGATCCTAAGGGGTGCCCCTCAAGACCATGTTTGCCAAAATGAACCAAATACTGCATCACACATACACACAGGCGTTCCAGAGTCCAAAGAAGGGACCAGCCCCCAGGAAACAGGACACGATACCAAGTGGACTGGTAATACAACAGGGGCTCAGGATCTGCCCCCTCTGAAAACCCTCCAGAAAGGTCAAAGGCCAACTGCCCTTGTGCAGAAGTCCCCAATAGAGGGATCAGCTGCAGTAGTAGCAAGTATACAAGGTTGGCTTCAAGAGCTGGAAGCACTCGCTGTCCCACTTCCCCTTTATGAGGCCATATCCTGTCACCAGGTTTTCCTGCATTAATTTCAGGAATCCTAGATTTCAAAGGAGTTCTGGATAAGGAATCACCCAACCATCCCAGAGTTTGGCCGGGCAGGAAGAATATTGTTCACAACCACACTTTCTAAATTACATTACATAGAACACAAGGGCAAGGGCTGGGTCTCTGAGTCAGAACTCAGATGGGGTTTCCAAACCCGCAGCATCAGCACCACCTGGGAAGTCTTCAGAAACGCACTCTCAGGCCCACCCAGAGCTACAGAAGCTGAAACTTAAGGTTTGTGGAGCCCAAGAGTTTGCATTTCCAACCAATTCCCAGGTGGTGCTGGTGCTGGGACTACAGGCTGAGAGCCACCGCTCCAGGGGAAAGTTTCCTCTGATACAGTAACAGCCGCTGCTAACACTGAGCAGTTCCCATCAGCCAGACACTACGCTGAACACCCTACAGCCTCGTCTCATCTGCTCCTCACAGCCAGCATTTTACAGATGAGGAAATCTAGCCACAGAAAGGTGAGGCAACTTATGCAAGTCACAGCAGCAAGTGGGGAAGCAGAGATTTGAGCAGGAGCAGTCTGCCTTCAGAGCTCACACTCTCAGCCTCTCCGCAGATGTATTACCTACTCTGTCTCCAAATGCAGCCTGCTTCATGCCCTGCCTGGAGGTTTCAATGCAAATTGGCACATGAGGCTCTGAGAATTCCTGACTTCAAGAATTCTGGAAACCAAGAATTTCCAAATCCTTATTTTGAGCAGCACTGATCACCGTCTCTTATGTAGAATGCCTGTCTCTGTCATCCCACTCACTCTCCAGCATTTGCCTCCCCAAGTGCTCAGCACCTATGGCCCAAAAGGCGATCACAAATATCATGATGGCCAGTGCAAAAAAAAATTCCAGGTTAGGCTTCTCTTCGGTTCAGAGTCTTCTATCTCTAACCAAGTAGCAGCAAGAGAACACATCTCCACAGCTTCTCAAGCAGTCTGCTGTTAAAACAGCTCTCTTGGTCCTTCATCAGGGGTGAAGGGGGTAGGCGATCAGAATCTTAGGATTGTTGTACTGGCCACACCCCATGACCTGACACCCAAAGCTAAGAAGTGTGACCAACACAGTGGGTCATGCCAGAGCCCACAAGCCCTGACCTCCCAAGCTGAGAACATCTAACTCTCAGGGCTGCCACACCCTCTTCCTGCCTGCTATTAGGACCTCAGCAAGAGGGGAAAACTGAAAGACATAGACAAGGAACAGATGTGGGGCTCTGCTCTTGGTAGGGGCAGAAGGCAGCTTCAAGATGTTTCTCCCTCCACTCCATCTCCTGTCAATGCCTGACCCTTGCCAAACTGCAGAGATCGCAGTTTGAAATTAGAAGCACACGCCACATGCACGGCTGACTAAGTTTTTCCCTCCTGATTCAGCAGTGCATGGGAGGAATTTTCACCCCCACAAAGAATTCTGTCCAACAATTCACTCAACAAGTGTTTAATGAGCACCCACTATGTGCCTTGCTCGGCAAGCTGAACACTAAGAGGACTGAGTAAGAAGCTAAAGAAATGGTCCCTGCCTTTAGCAAGTTCTGCCACTCACAGGGCACTCATTTTCTCTTGCCCAGCCTGGAGAAACTTTGGGCAAAGTACTTACCCCTCCCTCGCTGTGAGGTGGGGATACTAAGTCCCACCTAAAGGGTTGTTAGGAGGATTAAATGAGAAGAGTGGAAGAGTGTCTGGAACAGGTGGGCAAGTGAGTGTTAGGCCCCCTTCCTCTTTCCTTCTGCAGTTGAGGAACTAGGAAAGCATATGACAACACCTAATCTGATGTCAGGTTGAAAGGTACGGGGTTCCAGGGAGTTTGGGGCAAGGAGAGACCAACACTGGCAGAGGGGCCCAGAGGCTAAAGATGTTGAGCTGAATCTTGAAGGCTGGACAGACTTGGGTAGTGAATATTTGGGAGAGGGGGGCAGAGAATGTTCCAGATAGCAAGAATGGATTTAGGACAAAAAATACATGGGCAAGTTGGAGGGAGAGAGAACAGTCTGGCAAGATGGTGTTGGCTCTCCCTGAGGAAGAGGGGAGAGCTGAGGGGTCTCTGAAGGGCCCAGCAAAGCAGCCTGGCTTGAGCCTAAAGCCAGAGGGTCACGGACAAAAGGCCAAGTTCCCCTTCTATGAATCTCCCCTGGTGGAGGGAGACATGTTCCCTAAACAAACCAGAGACCCCCACGAGGCTACAGCTGTGCTAGGCCAATTGCTCCTTTTGAGGGGCAGGGGAGCCTCAGAACTCTCAGTTTCCAACATCAAAGAAATTAGAAATAAACATTCAGTATTTCAGGGACTGGTTTACATTAGAGTACATCAGCATGGGGAGAAAAATCATGTAGTCATTTAAAAAGATTATCATGAATACTATAGAAACACAGAAAAATGCTTTTGACATGTTAAGTGAAAAATAGCAGAACTCAAAACAGTATGTGCCCCATTATCGAGAGCACAGTGCATGAAGGGGGCCCAGGCTCGGAACCAGGGAGAACCACATTCTCATGCTGACCGCGACTTACTAGCTACAAGACCTATGGCAGGTTTTACCTCAGTTTCCTTGCAGGGTTACCAGAAGGTTTTAAATGCTGAAGTTCAACTCTTCCACTCCTACAACATATGCAGGGTGAGACATAGCTCTTTGGACAGAATTACATCCAAACACGTATAGTGAAAAGCAGTAAGCAAAAGTCAAGAGGAGATAAGCTTTCTGAAGGCAGTGTCTTGCTCACTGCTACGTCCCCAGCCTTCAACAGAAGCAGGATAAGGTGATGGGATTTTGAGTGGTTTATTACTACTAACACCACTTAAAGGTGGGTCAAAAATGCAGTTAGGAAACACCTATCTCTACAAGACACCAAGGGAACAGACCGTGATCAGGCATTACTCCTTTCTGGATGCCACCTTGATAGCTCAAGGTAGAGAGCTGAGCAGTGAGCACCTGTGGGCTCACAAGTCCACCAGCCCAGGGTGGGGATCAGGAGCACCTCTGCACCATGATGTGGGCTGGTGACGCCACAGGGACAGGCCTCCCAGGACCGGACTTGATCCTTCCAGGGTGTGGGAAAGCAGGTCCTGGCCTGGGCCGGCTGGCACTGAGGCCCAAGGAAGGCCTAACCATCACCCATTGAGACTGGCCCTTCCCCGGGAGGAACCCTGAACTCAGGTACCCTGGAACAGTGGCTGCTGAAGCAGAAAGTCCTGAAAACCCCTCCAGGAAAGGGCCCATTCTGCAGAGGGGTAACTCCAGGCCACGCAGGCCTTCACACAGGGGGAAGGATGACTATCGTCCAAACCACAACCAGCCCAACCACCTGCTCCACATAGCCCCCCACAGATGTCCCTAACACACACACCAAATTCCTCTCCCTCAGGGCTGAAACACCTTCCAAAGATTTTGTCCTTCAGCTTCCTGTTTTGATTGCTATGGAAATGCCAATACATGGGGGATAACTTAGAACTCATTCAGTCACCTCAACTTTAATACAAGAGTTTCTAAACTGTCCTCAGAGAGTTCTGATGTTAGCCAAAAGAGGAAAGGTACTAGTCTTGAGGAAGAAGCCAGCAAGTCCCATTAAAAAGGGGAGAGAGGTGCACAGATGAGCTGAGGGTCGGGGAAGAGCTGAGGGTCGGGGAAGAGCTGAGGACTCCTGTATGCTGTTGCAATCCAGATCCTTGCAGGCGAAGTGCTCCAGCACAGGACACCACCAGGAGCAAAGAACTCACTATGAGGCCAGCCCTGCAGCAGGGCTCCAGGCTCAGAGCCTGCCGGGGATGCCCAGAGGGCTGCACGCACCTGTGTGCCCCATGTCAGTTGCCCCACCCCTCCTCAAAGGGAAAGGGTTTTTCTACAACCCCAAGAAAAGCACACAAGCTCCTGGCCCCTCCTCTCCTCTCCATCCTCCTCCATCCCTCAGCTCTTGAGCTCTCGCGGGCAGCACTGCAATCCAAAGCCACCCCCGGGCCCCCACACCCACACAGATGCACACACACATGGATGGTCAGTTCAACAGCTGCACACCCACCCTATCAGACAGGAAGCTAACAGCAACGCCGGATGTAATCAAAGTCATCAGAAAGAGGCTGAGGGGGAGGGAGGTGGGGGAGACGGAGAGCATCCCACACTCGGGGTGCAGGGCAGGCTCAGGCTCTCCTGGACCTCTGCAGCAAGGCCCCAGAAGCCACCAGGGCCGTAGGCTAGGGTGAGGGGAGAAGAGTCAAGGCAAATAACTAAAGGCTTCAATGGATGATACTCCCCCAGTGACTCACTGTTTCTTTATTGCAACACGCTCTCTATAAAAGCCATTTTCCTCTCACAGGCTCTGCTTGGCCAACATGTGATGTCATCATAAATCATCTTTTTTTCTTTTTTCCCCCTTTAAAATGTCAGATTTCTTGGAGTTTCTGAAAAGCCAAGAGAGCCAGCACCATCTCCCAGTTTTGGCAGGGAAACCCGTTTTCTTTCCCAGGATGTCTGTCTTCACTTTTTCCCCTTGCTCTCCCATAGGAGCTCTGCAGAGATAAAGCCTTGAAGAACACAAAGTCACAGAAAGCACTTATGAAAAACTTTCCTTTCTACCCTTTCCAAATGCAGACTCTCTCTCACTTACTCACTCCCTTTTTCCTTCTCGTCCTATTTTGGTGCACTTCCAGGGGAAGAGAATGTATAGTGAGCACTTTTAAACAAGGTCTAATACAACCCATGCCTCCGAGACACGGAGACCATTAATCAGAAGGAAGTCTTTGTGTGCGAGGCCCCAGGCTGGCCGGGCGCCCTGGACCAATGCAGACAGCCTCTACCTCCCTCCCACCCCTCACCGGGACTGGGTGTTCTTTCTTCCCACTACCCCCGCCCAAGCCCTGTCCCTAATATTCCCCCCGAACACATCCTGCAAAAACCTCCTACCACGGCGGTCTCCTTTCATTCCAAGTTCAATGGACCAAACAAATAATTATCATCACTCCAACTGCAGAGAACCTCAAAAGCAAAACGGAAACTCAAGTCAATTTTAACCCACGAGAACTGCCCTGGCAGAGGGGAGTCTAAACTTATACTGGCCAAGGTGTTTGCAAGGTCACAGTGGGTGTCTCCTGAGGCAAATCTACTTCCTAGGAGGCCTCCTTTCAGAAAGATCTCCGGGGCTACAGATTGTGGCTGCCCTGTCCCCTGCAGGCAGTGATCTCCAATGGAAAGGAAGATGTTGCCAGATCCTGAATGACCCTTCTTTTTACCCTCTTGGGCCACAGCAAACAGTGCCCTCTCCACCCTCACTGACTCCCAGTCCAAAAAATAGAATCCAGGTAACTAGAGACAACCTGGAGCAGATGAATTTATGAGGCCATCATCAACCACCTACCTGCAGGGAGAACTTTTAGCCTCACGTGTGCTTAAGGCTCTTAGGAATGCCCATAAGCACCCTCCCGCCCCTCCCCTAAAAACCAATAGGCTCAGCCCTGCCACCCCTGTGGGAAACCTTCCCACCACCCCCAGGATGGGTCCACTACCACCCCCACCAGCAGTGCCCTGAGCATAAGCTGGAGGTCTCATCCCCTGCGCCGGGTTGTCTTTATCTGTTTGTACATCTGTCTCATCCTTGTGCCTTTAATGCCCAGCCCTCCACCTGGCACCTAACAAGCATTTGGTAACTGCTTAAGGCATTGGAGCCACTGCAAGAAACAAACAAGATCAGCTAAACATAATTATTAAATTGTGGGGGTTTTTCTTTTTTTTTTTTTTTTTTTTGAGTGGGGGATGTTTTTGCCTTTTCTTTCCATTTCAGGACAAGTTTTTCAGAGAGATTTATTCCCGAGTTTCCCAAAAGCTAAAAAAGGAGAAACCAGGGAGGAGGGGATGGTTTAGAAGTGGGACAGATTGGTGGCAGATATAATTTGGCAGGGGGTGTTCCCTCTCAGTGATGTAGGAAGTTTCTTGACATCTGTCCGCGGAGTGCGGCCACACCACCTACAGTGGAAAACACCAGGAAGTGAAGTGAGTAGGGACACGGACCCATCTAGCCAAGGCAGTCCAAGCCCCAGCACCTTCACGAGAGAATGGGCCACAGGCTTTTTAAAATCAATCTAATGACTGCCCAGCTGGCCAGGGTAGTCTGAGGTGGCTACAATGGGAAGACACATTAATGCTTGCAGAACAGCTGAGGGTTGAAGCAAAACAACCAGCTCCCAAAGCACCTAGGGAAACCAGAGACCAATCCAAGGAAGTTGCCAAGTCAAAGAAAAAAGGTTCGTCAAGGCCTCCCCACACACATACAAGCAAAGGCCAGCAGATACTCCCAACCCCATCCGCATCACCACAGACCCAGAGCAAACAGACGATAAGAGGGGAATAAAAACCTCTCCCTCAAACAAAGCCAAATACACAAGGCAACAACCAGCCCCAATCGAATGCTTTAGAACAAACCTTTGTAATCTCCCAGCCCTGCTTCTGGAAAATTTCAAAGTCACCACCACCCAACCCTTCCTGGTGCACAATGGCATTTAATAATTGCTTATGGTTCTCGCCAGGGAAGCCAGGCAAGCACCCACAATTCATTACATGTGTGACCTTTTGCACCCTCAGCCCCCAAATGATTTTCACTCACTTTAATCTGAGTCCAATTCAAAACAGATCTGCTGGCAGCAGCCTGAATTCTGTAACCCCATAGATGGGCAGTGCCTACGGCTAATCTTTTAGTGCCTTAATCATAAAATGCAGCACTTCCCCAGCTGTTTTCACACAAATAGCCAGAAAAGGGGGTAAGTAGGGTGTGAAAAATGAATTATGAACTCCAATGTAGTATTTCATTAAGCAAGATTGGACGCTAAAACTTTAACTGTGTTCTCTGCAATTGAAAGGTCACTTTATAAAAACCCAAACTTAGAGAATTTTGAAATCTCAACAGTTCATAGGCAAGCCCACCACCAGGTGCCAGATTTGGGAGTGTAGGGTATGAAAGCAGTGGTCAGCATACAATGTTTTTTAAACCATGGCCACTTTAGATTTTTGCAACATGATGCCAAGCACATTCAACAGGTCTACAAATGCACTGCATTAGCCTAAATTTAGTGGGTGTTAATTGAAATCATGACTGCAGTCGTTACCACCGACATGTTTCTAAATACTGTCCAATAAATTTTTGTCTGTTTCAGATTCTCTTTGACAGCAGGCAATGGAAAACCAAGAGAGGGCACATGAAACGGTCTTCTTAGGCACCTAGTTCCAGAGCACGTCTACAAAACAATGTCTGTGTGTGGCTCTGGGCTCTGTCTGCACACACCAATGTGTGCATGGATAAACAAATGTGCACGCCTCGCCCATTTTTAGAAGATGAACAGGGGCACATCTGCAAGGACACACACACATTTTGTACTCTGGCAACTTCTGTGTTACTGATGCACCTCCAAGGAAAGTAAAATGGGCCTCCCTCAGTGTGACAACAACGTTCTCTTTTATAGGGAAAGGGGCTTGTGGTACAGCATATGTGCCTCTTTCAGGTGGGTCGTTTCCTTCTCTTCTCTGGCTTGCCTCACCCTCTTCAGGTAAGCCTTGCTTTAATTAAAAAAAAAAAAAAAAAAAAAAAAATTAAAATTTCCTCCAGAACAGAGCATTTAAAGGTCAGCCAGGAAAAGGTCTGCAGTATGTAGAATTTGAAAGAAGAAAGGCGTCTAAGGAAAGGAGGGTAAAGTCTGGAAAAAGAACCACAGGCTTTCCCGAGAACCTTCAGAAAAATACCAGCTTCATCCTCCCAACTGCTCATTAGTTCATTATTAGTCTACATGAAGAGAAAAGAGGTGGCTTTTGCTCTTTGAGTCATGGTTCTAAACTCAAATAAAAAGAGAAAAGGGAGGAGAGAGTCTAGCCTCAAGGCTCCCCATATTTTGCCCTTCCTTGATCTCCGATGATAATTTCAGGACTTCCTCAGATCCCAGTAGTAGTGTCTAATGTTGCCAGGGGTCTATTCCATCTGAAAATAAACATTGCAGTCAGCTTCCATGGCAGTAGGCCAGGAGGAACCTTGGAGGCAAATACCTATACCAAAGACTAACGACACCAAAGGACTCCGAGGTCTCAGCCCCAACAGCAGATCCCCACACAGGGCCCCCGCTCCACCCCACATACATCCTGTTGACATCAACATTCAAATGAGTTATCAGCCAAGGAGCCCTACTGCTCCACTTGGCAAACACACACACACCCTCCCTAAACATCCAGCTGGCACATGTGCTCACACCACACACTAGGGTGCACAGCCACTGCTACATACCTGAACACTCCACTCAGTGTACACAAAAACACACACAACGCCTGCCGACTCACACACACACACAGTTCAGTACACGCCCATCGCCAACCACTCAATGAGCATATGCGCACAGCACACACACACACACCACCAATCCCTCCAGGGAAGGCGGTGTACCTCGCACTTGTGAGAGCAGCCTGTCCCCTGGCACTAGAGCTGGAGAAACGTCAGAGGGTCCAGGCCACCTCTCAAGGGGCGAGAAACACTTCACAGAAGACACCGTGTCTCGGTGTAGAAATGATCCAGCACAGTCTAAGCCGTCCCTGCTTCCAGTAGACCTCCCTCTTCTCACAGCCCCACGCTGGGGTCTGTGGGAGAAGCGGTCCTCAAATGAGATCCGCATCACCTGAAGCTTGTTGGAAACAGTGTCTTGGGCGGACCTACAGAATCAGACCCTGCAGTTTAACAAGATCCCCAGGTGAATCGTGGGCACATTCACGTGTGGGAAGCACGCGGCTGGAGCTCACCCTCCCACGCTCAGGGCCTGCCCAGCTGTGGCCACCATCGGCTGCACGTGTCCAGGCCCTGGCCTCTTGTTGAGGCAGTGAGAACGGGGTGCAAGAGCTTTTCTCTACCGTCAGACCGTCTCCCTCCTCCCTCACCCCAGGATGCACCCTCCTCTCTCTACAGCAACCACTTGAGTTAACAACAGAACTTCAGGTGCCCAAAACACACCCATGGCTCCAAACCCACCAGGAGCTCGGCAGTACTACCAGTTTTCTCCCCACTAATTGTCTCATCGCTCCACAACTGCTGTTTTTTATTTCATTACGCTCCTCATCAGTCTCAGATAGGAATATAACCGAAAAAGAAATTGGAGGGGAACATTTTCAATATTGCAAAGCACATGCAAACCAAGGCCCAGAATCCTACCTGGAGCGTTTTTATTGAGACAATTCTATGCTTGTCTGAGAGATGACCTTATAATAAATAAATTCATATCTCGCAAAGGTAGATTTCTCTCCCCACCTTATAAAGCTAATTATACTGGCACAACATAACATTTTCCCAAATGCCTGATATCCTCATCCTGTTACTCAGGAAATATTATTTTTAAATAGGTGTGATAGATACAAACTGAAACACTTGGATTTCCATTCCAGCCCCAATTCCCGGATCCCCTCTCTGAGTAATTTAAGGACTTCCTCCAGATAGTTTTTCATATTCTTTTAACTGACATTTTATCTTTATACAGTATCTCAAAGAATGAGCATGCACTAAGACAATGACAGCCAAGAAGGCCTGTCATTTCTCATTCCGACAAAGACAGATGTCTTACACTGGCTTATGCCAATAATAGATCCAACAAAAAACAAAAGAGACTACACCTGCCGCTGATGTAAAGGCACCAATTCACATTTGTGACATTCATTTGTCAATTAACAGATTTCTTCCATTGTTGACACATGAGACTTAAAAGATGTGGGCTTGAATGTGATGAATTAAAAAAGACAGATGAGTAAGCTATGAGCTGCAAAGTAATGCTATAATGTGCTTTAGATATGAATATCAACTGACACCCCTGACAGGCCATACAAGGTTTTATTTCATTTTGCACTGTATCCAGGCTTCATACTTTGTCTTCTTTGTTCGCTTTTCATCAAGCTCCTAACATCTCATTCTGACAGCCAGAGACATTTAAGGCACTTTCGTTTCAAATGCAAGTTAGCGTACTTGATTTGTCATTAAAATGCAAAACGATTGCCGTTCCAGGTAAATGTAGGTAGGCTTGAAAGGTTGGATCTGCAAAGGAAACGCTGAAAATGGTTTGGGTTCCCTGCTCTCACTCCTCTCCGAGCACGGCCGCCTCGCAGGGCCCCGCCCAGCGCCCCCTTGGACAAAGGCCTGGCTTGGGAGGGGTGGCCTAGGAGCTCCCTGTCCCAGCAGGGACCTGGGGCAACATTTGGGCTCAGATGTGAGGGCCAGGCCTGCGTGAAAGCAGCCTTTTCCTCTGCACATCCCGCTGGGCCTCGGAGGGGTCCCGTAGCTCTGCGAGTTCATCTGCACGTGAACCCCGGTAGGCACGCACAAGCATTCCAGTCGTAACAAGGGAAAATGGACAGGCTTATGTCAAGATGCTCAAAATGGTTCTCCCCACTGAGCCTCCATCCCTACAGGGAAGAAGCGAACTCCAAACCCAGACTCTCCTCAGGGAGGTGGAGGAAGCAGCTTTGTGGGAAGACTTTTCGTTTTCAAATGATCTTTGATCCAGTAATTTCACCCTTTGGGAAATTGTCTTGAGGAAAGAAAGACAACATGGAAAATGGTGAAAAGATGACATATAGGCAAAGATGTTCATCACAGCACTTCTTATTAACACCAAAAAGTGGAAAACAATATATATATCCATGAGTAAGAGAATGGTTAAATTATGGAACATCTATGTGAAGCAATATTACGCAAATTACTGAAAAATCACATTATCCAAGAAAATGGAAGTGATATAAAATAGAATATGAAACCTTATATACAGCCTAATCACAACTTTGTGAGAAACTATACATACTCAAACATTAACAGTGTTTTATTGTTCAGCGGTAAGGTTATAGGTTATTTTGTATTTCCTTTTATTTTTTGTATTTTTTATAATTTCTATAGGATGAACATGTCTTACTTTTATAATCAGAATGAAAAAAATAAGAAAATCTTGAAAAATTAAATTTAAAAAATAAAACATTGCTTTGGCTATCTTCCTGTCCCTGGTGCCAAGCCATCATTGTTTTTTCTAGGTATCAATGTCCTTTGTTAAAAGAGTGTATTAGGCCAGTGTTTTCCAAACTGCCTTCCACAGAACCTAGAGTACCGCAAAGGGACTTCAGAGTTTCTTCAAATGACTAATTTGCATTTAATTTTAAATTACTTTAACCATTTTTTAAACTATAATTGAAAAGCAGTAGGCACTCTCAAATAAGTTATATACCAAATTTCAACACAGTAGAGGATAAAAAGGCATATTATCTTGTGCTGCCAAGTTAACTCATGTTTTGCAGACCTTGCTATAATGTTTCTTCTTCCAACTGTTTAAAGAATATCCCAAAATTGCAAGATTAACTTTAAGGAAAATAAACTGTTACCTTTTGCAACTACTTAACTGAGTGAATTAGCATCTAGATATTGCGAACTCAAAACCAAATATGGGAATAATCTGGACATAGAGACCATAGAAAACCGCACTTCATGCCTAACCTCAACATCAAACCTAGTGTTCATCTGAACAGCCTCGTTGCTTTTGCTGACCCACTTACAAAAATAAATATTTAAACATTTTATCACCTAATGGGCTTTCTGTATCAAATTTTGTTTGACAAGGATTCTGCTGCTAGAAAAATGATTTTGAAAACCACTGGATTAAACCAACATGTCTCTAAATTTCCTTGCAACAGTGTATGTTTCATGAGTGTAGCACAAAGAATCACGGGAGGAGCCCAGAGCTGTGATAAAGGGGCAGGGTTGAGAACTGGCTTTGACACTTACTAAGTGACATTGGGCAAGTTGCTACATCAATCCAAGTCTCAGTTTCCTTATCTGTGAAAAGGGAATAAAAATCTCAGAACACTTGTGAGGTTTCAACGAGAGCAAGGTGGTGAACATTGAATAATCACTGGCTAATGTTATATTGTTATTATTACTTGATATGTGAGGGAGGAGGGGACAGCTAAACAGTGGACAGGACCAACCTGGCACATATAGAATTCACAACTGAGATGGTTCATAAACTTAGTAAGAAATTTATTTATTAAATTAATTAACAAAATCCAGAACATTCTCTCTAGACTACCTGGCCCATGTTTATTTTCTTATTTATTTCCTCACCTTCTCTATCATCTGACTAGTTTATACTCTGGGAAGCACAGTCTTCTTTTCATATTTAATCCATTTCAAATCTCCGTATTCCATCTCACTGCACTGCCTAACTGATTTTTACAATTACCTTCTGGGAAGAGGCTCTGGCAAGCCCTTTTACAAAAAAGTAAAGCAGACCCTGTCAGTTGCAACCAAATCATTCACTTCAGTGTAGATCAGAAATTACACAAAAGTCAAACTTCTGCTCAGAAACTAACAACAACAAAAAAAAATCAAAACTGAAATAAACTGCTTTTAGGATACCCATTCTTTTAGTACATTGTATACAGGAACAAAACTCTTTTACGTTTAGTACTTCATTGGATCTTCACAACCCTGATACGTGGAGTACCATAATCCTCAGTTTTGATTAAATGACTTGCTCAGCATCTCAAAGATAATTTGTGATGGCACCAAGACTAATATTCACAGCTCCTGTCTCAAGATCTCGTTGCTCTTCTACCAGATCAAGCTCTGGCAAACTCTCCAAGTTTCTTGGTCTCCAATGATGACTCTGAGCTTCAAGCCAGCAAGACTTCAGTTTCTCATTTAAAAGCAAAAAATATAATGATGATAATGCATTAGAGCTCTGTAGTGCTTAGTGATTTACAGCACATCTGCATTCAAACAATTTAATCTCCTCTGCAACCTAGAGACACTCTGAGGAGTGAGAAAATGCACAATATTCATTGCCTGTAACTGATGAGAAAACAGGCTCATTCCTTCTTAAGGGACTAAAATACATTGAAGATGGAGGCCCAACTCTAGGGCTTGAGGGAGTTCCTTTGTGTTTGTTTTGTTTTGGTTTTTTAATCTTCATAAACTAACAGGGTGATAAAAGTCAACCCAATCTAATTTTAACTTTCCCCAGATGTTTAGAATACAAATATTTCATTTAAAGCCTCACTACCTACAGTTTTTATCTCCCCCTGAAAATTGATGATAAATTTGGACCCAAAAGAATTGAAATCAGGGACTCAAACAGATATTTGCACACCAATGATCACAGTGGCATTATTCACAATTGCCAAAAGATGGAAGCAACCCAAGTATCCATCGACAGAAAAATGGATAAACAAAATGTGGCATATACATACAATGGAATATTATTCAGCCATGAAAAGGAATGAAGTTTTGATACATGCTACAACATGAATGAACCTGAAGACATCACGTGAGTGAAATAAGCCAGATGCAAAAGGACAAATGTTGTATGATTTCCCCCAATACAACATAATTAGAATAAGCAAGTTCATAGTCAGAAATTAGAATACAGGTTACCAGGGGCCAAAGTTAGGTAGAGAATGGGGAGTTAATGTTTAATTGGTACAGAATTTCTGTTTGGGCTGATGGAAAAGTTTTGGTAATGGATGGTGGTGGTGATACCACAACATTACAAATGTAATCTAAACCACTGAATTATATATCTGAATGTGGTTAAGACAGGAAATGTAAGTGGTATATGTTTTACTAGAATAAATTCTTTTTCTTAAATCATAGGACTGTACAACAGAGTGAACCTTAATGTAAATCATGCACTACAGTTAATAGTGCAATTACAATCATATTCTCTCATTAGTGGTAACAAAGGTACCACACTAATGCAAAATGTTAATAATGGGGGTGGGTATATGGGAACTCTGTATTTTCTGCATGATTTTTCTATAAACCTACAACTTTCATAATAAAAAAAAAGATAAATGATGATCATGTATACCCACAAAATTATTCTGAGAATTTAATGTGGTTAATATATACATGTAAAATTTTTCTAAAAACAATGTGATCCACCATGAAAATTTGTTATAAATATATTTGACATTTTACATATTTGACATTATATATATAAGTTTGGGAAGAAAACAAAACAGCAACAGCTTTTAAAAGAAAAAAATGAAATGCTAAGTCTCCTTTTCATGAGCCTAGAAGAATTTTCCTCTTCTCTACCAAGTAGTTACCAAACTACTGGCTTACCAGATAAAGATCTTGAGGACAACTATGAACAAGAATTGAGGGAAACATCTAATCAAGTACAGTAAGATGTAAGAGCTAAGAGTGCAGACTTCCTAGTTGAGCAAAGCTGCCTTTGAATCTTGGCTCCCCACCTCCCAGCTGCGTGACCTTGGGAACTTCACAACCTCCGTGCTTTTCCACTGCCTGCCTTTAAAACATGAATAATGCCTAGTGTGTAACAAAGATTTAAAAAGGTAAAATACATAAAATACATCAGGGGAAGCTGATGGATGCCCGGTAGCTACCTTGACTGTTAACCTCTTGTAAAGGAAGCTATTATCTTTTTTAAAATCCACTGCAGCAAATGAGAAAATTCCCAGATTAGAGTCTTCCAACAGAGGGGGCACCTACTGCATGCATAGCCCTGTCCTTGGCTCTCCTGAAGGAGAAGCTGTTATTCCATCCTGGAAAAGCTTACATTCCAATAGGAGACAGACCGAGGTCCTGCAAAGGCCCCGAGGCAGTCCGAGAACCAGCAACATGCAAACTCCCCCAGGAGAGCACACCCCTAAGTGTGGCCCTCCTGGGCCCTTGCAGAAACCGTACGGCATGATAATAAATGCCATTTCTGAAAGATGAGGTTTCAGGTCTTGGTTCCTCCTCTTCTGAGTGAGAGCAGGGCCAGCCCACAGGGCCATGCTGGGTGCAAAGTGGCACAGCCTGTTCATGGCAGAAGTCTAGAGGAGTTCCATTAACCGTGACCCTTTTAACAGCATAATTGCCACGTATGCGTGTCTGGGTGACACACGGGTCCCGCTCAGCCTGGGAACGGCTGCCGGAGGTTGCTCGTTTCCCCCGCACGCCTGTCATTCTGGGGTGAAAGTTTGAGGAGGAGAACCCGTACCTCCCTCAAATCCATACTCAACTGGCCTCCCCAAAAGAATCTGGTCTTCCCTCCCCGCCCAGCTTCCATGTCCCAGAACCACCAGCCCCACGCCGCACTCCACACAGGAGGGGTATGTCCGCATGTGTGGAAGAAGCTTAGCCTGTTCTCCATTTTCTCTTCTTCTGGGCCCCAACAAATCCCTGAGGGCACACAGGTCAGGATCTCACCATCTGCACCCGGGACAAGGCTGGTCCCAAAGCCCCAACACTGCATGAGCTATTTACCCAGCCCAGAAAGCTTGACCTAGCGTGGCACACCCTGCTCTCCCTTCAGGGCGAAGCCCTGGTCTCGATCTCTTCATGAAGGACACTGAAGTCCTTCCTTCTGAGAACGTCTAGGGCATGAGCATCTATATCACACCCCTGGCACTTAAACAGGCTGGGTTCTCCCCTGGGTATCTCAGGACACTTATCTGGGAGCCACCCTAGAGCTCAGCTGGGTCTATTCACCTGCTCTGCCTGGTTGCTAGGCTCCTTCTTCCCCACACTGGCTCTCCAAGGCTGCTCACTAATGCAAACAGAACAAGCTCCCCAGGCAGCGGATGCGGTAACTGTGCTCCCCTGTTGGAATTAGAGTTCTCAAAGTCCACTTGTGGAATCTGACAGTGGCCTATATTGTTTTCTAATAATTTCACTTGTATTCGTCTTATCTCTTCATAAAGCATGTGAGCTATTCAGGAGGAAACATCACATCTGCAAGTTCCAGGTGCTGCAGAACCCAGTATGCATTAAATATTTATATATCTATAATGAAGAGCAGGAGACCTACAACAAGCAAGGGTCCAAGCCTTTGACCCTTGAGGAGGTCGCCAGACCTCGATGGGGGAACATACCATCCTGAGCCATCCCGGCCCTCACATAGCTGAATGATTAATGTATTGACCAAAGGATCATGGCTGTACATGCCATTAAAGGCCATGAAGAAAGACCTCCTAGCCCCAAGGTGCATCTGTGGAGGATTCCAGTTGTACATGGCAGCTAGAGAGACCACTGGTCTTCCCAGACTCCACTGTCTGTCTTTAATAAGGGGTACAGTCCTGTAACCTGGCTGGCATCCTCCAAAACATAAGTCACCCCACACCTGACTTCCACCCACCAGCAAAAGAGGAAGAAGGTAAGAAAAACCTTGAAGTACATGGTTAAATTTATCCCTGCAGTCACTCTTACAGAGCTGGAACCACTCATATCTCAGGCTGGAACAAATTCTGGACTCCTCAGAGGTAGGGCACCAGACAAAATGACCTTCAAAAGTCATTTCCAGGCTCCATTTTTCTATACCCCAAGTCAGGCTGAATTTTATTATCGAAGCCCAGTGTCAAAGAACAGAATTCACAGTATTGGTTTGCTCCATCCAATTACACTGGGAAGGGTGGTGGTTGCTTTCTGTGATGTTGGTCCAGCTCAGACATCTGGGAAGAATTCACCAGAGCTAACCGGGGCAGATCCACCCTCCACTTGTCAGCACAGGTGAACACAACCTGCCCACCCAGGCGTCCTCCTGCATGTCCGGGGTCACCGGCTGTTCTTAGGAGGTGCCAAATCCTGGGAAAGTAAGCCGCCACACTGATGCATTCAGAAGGGAAAGAAACACATTCTGAAAAATAAGTCCCCAAATACAACACCCCACCAGGGAATTCCACTGTGCTCCCTCAAAGCGTTACGAGCCAGATGGCATGTGCCCCTCATCCAGCTTTTCAGAAGGTGAACTGCAAAAGCTCTTAACAGCTCCAGCCCCTCTCTCCTGCTCCACCAACCCCACAAACGCATTTTAATATGTTCCATCAACAGAGCGGGTGCTGAACAAATGCAAAAAGAAAAATCATTAGAATTTCTGAGCAAGAAAGCAACTCAAAACTCACATATTTAAATATCTACAGTAGTGTATGTCTAAGTGAAACAGAAAATGTCTTGGAAAAAATATCACCTTTGCCAACAGCATTTTGTTTGAAAAGAATACATCTAAATTATCCCCTGGGCTGTTGTCTCTTTAGAGTACAGGGACAAAATAAAGCTGGCTCCAATTAGTGCAACTTTACTTTTAAAATAATAAAAATGAAAGGAGGCTTCCTTTGCCATCATCCCTGTGTTTCCCCCTTCCACTCCAAACTACCATACCTCTGGGTACCATTCAGGAGAAAATACAGAGTGGGAAAAACAGCATCGAATGTAGAAACTGGAGACAGTCTCAAAAGTTTTGCAGTGGTCAATAGCAAAAGAATTTTCTTCACACCTTTTCTCTCCCTTCTTACTGTCTCCAAGCACACCCACGGCAGGAGGCCCTCTCTGGGGATATCTAGAATTTATCTTTTTTGAAAAACCAAGCTACACATACAAATCACCCAATTTCTCTATGACCTACATCAAACTGAATCAGGCTGGAGTTCCAAGGAGCAGGCTCCCCCTCCAAATAAGAGACTCTTTTCCCCTCAGACAGTCTGCACATTTACTAAAATAACTTGAGACTTCATCACAAAGACTATTATGCCTGCAAACTTTAAATAATTTACATGATTCCTCATTTATAAATATTTCATATCAGAAATCGATTTCCAAATGAAGCACACAGGAAGAATGACCACACCCGGCACCACCACAAGCACATCCTCGTGTTCTGAAACACGGGCAGCATCTAATGCAGTGGGAAAACCAAATTCTGCATGAGGTCATGCTAATTACATGTACTATCCACGTAGAATTAAAATTGCTATATCTCACTCCCCTAGTGTCAGACAGGAAGCATACCCAATGGAATCTTCAGGGAGAGGAGCTAAACAAAAGGCTCTGAAACGCATTTTTTGGTTTGCTAAACTGCTAAATTTTTTCCAGAGGAATCTGAGGTATTGATAAGGTTGAGAAAATATACTGGGTGCTATTTAAAAAAAAAAGTCACATCCTGAAAGCATTGGATTTTAACCCTGGGTGAGATGAGGAAAAGACTGTAAATACCCCAACCCTAAAAAGCCTGTGGCCACTACCCTTTTCTTAAAGACAAAAAAAAAAAAAAAAAAAATCCTTTTCTAAAAGTTGCAAGGAAAAAACAGGCTCTGATGCAACCCCAAGACTCAAAACACAGACAGGTTCTCCCTCGGTGGCATGCATAGCAGACATGCTGAAAAGGGTGAACAAAGAACAGAGATGTGCGATAAACACCATTAACCAGGGCTTCAGGCAGCACAGAATAAACCAGCTAGAAACAAATGGGCCCTGAGACCCCAACAAAAACTTTCCAGGCGGCCTCAGCAGTGCGCCAGTCCAGGCCCCTGGGCAGCCCTGGAGTGTGGCAAAGAAGGAAAAGCAGGCAGGGGGTCCCCGCTAGAGCGCCTCCCCGCCCTGCCCTCTCTAACAACACTCCGTCTCTTCCTTGGGTAGCAAGGAAAGAAAGCATCACAAGACCAGGTGGGGCTGAACCAAGCCCAACATGCCCTCTTCTTACGCCAAGCCAACAGCACCAAAGCTGAGCAAATTAGCACGCACACACAACCCCCAAATGTAACATCTGGCAAAGCACGACCTCGCCGATGGAGACCTAGCTACCCCCACTCCCAAAAAAGTACTTGTTTTTTCACCAGAGCAATATCTAAGAAGCAAAAATTCTAACTCCTCAAGCCTTAGCGAAAGCTAAATCCTGTCTTAGCTGCAGCATTCGGCTTGAAGTAGCTAAATTAACAAAATGTTCCCTTGGCATTTAAATTCGCTCTCTTTCTTTCTCGGTTTTTCCCCTTGTAAGCACGGTGGCGGGGGCGGGGGTGGGGAATGGAATGGGGTTGAAGCATAATAAGTCAAAAGACAAAGCAACTTCAAAACAAAATCAGCTATTTGTAAACAAGCCTTGTGGGGACTTTTTCTCCCCCCTCCTCTTCCCTACCCCAAGAAAAACAGCCCTGCCAGTTGTAATGGAAAGCCAAGTAAAGATAAATCAATTAGCTTGCTAATTTCTCCCCTCTCATTTATTTAGCTCTGCACTGTATTTGTCGTAATTGACTACAATTATGTTAATTACTAACTCCGGTATAATTACTATATTTATTGTCATTGAGCCCACGATGTACCCACAGCAAAGCTGGCATTTGTCGGGCATCAAGAAAGCAAACTGTCGAGAGGTGATTCTCGGCAAACTGGCGGATGCGGCTTCAGCAAATGAAAGGGCAAAAGAGATTTCATGCAATGTTAGTTTGAAAGCACCGGTTCATTAAGGATATTAATTTTCTGATAACTACACATTTAGGCATGACACACTAGCGCAGTATCTACAGGATTTCGCAATTATTAATGCGTGACAGTTTCAAATGCTAAGTGAATCAATTAAACAGCAGCATTCACAATTTGAGAAGAGATAACTGCTTCATAACTACCTAAGACTACAATTTTCACATGACAAAAAAGAGCCATTGAGGCGCCTTCAAAACCTGACAGGTCAAGAAAGAAGTTTGAAACAAAAGCACCTTACAACCATCATCTCTCCTCTTTACTTGTCAGATCAACTTTGCTAGTGTCTCCCCAGAAACGGCATCACATGCCAGCTGCCACAAGGTGATTTTTCATGTCTTGTCAAAGAAATCTTTTATTCTATTTGCTCTGCATTAACATGTTACATTTATTGATCAAGGGCCTGCTCGGCAGCCACAGCAGGGCATGGAGCTCTCCACGCCCATGGGGCTTTGATGTCCTAGTGACATGCGAGCCCGAATAATGCACATACTAAATGGATTTAATGCAGAAATGTGTTGGGGCCTGACAGTTACATTAATAGCCCCTTACACTGATAAATATGCAATCGCTACTATTAAGAGTTACCCAATTATGGGGAAAATATTTCTCTACCTTATAAATAAATCCATCAAGGAAAAAAAAAGGTCTCAACAACGGTGCATTTTCTTAAAACACTTCTCCAGCTGCAGAAAACGGGACGTGGTCATGGCGGGGTGGGGGGTGGGGACGTTAACAACCCCCCCCCCCCCGTTTCTGCCCTCCCCTTCAATTGTTTTTAATAAGTCTTGTTTTATCTCAAGAATGGTTTGGGCATTTTTTTTTTTAAAAAAAGACCTCTTTTGTTGGTCGTCCCTGTTCTACCTGTCTCTTACATCTTCAGATCCAGAGAAAAAGCAGACACCCAGGAGACTCAAAAATTTGGTTCTGTATAAACTCAGAGAGGGGCTTAGGGGAGGTGGTGCAAAGGTGAGGGGCATGTAGCCGATCTCCAAAATGATGAAGCTGGAGGAATTGTGTGTGTGTGTGTGTGTGTGTGTGTGTGTGTGTTTAACTCTAAAAGAAACCTGAACATGTGTGTGTGTCTCTCTCTCATTTACAACCCTAAGTGGCCTTGTGCTGTCGCAGTGATGGGGGAATGGATGTGCAAATGGGAAGAGAAAGCAGCTGGGATAGCAGAAACCTTTGATTCAGAAAGTCTTGGGCAGGGAGAATTTGTAATTATTATATCCCTGCAATTAAATGCAGACACCCAGCAAAAAGCATAATCGCTCCCCTTTCATCATAAAGGAGCAGGGAACAGCTGAAATCTCCAACACTGCAGGCCCTGAGGAGATGAGAGGAAAGAGGCTTTTTGGACACACACACACACACACACACACACACACACACACACACACACACACACCCCTCTCTTCTTTTCCTTTCAGATTCAAAATTCATGCAAGCAGGAATTTTTTTCAAGGTTCCCCTGTCCCAAGGCTGGGACAGCAAGCCGTCATAACAACTGTTGAGCCATCTTTCCCCCAGGACAGTGACCTTCACTTTAAGCCACGCTTTCCAGCCCAACGGGAGATGACGAGCATGGGAACTAGGTTTCAGGGTTCATCTGGGAGTCCCCCACCCTCAAGCTAGCCTCGGCCTCACGAGGTCCTGTCTCACCCAACTTTCCAAATTGGGAAGCTTTTTGAGAAACAGAAGAGGAGGTAATGCAACCGATAGGATTCCAGGGCCTTTGGTCCTACCTGGAGCTGCAGAAAGCCACTCTGACCTTGCTCCAGTGATTTGCACAGGATTTTAGTGACTCAAAAAGAAAAAAAAAACAAAACTTTTTTAGCCCCTTCAAGGAAATGCAGGCTTGGAAGGGGCTAGCCCAAAGAAAGCAACTATTTATACCATAAAAAGCAGCTTAGAATAATCATAAAGCTGTAGTCAGACCACCCGGGTTTCTTTAATCCCAGTTTTCTTATTTAACCATTGGTATGACTGTGGGCAAATTACTTTGGCTCTCTGGGCCTCAGTTGCTTCATTGGTAAAATGTGGGTAATTCCTGAACCCTTCTCAAAATTCTATTGGGAGGACTGCACGAGAGAACATGTGTGAAGTGCTGGGCCCAGCCTGGGCGTATGGTAAATTCTCCATAATGTTCATTTTTATTTCTATTTTTAAGAAAATTAGCACAATGGCTGGTGTCATTTGCTTGACTCCCCTGTCCCTGGGCTCCTTTGGAGAGTGGAGCCAGTCACCTATCTGTACTTATTTGCAAGGTTACTCTATCATGAAGCTCATCAAGAGAGCCATTCTGTAAGCTATCTTTGAAAGGACTCAGGGGTCTTCCTCAACAAGGTATAGTTGGCTTTCAAATGGAAAGGTTGGGTTCTCTTTTGTCCAAAGCCGTCCTGTGCCCTGCAAGATATTTAGCATCCCTGGCCTCACCCACTAACTGCGAGGAGAGCCCCCACTCCCGTCACCATGACAACGAAATGCTGCTAGGGCAGCAGAACTGCGTGGCTGTGGTTGAGAACCTGGAGTCCCAGTGAATAGAAAGTATGAGAGGGTAAAACTCACCAGGGCCTCTCCCCTCCCCCGGAATTGCCACTGCTTCCAACAGCCACCCTGACCACATCTTTATCTTCAAAGACAACAGTAGTCTCATGCACAAGCATGTCCTCAGAACAGAGAGCAGGGAAGAGTGAGAGAGTGGAGCAGACCCAGGAAGAGAGACTTCACAGAGAAAAATAATAATAAACCCCAAGATTCTGGAGGAGTAAAGTAGATGATGGGGAAAATAAGAGGCATTACTAAAAAGCCAAGGAATTTCTTATCCTAGAGGCAAGTCCTGCAGGAAATACGAAGAAATTCTGTGCTTGTGAAAGAACTCTAAATTCTTCTGCAAGTTATGGTGATCATTTACGTACAAGAATGCTGACCCTCGGGAAAGCTGTGGTCCCTTTGACAATTCTCTCCAAGCTCCCACCCCTTCTCCAGCCTGGTGACAAAGGGCAGAAATCCAGGAAGCAAGTGATGACATTCTTGGGGGTTGGATGTAGATGCCTGGTGACCTGCCTCCCTCATTTAGCTAAACTTCCCTTAGTGGTTCTAGTTGTGGAGGTGACGCTAGCAAGTGTTGTATGGAAAGGGAATCGAACTCCTGCTCTTGAGATGCTGATTACCTGCCAGGTCATTTTCCACTTCACCTTTTGATTGTATGTTCTGCTGGTAGCTGGAGATACTAGAATGGCCAATGATACCCAGGAAACAAAAGAGATGTTGTATGCAGCACTGCCCAGCTTAGAGAAGACTGGTTCCTACATACCCAGACTCTTGCCTCCTTGGAATCATTCAGGAGTTACCAATGCCTAGAACTATACTGAGAACTCATTAACAGTTTTTATTTCAAAGTCTGTCTTTTCTACCATCATCTCTTCCTTACAAGGCTTAGCGGCATGAGCTCTGTCGTTACCCACTCCCAACATCAGTGTACTCCCAGGTAAGACCATGACATTTGGGGTTTGGAAACACATACAAACAAGGCCCCGGACTACAAAGATACCATTCAATGAAGACCCACTGCCAACAGAACAGGCCCTTTGAGCTGTGCTCCTGAGAGAGTGGAGAATTTTCTCTCTCACACAGTCCCAGTGGAATATGAATAAAGATATGCTAGGAGTAGGCAGGGATGAAAAATATGCATCAGAAGAGTGGATCTATCCTATAGAATGTCAGGGGCAGTTGGAAAACGACAGCATTTATAGCAGTTAGTATAAGTGAGGTGATGCTGCATTAACAAACAACCTCAAAATCTTATAACCAAGATTTATTTCTCACTCACACTCTCTGTCCAACACAAATCGGCAGGGAGTTCCATTCATTTATGGTCAGAAACCCAGACTGATGATCACAGTACATGGGAAAGAAAGTGGTAAATCATGCACTGGCTCTTAGAGTTTCTGCCCAAAAGTCGTATCAAAGGGCACAGAGATATTTAAGTATACCTTGTGATGAAGGAGAGAAAATCCTGAATATTTGGAAGAGCCCCAAAGACTACAAGAGAGTAAAATGGCCCCCAGCAAGGTCTAGCCTGGGCACTTGCCTTACCAGCACCAGGCTCCAAGCACTAACAGTAGCTATGCTTAGGGAAGACCTATTACATGCCAGGTGATTTGTTAGGCACTTTACACACGTTTACGCGCCGAACATTTCTGCAGTTAGCCCAAGGCCAGTTAAACAACTGGTAGATGAAAAAGAAGCAGGATTTCAAGCCAGGATGGTCTAACCCCAAAGCCTTGGTTCTTTTCATAACACTGCCCATCTTCCCAACCAAGCAGCAAAATAACAGGCCCAGTTTTGCCTAGCAGTTCATAACAGACACAGAAAGGATGGTGTGTCTGTCCACCAAGAAGCTTTGACAGTTCCCTGGGTATCTGCCTCATTGCCTTTGGCCTGGGAGAGAGGACAGAGCCACTGTCCCTTTACTGGAGATTTCCAAACTCCCCAGTCCTTCAAGCAAGCTTCCATCGAAGAATCTTTTCCTAAGTAAACAGGTTTTTCCCCTGTCCAGTGCATTTATCAGAGTGATGCTAAATAAGATGCGACTGCAAATAATTTAATTTTTAAAACATAAGCTTCCTGTTGCCATAGATCAATTAAACCCTCTTGCTTTTATTACCAGATTGACATGGGCGTATTTATCACTGCTTGCCATGGGAGCTCTGCTCTCCCCGCTGTGTTCAGCAAGCTAAGTAGGCAACTCACACAAACCACTCAGGGCCCTGGGAGGAGAGGAATGGGACCATCAGAGAGGATTCCACTGTCTCCAAACCAGGCAAAAGGGAAAACTGAAGCTGGAACAACTTATTAATTAAAAAGCTCTCTTCACCTTCAGCAGGTCAAGGAACCAGCATTGGGTAAAGGCTATGATTCTCTTTGCTAATGAACAAAACAGAGGTAAAATATTAAAAACTCAAGAAATAAGTTCAAGGAAGAGTTTGGGACAGTGAATATTCAAATACTCCTCTTGGTATGAATTGCCCTAGAGGGCAACTTGACATCCATATCAAAACCCTTGACAATTCCATCTCCAGGAATTTGTCCCAAGCAATTAATCAGAAACATACTCATCAATGAATATTACAAGTGTATTTATAATAGTTATTTATAATACTAACAATCTTGAAAGAAGACAAAAGTCCAGTACTGAGAAATGAGTTAAGAAACCATTAAAACCTGTGATAAAGTCAAATATTTGAGATGGGAAAATCCTTCTAACATAATGTGAACACAGGCAACAAAACGTATATAACTCAGCATCATTTTAAAAAATATTAGTCATGATTAAAGACCAGGAAGACGATAAAATATTGAGAATGGTAATTTCTGGGTGACAAGATTGTCAACAATTTGAGGGGGAGAGGGTTTCATTCATACTTTTCTGAATTTACCAAGATACTAAGCATTATTTTTAATTTTTCAAAGTGTTTTCAAAACGAATGCTCTTAAGTACAGTTTCATGCAGATGTCGATACTGGACTCATGCTCATCAAAGCATTTGAGTCCAAAGGCAAAACTTCACTTTCACTGGGTTCTCCTGGGCATTACCCGGTCAGCCCCTAAGTGCTCTATCCTTCCAGTCCAGGGAGACGGCCCCAAGTTCACGGTCTCCAGCTTACCTGGTGAAGAATCAGATCCAGACTGAAAGGGCAGAGGAGAGGAATGCCAGAGCCTTTCGAGAGAGCCAGAAATTTTACTCAGTCCTGTTTTCTTGCTTCCTCTTCCAACTTTGAATCTGAAAGGGCACACACAGGCTCCAGGGACTTTAATTCCCCCCCGGAACAGGGTCACAGAAACATAGAGCCTGAATTTCCTTCTGTACACAGAGGGAACCAGTTTACTAATGGAACAACCCACCGAGGCAGAGGTGCATTTACCATAGTTAGTGCAGTAGAGAAAACTATGAGGTAAAAGGGAGGAAAAAAAGTATATAATGACTTAAAACAAAAATTCAGAGCTTATATAAATCCCTAACTGCCATTCCCTCCAGCATGAACAGGTGGCCATGTAGAGAAACAGCAAAACCATCACTTTTATGAATGAGATTAACAACGATGATGATGTGTGGTAAAGAATGAATGATAAGACATTAAAGAAGGATGTTCCCAGCATGGGTAGGTAACTGAAGCCTAGTGTCTCCCTTTCAAATGACATCTAGGCAAGAAGTAAATACAAATCTGGCCACATAAAAGGAAATTCACACACACATACACATATAATCATACCCATATACGTCATACGTTAGTACATGCGTATTATAACTCTGGAAGAATACACAAAAAAGCAAGTAGCAGAGGGGAACTGGGAAGCTAAAAGACATAGATGTAAAGGAGGTTATTTTCTTCCCTCTGTTTGCATTTTTGTTCCTCCGGAAGGTTATAACATGGGCATATGTTAATTACAATGCATGAATAATAGAATAAACATAAATAATAATAATATGAGTGTATAAAAGAACCCCTTGCCTAAAAACAAATTGTGGCCTAAAACAACACCAAACTACAGCTGCCTTTGCAACCAAGGGGAGTAGCAAAATTAGCAGGAGATGAGAAAGGGCAGAGGTTGTTCTGTTTAGGCAATGCCCTGGTAGGACTTTTTGGGTGTGAAAAGGAAACCTGTAGAGATGTTCAAGAAAGAGTGGGGATGGGGGAAGTCTACTTTTTCTGCATATAATAAAACAAGAAGAATTATGTATTTCTGAAGGCAGCTCTGGAAAGAACCGAGAGAGGTGTTCACAGCCGGGAGCTGCGGTAAATCCAGGCACAGGGCAGACTGACCCACAGGTGTGCTCCAAAAGCCCAGGGAAATAGTGAGGGAAACTTCCTAGAGTGTGTGGTGGGCTGGGGGCTCAGGACATTTCATCTGGATGTGAATATAAGCTACTGATCCCCGAAGCTTAGAGGTCTCAGGTCATCTGCTACATACCCACTTAATCAGAAGGTACATTTATTATCTCCTTTCTCTCCTCCTCTCCCCCTCTCCCCTCCCCTTTCTAAAAGAGGAATGAGCTAAGAATCTAAAGCGTCTTTGATTTTGAGCTAGCTGAGAACAAAGAGGGACTAGTCCCCGAGGAAGCTCCCATCTTCCTTTGACACCCTAGAGATACAGTGCTGCCTGCCTCATCCCCCAGTTGGTGAATAAAGAAGGTCCAAGATCAACGTGGAATATGACTCACGGGGAGGAATCTAGACCCGGCATCATGGGATGGAGAACATCTTCTTGACCAAAAGGGGGATGTGAAAGAAAATGAAATAAGTTTCAGTGGCTGAGAGATTCCAAAAGGAGCCGAGAGGTCACTCTGGTGGGCACTCTTGCACACAATATAGACAACCCTTTTTAGGTTCCAGTGAATTGGAGTAGCGAGCAGTAAATACCTGAAACTATCAAACTACAACCCAGAACCCATGAATCTTGAAGACAATTCTATAGAAATGTAGCTTATGAGGGGTGACAATGTGATTGGGAAAGCCATATGGACCACATTCCCCTTTGTCTAGTGTATGGATGGATGAGTAGCAAAATGGGGCAAGGAAAAAAAAAGGCACCCAGTGTTCTTTTTTACTTTAATTGTTCTTTTTCACTTTAATTGTTCTTTTTCACTTTAATTGTTCTTTTTCACTTTAATTTTTATTCTTACTATTTTTGTGTGTGTGGTAATGAAAATGTTCAAAAATTAATTTTGGTGATGAATGCACAACTATATAATGGTACTATAAACAATTGAATGTATGCTTTGTTTTGTATGACTGCATGGTATGTGAATATATCTCAATAAAAATGAATTAAAAAAAGAAGGTCCAAGACAATCCTTCCCAAACACACCCAAGTTAAGTTGGGATTGCTCTTCTCTATTCTGGTCTGTGATCCCCACCAGCTTGACCAAGTCATAAACGTAAACTCTTCCTAAACCTTGGCCCACCCTCCACCGCTCACCCCTGACCCAACCCAGCCACAGCCCAGCATGCAGCTCACACACTGACCCACGACACCACGGATGACACCAGGCTCCTGACCCCATGCATCAGCTCCTCGAACTCAGTGCTACTAGAAACATATTTCCTCTCAACAAAGGAAAGCAGAAGCCTTAACTGCTCTCCGTCGGAAGCCATATTTCTGACCCCCTCAATAAATTTTCCTTCGTCCATGACCTGTCATTTCCAATGATAATTCCTTACAGGTCCAGCCTCTGAGAGCCAAAAGCCTCTTCTCTCCTCCTACATAGACGCACCTCCCAACATCCAGCCCTTCTTCTGTAGAAGGGCGCAGGGCCCCTGGGTATTACAAAGACAGCTCTGTTTCTTCAGTCCTGACAGCCCAGTCCCATGACCTGTGGCGCTGACACACAGCCCTCCCCAAACCCACATCCGGGCTCCCACCAGCCACTCACAAGGTGGCCACTACACACCCCGGGCCTCCAGAGTCCACGGTCACCCGGCGGGACTCCTTCCTTCCAGCGCCAAGCAAAGGAATCTTTTGCCTGAGTGCAGGCTGCAGGGCTTGTTTAATGCATGTGTGTCTCAGGCACACATCAGCTTATGCTGAGCCCCTTCTCTTCTCCTTGGGTGTTTGGGCCAAACACCATCCTTAATTTCCTTAGAGTCAGCATTGATGTATTTGGCCTCCTCTCATCCCTATGTTTTGCTTTGTGACTTTTCAGTTCCCCCATCTCCCCAGGGGTACATGAAGCCTCTGGAAGTCAGGGAGAGGGCACGCTCAGCCCCATGCTCTCTCTACCACACCCACTCGACTCCCATTCCTTGGATAAAATGCATCTCAGCCTGGCCCTGTGCTCCCAGACACCAGCCTGAGAAGCTCCGTGGGCCTCGCTTAAAGTTAAATTCCCCTCTCCCCTCTGTGCCTTAATGCCCCAAGTTTTGCTCATTTTATTTTCCAAATGTCCTGACTTGAGGTTGAGAGAGAAAAGACTCCAACACGTAGAAGCAGAAAAGTGCTGAGCCCTGGAGTGGGATTTGGGGTCCTCCTCTCTCCTAGCCCAAGTCAGTCCTTAAGGCAGGCACTTAGGGGAAAAGGCCCCCGTGGAACCAGTTTGTGAGGAGAGAGGACACCATCCGGACCCCCACTCACTCATTCCACTTTCCACTGCCACTTCCTAGCCCCCCAAACCAGTCACAATCCGTAAGCCTTTGGGAAGAAATGAAACATCTGTCTGTGCTCTCCATCGGAATAATACATAAGCTCATACTTACCTTTTGCCAAGACTGGAACAGTTGTTAGAGACTTTCCCTCCCTCCCTCCCACCCCGTGCCAACAATGTTTGAAATTTCTTCAAACACCATCTGGGAGAAATCATCATCACAGATATTTAAGGTTCCAACTCATTAAAAGGCAAAGAAAGAAAACATACGTGAGCACATGCACATCCTACCTGTGACTTGGCAAATGCTTTGGGAGATGGGGATATCCAAAAAAGCATACCTAAACACCCCAAAACTCTCCCACTGGCTGCATCTCATTCCTGCCCCAAGAGGACTCTGACTTGTCTGCATCGGTACAAGTGAGAAAGGAAAAGAACAAAGTAAAAATATACTGGCTCTCACATAGAAACTCACGAGATGGACGATGCTCAAATGCTCACTGCTTCTTCAGCTGCACAAAAAGGTTAGGAGGAATCTGAAGCCAAGTCGGACCTTCTTGGGCACGATGACACGGATCTCAGAGCCCTGAGTTGAATGGAAGGACACCCTATACAGAGCTGGAACACTGGCTGTTATTTGTGGGGCCCTTAAGTGCCAAGGGAGACTGGGCCTCCCAGGCCTGGCCCGCATCGTGTTAAGGTTACATACCTCAGAAGGTTAAAGCTGAGATCGAGCCTCTTTGCAAAATGTCCACAGTCCCTCCCGAGGCTCTCTGGAATTTCTCTGCAGTCCTGGCCGATGTAGGACACCTGGAAATTAAATGGAACAGAAACAACGTGACACAAGGAAAGCACCCAGCTGCTCACGGCCCTGAGCCATTGATCCGATGATTGCTTCTGCAACTTTGAACGCAGGCTCCTTGTACCAAAAAAGGCCACATTTGTGGCTGTTTCCCTGATCCATTCAGCTGTGGGAGCTTCAGGGACTCCGCCAACAACAACTCTTTCCTGGGACAGTTAGCATGATGGAGACTAATCCCTGGCACAACGGCAAAGTGGACTTCAATTGGCCGGATTCAGGTGTCCAGGCAGCTGATATAATCACAGCCATCAGCCTCCCCCTCGGGGGGCCTTGCCTGCAGCTGCCCCTCTGCTTCTCCCTCTCCCTCACCTCCACTGACCCCACCTCCCAAACACCCTGCTGTTTACA
Source organism: Choloepus didactylus (assembly GCF_015220235.1). Lineage (NCBI taxonomy): Eukaryota > Metazoa > Chordata > Mammalia > Pilosa > Megalonychidae > Choloepus > Choloepus didactylus. The sequence goes on along the minus strand of NC_051321.1, from coordinate 71,910,019 downwards.
TTTCCTCATGTAAGACCTAGCAGATGCACTTAGCAGCACTCAGCCTACAGGGTGCTAGAATAAATGGGGTCAGCCAGGAAAACCTCCCCAGAACCACCAGTCCCACCCTATGACCACTGTGTATAAACTGCCCTCCACATCAGAACTGACAAGTTCTGAACTGAGAGGACAGTGATACATGGTCAGAGCTTTTAAGTCCTCCTCTTCCAGGGAGGCTTTTGCAATCAACCACACCCTGCTAGCAGGGCTTTTTCCTTAGGCGTTCTTTATTATTATTGTTGGCATTGTTGTGGTAGTTGAGTGCCTACTGTGTGCCCAAATATTAAGAGGCTGAACTGAAATTTGATTGCAGAACTTCTGACTGTGAGCAGATCAGTGGGCTTTCTCACTACCCCAACCACCCAGTTTTGGAGTTTTGCTGGATTGGCAATTAATTCCAAAACCATAAAACAAACCTAGTGGGCCACAATACACAATAAAGGACCCCTCTTCCACTGCCCAGGCAGAAATTCAGTCCTGTCACATGGCTACAGCCTTGATCTATCCTCCTACAAATACCCATTCTTCTACCCAGATAGACAAGGACATCTTGAAGTGGATGAGAGATTCCCTAAAAGGGTTATAAGTTTTCTATTGAGGAACAAAAATAGGTGGTGTCTCGCATCCTCAGATATTAGGTTGAACCATATGAAATTACCAATATTCAACTGCTTTAGAACCACAAGAACAGCACTTTCATATGGTTCACCTAACACAAGCCACACTGCACCCCAGCACCCTCAACTTTTCAAGCCATCTCTCAACCCTCTCCTATCCAAAGGGGACACATAGCTGATAATAAAATGTCTTATATTCCCTCTCCTTCCAGTTACTCCCCTCCGATAACTTCATCCCAGCAGGACAAAGAGTTGGGGAGAGAGGACAGAAAAATAGCTGACTCCAATAAAATAATTTTGACTCAGGAATATACAGGTTAGAAAATAACGGATGCTGGGTTCAATCTAGCAATCTCTCCCGTTTCTTTATGGGACCCACCTTTCTTCATAGCTCCTTGACATAATAAATTCTGCTTCCAATCTGAGATGGAAATCATAGACCAAGGAGAGATTGGGGAATAAGGTCCCAATCATCTCAGGGATGAAGGCGCCAAATTAATCTGGAGACTTCAATTTCCCTCAATAGTTTCTTCGCTGTTATAATTTCACATTAAACCCCCCATGTGCATGGAGCTCTCCAGAATTACCCATCCCTTTCGTCCCTGCATGCTCCACCATCTTGTACATATCATCATGATTCAAGGCTTCAATGACATAGCAAGGAAACCGAGATTTAGAAGTAGAAACCGAGGTCTCCCCACAGATGTACCAAGGCCTAAATCTAATGAGGACCCCATTTGTTAAACCACTCCCCACCCCTGTCCACCATTATAGACAAGGGAAGTGAGACTCCAGAGAGCTGCCCAGCATAATACAGGTTCTTAGTGATGGTGACTGGTCTAAGTCCTGGGCTTCCAACTTGGGAGCCACAAAGATCTTCCAAATCCACATGTCAATATGGGTTTTCTTGATCAGCAGATGCCAATGGCAGGACTATCATCATATTGTGGCTTCAACATGAGTCTTCCTAACAGGAAGGGTTGAGTATTACCTCATGACTCCGTGTTGAGGGCCCAAGAATAGTGTCAGAGCCTGGAGAAGGAGATAGACATCTTATTTTCTCCCCTTTTTTTCCCTAAGATTTCTCTTCAGAGGAAACAGCAGCACCAAGGAGAACTATTGCCATGAAGCATTGGATCACTCACGGTCTGCCTGACCAGACATTCATCAGCTTGTTTGAGTCCATGCTCTTAACACCATATCCCAGGAAACTTAAATAAACCACAACTTGTCCCCATTTCAAGAGATGAAGACCAAGGCTCCAAAGTTGAGTATGAGAATCAACTTGCTCCGCAGTCTGCTTGCTGGGACCACCACTGTGGTAAACTGGAAGATTTTACATGTGGGTTAAGGAGATCAGGTTAAAGGGTTCAAATCAGCTGGGAAAAGCTTAAAAGCAGAAAGCAGCCATAGCCAGAAATTCAAAAAACCCTCATAACTAGAAGAGAGATTTGTTTAAGAATTGCTTCAGAGCGGCAGGCATTACCCCTCAGGATGTCAAGAAGTTTCTTGGAGCACAGGACACCTAATATAAGAGACAAGGCCAGAAAAGCCAGACCAAAAACAGTATGCTTCTTCAGCAAACAGGAAATGGGGCATAGAGATTAATAGGTTTTAAATGGCACAGAAGCAAGGGCACATCGAGGATTCAGAAGTCATTGCATTTAGTCAATTATCTTGATTAAGACTAAATAGAGGAACCAAATTTTGTAATTTTAACTTTCCTACCTTTTATAATTTGTACCCCAACACTCCCACCCTGTGTGGATTGATAACAGAATGGGACACCACTACCAGGTAAATGGAAATACATTAAGTTAAAGCTCCCCAAGAGAGGGGCACCTGAGAGGGAGGCAAGAATGTCTGGGAGGAATCGCCTCACATGCACCCCTCTGAGTCCCCCTAAGCAGAAGCTACAGAAAATTACCAAACTGCAGAAGACTGGAGTCTCTTTGCAGTTGAGAGGGTCGGATCCCAGAGCATTTTGAGGGATGATGTATTTGTCAATAGTCAGACTGAGGGGTGGGGGTGAGACACCTTGATTTTAAATTTGCAATACTTGCAGCAGCTCTGTCAGAGTAGAAACCACCCAGGGTACCAGCTTGAGTCCCTGCGTGGCTACTTAACTAGTTGTGTTATCTTGGATGAGTCACCACCTCATGGGAGACTCTGTTTCCTCTTCTGTAAACTAGGCTAACAACTGCCACCTCCAAAGGTGTTAAAAATAATATAACAACCAGCATTTATCAAATGCTTACCATGTGCCAAAAGCCCATCACTTATGTTATTTTATTCAATCCTCATGAAACAGTCCCATAAGTCACAACATATTATTATCCGATTTTACCTATACTATAGGAATGAGATAATATATTTAAAGCATGCAGTACTGTCCCTGTCACCTAGTGGGCACTGGGTAAATAGTTGTTGAGTCAGAACCAACATCCCTATATAAGGAATTTGTTATTCATATGTGTTTTGGGCACAAGATTTCAGTGCCCAAATTCCACATTTGCATTTGTGTCTATAATTGTATTGATGCCACTACTTTAATTGTCATAAACTAATGGGAAAGAAAGGAGAGGACTTAATGATGAGTATAAACGATGCCTGCAAGTCAAGAGAAGGCCAGATAAAGCCAGAGTCATGCTGAACAAGGATATTTTAAAGAGAAAAGTGATGGGAGGACTTCCACATCACCAAGTGTGTGGGAGTACAGGTCCCTGAACCCTAAAAATCAGAGCAATGGCAGCCGGCACATAGTCTTGTTGAAAGCAGTGACCTAATTTCAGCAAAACAACATCATTCATCTCATTAAAGTGTTTATTTTAATTTTATTGGTGTTATGCTTTTATTTGGGTTTTATAAATCTCTAAATATGAAAATGTTATATCTGGTTTTATGTTTGCATATTTAAGTATTGTAATAAAACAGTATCAACACTATGGGTTCATAAGGTTTTTTCCCCTTTAAGACGGATCCCCAAAGTTTGAGGAGTACTGGGCTGCACACGTTCAAGGCGCTCCCCCAGGTAACAGCTGTCATGAGAAATGGCACAGAGCAGAAGGCTAATAAATACCCTGACCCCAGGGCTGGGCGCTCAGATCCACTGGCTCAGGTGGCTTAGGAAATCGGGCACTAACACCCCAGGGCCTCTTCCTAAACCTGTCTTCTCAGCTACTCCCAGGAAGCGCCATCTTCTTCAAACAGTCCCCAAGGGCCCAAAATACCTCACCCACACTTGAGTGACAGCCCTCCCCAGCAGGGGGTAAAGGAAGAATCAAGCTTGGGAAATAGGGGATAAGAAAAGGAAAAGGAGGCACAGGAAGTCCTCAGCCCCACTGTCTCCTCCATGAACTTGAAAGATGCTACACCCAGAGAATCCTGGATTGGAAAATGCAGAGACCTGGGGCCTGCAGGGAAAGGGACCCTCCTTGGGCAGCCGGTTAACTCCCAGAAGCCCCCTTTCCCCTTTCCCCTGTCACCTAAGTAAGACCTGTCACCTTTAACCCCTCCTCCCTGGCCAGACCTCCAGTTCACCCCTCATGGGCAGTGAGTCCAGGGACCCAGCCAGCATCCCAGGCAGCAAAGCTCTGTTAAACGGGGGAGAGGAAACAGAAGGGCTAATCTCCAACAACACCCTGCCGGGTGCCTGACACATAGTAAGCGCTCAATAATTATGTGACTGAAGAAATGACAGGGCTCCAGGAAAAAGAAGCAGCCAGCAGGCAGCCTGACAGGAAGCACAGACTGCCCTTATTTTATCTGTTAGGAGTTGTAAAACCCCTAGAATTCTGAGAAGGGGGACACATTCCTTTTAGCCCAAAGTAATCTCAAAATGGAATTCTGCTTTAGACAACCTAAGGGGAGAGCTTCAAAAACTCAGAACTATTTCTCCAGGGTGTGCAGGGAAAGGTGGAAAGGAAGAGGGCCGGCTCCACGCTTCTCTGACGGAAGGAAGAGGTAAAGGAGACCTGGCTCTCCCACAGGTGAAAGGCACCTGGTCCCAGCCTGGCGCCGTCGGTTCCTCCCCGCGCCACAGGGCTGAGCGCACGTGCGGCTGGCTGGCTGTCCCCAGGAGGGAAACGGCAGCTTTGCCAATCCCCACAGACACCTGCTCAAGAAATCTGGTGCGGACATAAAACCGGGGTGGACCACGGCCCTCACCCACCTAGCGAAGGGGCTCTGGTCAGCAGCCGGGATCCCAACCCCGGGCCGGCAAGGACACCCCTCGACTTCCATTACGACTTCAGTGGCTCTGGGCACTTTTGCCTTTGCGTGACCCTCCTCCCATAAAAAAATATTAAAAAGTATATTTTATGACTGCACGGGTATGAAGACAAATACATTATTATATATTACATTTTCTTTGACCTAAAGTTCTTTTTTCCTTCCATTATGAAAGAAATGAAAACATTCTTGGGGGCCCTTACAGGTGCTGCGAGTCGCGGCCCCCTGTGCCCCCCGGGCCTAATGGAGAAGCGCGGGCGCCAGGGGCAGGGGGAGCTGAGGGCGCTCGGGGCCTCCTCCCACACCGCCAGGGCGGCCCGACACGGGCTCTGTCCCCGCCACACTCGGACGCGGGCACCTGACAGACTCACCACCTGCCAACGCAGCCCCTGGCGGTGGGCAGGAGCCCCGCGCGTCTCAGAGGGGACCCGCACCTCTCTCTGGGGGCGCCCCTCGCCCCGGGTGTCCCTCCCCAGACGGACCGTGCCCGGGCGGGTGTTGGGGCTCCCTCCCGCGGACTTACTTGAGTTCCACTGACCACGAGCCCGGCCATGGCGGGACGGGGCGGGCGCGCGGCGCGGGTCTGGGCGCGGGGCGGGGAGCGCGGGCAGGGCGCGCAGTTCCGCGCCGGGCGGTCAGCTGACCCGGCGGAAGCCCGAGGCCCTGGCGGGGCGCCGGGACGCGGCTCAGCTGTGCGCCCCGCGCGGCCCCTCGGCCGGGCCCTCATGCACGTGAACCCGCACCGCGCGCTTCAACAGGTGGCCCGCGGCGCACCTGGGCTGCACCTGGGCGGAATAGTGTGACCTCTTGACTCCCCTGGGTACCCCGTGCGTCCCAGATCCGTGTCGCCCTGAGAGGGGTCCGAAGGAAAGGAACAGCGCCCCACCCCCACCCCCAAACTCCATATCCAGAGCTCTATTGTGTTAGTCTGGGCCCGACTTGGGGCGAGGAGTGTCTTCCCATCCAGGTCGCCCCATCTGAGCCGTTAACCCGAGGCTTAGAGAGCTGGGTCTTTCCTGTGTTTCACAATCCAGATTACATAACTCTCCTCAACTGCAGAAAGGAAGGGCCTCTTGGCCCTAACTCCCCTCTCCCCAGTTTTGGTGTGGAAGGACCAAGTCAGAAGGTTGAAAGGACACCTGGGGAGATAAGGTTTCCCATGGGGAGTGGGTGAATTTCCCTATAACTAAAATAAATTGCTGACTCAGCTAATACAACCCCCATTCTCTCTACTGGGCCCCCAGAGGCTGAAAATAATAAACTCTGGGGGAGGAGAATTGGGTGATTCCCCCAAAATCCAGGTTTCTCTTACGTTCCCCCTTCTCACAGGAAAAAGGTATTTGTGAGATTCAAGGTCATCATTGGGGTTAACCCCCCAAATTCCCCCTCCTGCGTGGCTAAAATCAGGCCCAGTGGGCAGATAACTCCAGAAACCCCAAGCTCATGTCTGCCAATGTTCTCCCTGCCTCTTCCCACCTTTCCTGCCTCGTCCCCAGGATAAACGAAGCTACACTACCAGACACCAATTCTTTGCCATATCATCGCCCACTGTCCAGTGCAGTTATGAGCCAGCTCAGCCTTATCTGGCCTCTCCACCCTGTCCCCTTCACGCCAATGGATCTAGGCACCACTCTAATAGAGATGGGAAAACTGAGCCCGGGCGGGCCAGACTCCACGTCTTGCACACACTGCAGGCACTTCAACTCAGCAGGACTGTGTTAAATGAGAATTGTGGCTTCTCTGCCTGATTTGCAGTGGTGTGCATGGGGCTTTCGTTTTCATTGTCCCCTACGCCTAAATCACAGCTGATGGTGATCATGTTTCTGCATTTTTTGGCTGTCCTCGTTCTCTCTCAGACTGCCTTGGCCCTAACACTTTGTTAGGTGGGTGCTTAGGGTCAGCATTCTGATGAGCAGTGTTGATCTCCGAGTGTTGATCTGCCCGCCCCTCTCTCTGCTGGGAGGCACAGACACAGCAGAGTGGAGCTGTAAGAACACAGACTCAACTGAGTTTACTTTGGGGGGTTCCAGGAAATGGTGCAACAAAAGGTCCTACAGGCAAAAGAAGAAAGCTTGCCCTTCAGAGATAAGGGGGATCAAAGGAGAGTTCCAGGCACTGCTGGCCCTGCTGACCAGCTCCCCCCACTCCTCCCTCCTTTCTCTGCTAGACACCCCTCTCTGGCCCATTGTCCTCCGGAGCTGGGCTGGCCATAGCCACTTGTGTCTGCCTTTCCTGTCTGAGAAAGAGGAAGTGGGCCCAGGCCACTGACAGTCATGATCCTCTGTCCTCGCCACCCCTTTCACCTTGGACTTCCTAGAAGGACTCTGACTAGCTGCCAAAGAGGACCTATGGAAGCAGGCCCAAATCTACCCACAGGTGAAATTGGAGACTCCACATCCCCACCCTCAACGGGGTTGCTGGAGGTTGTCTCTGCCATGCCCCTGCCTCCATGCACAGACTGTCCCACAGACACTATCTAATGATACCTTTTCAGACCCCCTCATTACTGTTCCTGCTTCCACACAGCCAGAGGGTAATCATTCTAAAAGCCCATTTGACCCTACCTAAAATCTTTTGGTGACTTCCTATCAACTAATAATATGGTCCCAAATCTCCAGTATGTCCCTCAAGACCTTTTGTAATCCTCCCCATCCTTACCTCCCCAGCCTCCTCTCCCGCTGCTCCACTCAGGATGGCTTGGCTTTATTCAAGCTGTGAGTTTTGCCTGGAATCCATCCTTGCCTGGAATCCATTCTTGTCTCCACTTGTGAGCACATGGGGAATGCCAGTTGACTGCGGGGGATGGCTAATGTTAGGTAATCACAGAAAGTAAAATTCAAGATAGCTCAGATTTAGCTGAGCTTTCATGTTGAAATGTGGACTGATGACACTGGGGAGTTATTGAAAGTTCTTGAGCAGAGTAGTGATTTGTTGCATATAGATATGTAGTTGCAAGAGGGCTCTACCAGAAAGAGACTAGATTCACTTGTCCTTACTCCCTTCAGCTTCTGACCAATTGGGAGTGAGCTGCAGGACCGTCCCCCCTCCCATTCCCACCCACACCCATTCCCCATTTTTGATTCTACAGCCTCTCTGTTCCAGCTTCCAAGTACCAAGCACTGTGCAGGGCACTTGGGATATAGATGACCAAGACATGGCCTTCCAGGAGACATGGTCAGGCTTATGCTCAGACCACAAGTGTGATGCCATGTTCTGAACCTAAAATCGAGGCCTGTAGCCCAATTTGTACAGGTGCACCTGTGAGGACCACAGAACAGGAAGGACAAATGAGACCTGGGCTAGAAATCCTCGGCCCGTGGCTTCTGGAGCACTAACGGGCACACAGGGAGTGAGGGGTACACCCCACATGGCTGGGGGTTTCCTTCTCACCCTTGATGAAGAGGACAATATTTTATTCCTACTGTCATCATTGTTGTTGTTATTATTCTTTGGCAGAAGAGGCCCTTTCCCCTAGAGTCCTTCCTCCAGCACATTCTTGGGGACAAAAAGGAAGATCCTGTTTATTTCCAATCAAGGGAGTTGATTCTGGGGTCGGCCAGAACCAAAGAAACAGGAACTGATTCCTTAAATCTCTCAACCTTATGCAGCAGCAGCTGAGAGAAAGACCAGGCCGATTAACAAGGTTCTCTTAACACTCTTACCAACCCTCAGCCAAATTTCTCCTCGCCTTGCCTCATTTCTTTCAGGCAGTTTAGGATAGTCGGTCACTGTAATTAATCGTGCCCCCCTCTTCCCGCCCCAGTTCAGACTCACCACATTCAGATTTCAATTAAAACAAGAAAAGAAAAAAAACAGATTCTGCATGTGAAATGTTCTTTGTTGCCAAAGCCTTTAGGAGGTGCAGGAAAGAGGACAGGTTTCCAGGGCCCCTGCCAGTATCTGCGCTTCTGTGAGAGGGTTGGAGGGTTAGCCATGCTCCAAAACACCTCCTCCATCTCCCAATCAGAGCTAGTGAAATTTTTTAAAATGTCTGTTAAACATCAGCATAATGTCTGGCATGAGTATTCCTTCCATCAATGTTAGTTTATTATTGTTTACTATTATAACCATTGTTTTAACTATTATTAATTCTCAATGCTTCCAATTTCCTTTCCCTTTGTTTTTTTCCTTTAATCATATTTTTTATTGTAGAATATAACATATATACATAGAAGTAATAACTTTCCAACTGCAATTTAACAAGTAGTTAGAGAGCAAATTTCAAAGAATATTATGGGTTACAGTTCCACAGTTTCAGTTATTTCCTTATTGTGTGTTTGGGTTTTGAAAGGGGTTGCTGTTATTTCTCTATTAAAATGAAAAAATTGGCAGGCAGTGGGGGAGGGGGTTGGTTTGGGGAAAGTGCAAATGGGAAAGGGGCTTCCACTTTTCAGTCCATATTCTGTGATTTTTGCAACAAGCATGAACTTCTTTTGTAATAAAAAGGGAGGAGATTGGCTGGGAAGGGGTAGGAGAAAGAGAACTTAAAACTGAAACTGCTATCTACTAATATTTTAGCATGACTTGAACAAATCCTGAAAACAGCAATGAGAAATCTTATTTGCCTGCAGCTTGCCAATTACTCCAAGTCCTTAGCTAGACTCAAGAGGTAAATCATCTTTGACATGGCGGGGAGGGGCTCATACTGGACTTCCTGGAGAAAAGGGAAACGATGACCAGAAAAACCTATCCAACTTTCTATTTTCCAGTGAGAGAAAGGTGAGCAGTGCCTGAACCATGGGTGCCATTCCCAAATCCCAACTCCACTTGGAGAGGTCCTGCCACATGGAGGTTTGACCCCTCAATTAAAATATATGGAACCTGGCAAACTGGTTAGGTTATCACAGTCCTATGCTGATGGGGCTGACAGCATTTCCACACAGGAATTTGGGGGCCTTATCCCCCAAGATTCTGATTCAGTAGGTGGTTCCCTAACATCTGTTTATTGCAAGTAACCCCTCCCCCCCAACTAGGTAATTTGGATGTGTGCTCTTCCAAAAGCTACTACCTTAGCGAGCATCTAGTACAGTTGGGGAAACTGAGGCCTAGAGAGTGGAAGGGACTTGCCCAAGGTCACCCAGCAAATGAGCACCTAACCCAGTCTAGAACTCGTATCTTCTAAAGAAAAGAAAACGGGGCTCCTCCAACATCACAGTGAGAACAGGGTGAGGAAACTGGGGAGGAGAGCCTGAAAGATGCTATTTCACATCTAATCGCTTCTTGTCACGTTGTAACCATTTTCCTCCTATGGAGCCCCGCTGATGGATCAGAAATAACATTTTCCAACTTATATCTGCAAGGAAATGGCTATTAATGTTCTTCCTCTCCTTTTAGAGTGCTGAGGAATACATATTAATTTTCTCTCTACTTATATTGCCTATTTGCAAATTGTATTCACTACCCAGTGCTCCAATTTGTCCTATCCTTGAAGAGATTATGATGAATAAATGTGTTCCTGGAAATAAAATAAAAAAATTTGTCACCGAGATTTATTTTTATAATTATTTACAGGAATTATTTTAGAATATATGGGGGGCAATAATAATAATGTGCACACAAGGGTTCTACTGAGATTTACCAGTATTAATTCAGAGTCTTCCCACTCCGCTCAGAGGAGCCCCAGCTCTCTTTGCTGCCATGAGCCGGAGGCAAAGCAAGTATCAGCTTCACGTCGGCATCACCACAGGCAGAACTTCGAGGGCCAGATGAAGAGCTGCTCAAGGATGGTGGTGGTCAGTACCCTGCTCTAAAAGTCCTGGGTTCAAGACCTAGCTTTGCCACCCAGCAGCTCAGTGCCCATGAATGACTCCATTCACTTTTAAGATCCTCAGTTTCCTCCAATGCAAACTAGCTGATCTAAGGAGTCCTTTATTGTGAAAATACAAATGTGGGTAAGTATGCACATCTCCCCAAAGCAGAGAGAAACTGCACTCATTTAGTTAATGTTTATTGAGCAACTACTATATGTTAGACACTGGGCAGGCAGCAGGTGGGGGGGTGGGGAGTGGGAACAAAGATACAGTCCTTATTCCCCTGAGGTTTACATTCTCTTTAGGGGAGACAGATTGCAAGTAGATGAATGATAAAATTTCAGACATGTCAAATACATAATTTCAGATAGGACTGAAACGTGCCATAAAGACAACAGCAGACAATGTGAGAGAGAGTGCCTGGTGGGGGAGGGCAGTATGCTAACTTAGATATAGCATCTAAGACCTCTGCTAGCCCTTTCAGAGATCTTCTCCGGTGAAATCCTTGACTTCAGGCCCCACTCGCCTCTTTTCCTTTGTGAGGCAGAATCTGCATGGCCTCAGGCACCTGAGGAGGCCTCTCTCAGGAAGGCGATACTTAAGCTGAAGTCTGAATAATAATAAGCCAGCCGGGAGAAGACCTGGAAGAAGAGCTTTCTGGGCAGAGGGAATATCAAATGCAAAAGCCGTGAGTGGTCTCTGAGTCTCATGTCCTCTCCCTGCTTCTGCTTGAGGGGTGAACTTGAACTTGAATGCTTCTAAGGGCAAAGAGACAAGCCACAGCATTGCCCCAGTCAGAGAAGAGTATCCCGGGCACTGCTACATCAGGCTTTGAATTGCTCCTCAGCTCCAAAGCACAGGTGGGCCAAGGCCTCGAGATGCAACAGCTGAAAGTGAGGCCTTCACGGATGCACAGAGGTTCTACAGCCCTATAAATCACCTGAGGCTTCCTTCAGAGAAAAGCACAGGAGGATCACTAGCCCTTATACCTGCCCACGCTGGCACAAACTCTCATAGGCACATGAAATCACACAAATGTACATGTAAGTGCACAGCTACCTGCCAACATTGGGTCTGTGTGTTCCATCTCATGGCTACATTGTGAACCCTGAAACCCATTCCCAGGCATGCCCTGGCCCCCATCTCACTGCAATAACTCCTAGTGGCCAGTAGAGACTAAAGACGTTTCAGACCATCAGTACTTATTTAGAGCCCAGTCGGTGCTGAGGTGCTAGAAATCCACTCATTCAGTTCACTTGTTCAATATTCAGTGAATGTCTACTGCGTGCCTGACACTAATTAAAGTTCTGGGGACAGAGCGGTAAAGAAAACAAAGTTTCTACTCCTGGGGCTTAGTTTCAGTAGGGACATAAATAGTAAACAAACAAGTAAATGCAGGGTCTCTGGGTGATAAGTGCTATGGAGAACAATAAAGCCGGGGATACCTGAGTGGTCAGGGAAGGCCCCACTGGGAAAGTGGTACATGAGCCAGAACCTGCAGGAAGCCCGGGAGAGCCAGGTGGGTATCAAAGCGAAGAGTGTTCCAGGCGGCAGGCATGGCAAGTGCAAAGGTCCCGAGGCAGGAAGGCGCCTCACATGTCTGGGGGCAGAAGGAAAGTCGGCATGGCTGGAGTAGAATGAGCACAAGGGAGAGTGAAATCACGGGGGTGATGGTGGGCAGATTGCGTAGGGCCTGATGGGCTGAGGGTAGGACCTGGGCTTCTAGTCCAAGTGCGAGGAGGGGCCCTGAGCTGATGAAGGGCATGACCTGACCCACTCTGTGAAGTCAGCTCTGGCTTCCGTGCTGAGAACAGACACGGGGGAGAGAAGGGCAGGAACAGGGAGACTGAGCAGCAGCCCGTTGCAGGGACCCTGGAGACACTGCAGCATCTGGGTCTATTTTAAAGATGGCATCAACTGAGTTTTTTGATGGATTGGACAGGAAGAGTGTAAGAAGTCAGTTGTAATTCCAGGCTTTTGGCCTAGAATTGGAAGGATGGGTTTGTCATACTGAGATGGATGAGCAAATGGGGGGTGGGGGGAGTCAGAGGACCATTTTTGGACCTGATAAGTTTGAGATGCCTTTGAGACAAACAAGTGGAGATGTCAGGGAAGTAGTTGGACACATGAGTGTGGAGCTCAGGAGACAGGGAGAGAAGTCTGGGAGTCCTCAGCTTTCAGATGGCATTTAAAGCCATGAGACAGGATGAAAAAGATCTGAGGACTGGACCCTGGAGTCCTTCAACATTGAGAGGTCAAGGGGAAGGGGAGGAACCACAAAGAGACTGAGAAGGGGCAGCCAGAGTCAAGGATGGACCAATGGCAAGGCAGGCCCAAGAAAGGAAAGTTATCAAAAAAGTTGAGGTGCCCCAATGTAACGACTCAGCTGAGAATCATCAGTGGCTGTTGATAGCACTGGGTGAGCAGGATATTCACGTGGTCTCAAATTATCACCCTACAGATTACCTATAAACTACAAAGGTGAAAACAGACCTTTACAAAGGAGAGATCTGGTTGTCACAACCCTAACCAAGAGGTCAAACTTGGCATCTCCAAGGGTGAGACATGACATCATGGACCTCTGATGTGATGCAATGGGATGTACATACCCACTTTGGGATATTCTTACCAAAAATGTAACCAGATTCATGAGGAATTCATGAGGAAACAGACAAATCCAGAAGATGGAACATTCTATAAGGCAACTAGGCTAGAGTGCTCAAAATGTCAATATCATGAGAAAAAATAAACGGCAGGGAGGACTGTTCTAAATAAAAGTGGACTAAAGAGATGACAAAAATCAAAGACTTGATCTTTGATTGGATGCTGGAGTGGATGAGGACAGCTAAAAGGACATCTTAGGGACAACTGGAAATGTTTACATTTGAACCATTTGATGATATTATTGGTGATATTGGATTAATACTACCTTTCTTAGATTTGCTAACTGTATTGTGGATTCTCAGGAAATGCAGGCTGAAAAAATTAGGAGTGAAGCATCACAATACCGACACCTTTCTTCAAATAGTTCAGGAAAAAAAAAATGTGTGTGTGTTATGAGAAAGAGAGCCTGTGTGGCAAACTGTTAGCAATTGGTGAGTCAAAGCAAAAAGTATAGGGTGTTCATTGTTCTATTCTATGCATTTCAAACTTATCCATATCTAAGTTTGGATATTTTATAAATAAAATGTTAAGGAATGAAAGGAAAATGGAGTGATCAACAGTGACTAGAGCTCAAGTGAATTGAGGACTGAGACTTAAGCGTGGGATTAATCAACATGGAGGTCACTGGTGGCCCTGATGACATAGAGGAGCACAAGGGGAAGGGCCAGATCAGAAAGAGCTGGGAGGACCCCACATTACTCTGAGGACAATGGAAGTAAAGCAATTGCATTTGTGTTTTAGAACAAAAAGTCTGTTTGTTATGGGGAGGATGGGTTGGAAGGATTGGAGAGTAGGGGCAGGAAAAAGTCCTCACAGGTTCTGAAAGCACTCCCCACCTCCACGAAGGGGCATGAAGGCCTAAAGGGAGAGAGCAACAGGAATGTGAAGGAGGGTGTGGTGCAAAGAGATTGCAGCCCAACTACCAGGATCCAGTGCCCTTTTGGAAGCAGAGGATGGAGAGGCTGAGATGGTGCCATTTGGTCCATTCACCAGAAGATTGGTGGCGGTGGGGGGGACATTTGTGTTTAAAAAGTAAATCTGTATGCATCGATTGCGCCCTCCACTGGAGGAAGCAGCAGGCGGGACCTGATGAGTCTTGAGGACCTGATGAGTCTTTCCCATGCAGCACTCTGATGCTCACGTCTGAGCCAGGCTCAGGGTGTTGGGGCCAGACTTGGGCTGTGACAGTGCCCGGACGATGCCTTCATTCATGAACTCTCTGTGTCCTGGGAATCCCTGTCCCCAGAACCCCTTCTCCAAGCCCTGCTTGTCCTTGTTGAGCTTTCCCCCAATGCTCCAGCCCTCAGTGACTGCTCCAGATACTGAAATATCATTTTGATGCCTGTGCCACGTGCCTGGTTTGGTGTGTCCCTGACTTCCCAATGGGGCGGTCGGCTCCTTGAATGTCGGGAACTCAGTTTATATCTCAAAATGTGACCAGCTTTGCCCAAACTAGGTGATCAATAAACTTAAGGAGGTGGGGGGAAGACCCAGGATATAGTTGGACACTCCCCATGCCAAAGGTGCCCAGGAACCACGCCATGCTGGCTGCCAAGGCTTGGGGACCACCTCTCACTTCTCTGAGTAGGGGTGGAGGCACTTGCAGGCCATCGCTGCCAGCCCCCCCATAACTACCGAGCAGTCAGAACTGGTAGGAAGCCGCCCTCAAACAGCCCACAATGCTCTCCCCGAAGCTGTTTGCAGTAAGTGACTCACCCAATTAAGAGCATCTACATAACAAAGACTCACCGGGCCTCAGAGGTCACAGAGACTGTGAAGTGTGTCTTTTCGTGTGTGCTGCGGAGAAGGTTCACTAATTACCAGTCATTTCCACCCCTCAAGAGCCTGTCAGCCTTTGAGATGCAGGGGATAAAAGAAGCCCCAAATTCCCACCACACACCAGTCACTTCTCTCTCCCCACCGCACCCCTGCATTTCAAACCTGTGACTAAGAAGGGCCAGGGATGGGTCTCTGCCCACCTGGCTGTGAGGGGAGACAGAGCAGAGGGAAGAAGTTGCCTGGATTCCGGAACATTATTTTTTTAATTAAAGGGAACTGGGAGGGGTAAGGAAGCTAAGAGAGTTTCAGAGGCTCTGCAGTGTCGTCTCTGTTAGACAAGTAAACAAACAAAACTTGTGCTGCATTTTCTCTGCATGTAAAGGTAATATATGTTTGTAGCAAAAACTTGAGGTGAGCAAAAAGCAAGTTGAACTCACCCACATCCTGGCCCCCCCAAGATGACCAGTGGCCTCACGGACGCCCTTGCCTCCCACTTTGTAGGTGATATGCGTTCACTATGAGGGTGCACATCTTTTTGTGACTGACTTTTTCGTTTCATGCCTCTCCAGCATCTTTCCCCAGCGGTACAGGGAGAGAATGCTTGAGCCGGCAGGGATGCTGGCCCCGTCAGGTGCAAAAGGGGCGCCTGGGCATTAGAGCACTGCAAAAGACTGTCTCGGTTTCCTAGGCTGCCGTAACAAATTGCCACAAATGGGGTGGCTTAAAACAACAGAAATTTATTCTCTCACAGTCTGCGAGGCTAGACGTCTGAGATCGAGGTGTCAGCGGGGCCCTGCACCCTCTGAAGGCTCTAGGGAAGGCACCTCCCTGGCTTCTTCCTGGCTCCTGGTGGTGGCCGGAAGTCTTTGGCGTTGCTTGGCTTGTGGCTACCTCACTCCACTCTCTGCCTCCATCACCACACGGCCTTCTCCCCTCCGAGTCTCTGCGTCTTCGTGTCTCCTCCTAAGGAACCAGTTATGGGACACAGGGCCCACCCTAATCCAGTAGGACCGCATCTTTTTTTTTAAAATTCAGTTTATTGATATATATTCACATAGCATACAGTCATCCATGGTGTACAGTCAGCTGTTGACAGTTCCATCATATAGTTGGGCATTCATCAACACAATCAGTTTTTGAACATTTTCATTACTCAAAAAAAATGAAAATAAGAATAAAAAATAATAGTAAAGAAGAACACCCAAATCATTCCACTACCACTCCCATCCCACCCTATTTTTCATTTAGCTTTTAGTATGACCTCATCCTAATTCAACTACTTACATCTGCAAAGACCCTATTTCCAAATAAGATGGCCTTCCAAGGTTCTGGGTGGACTTAAATTTAGGGGGACAGCAGTCAGTCTAGGGAAGAGGCACTGCCAGAGAGAATGTCTGAAAGCTGAAGGAGGTGTCTGTCAGGCAGTAAAGGGCCCTGACTTTTGGACCTTGAGCAGGTC
The DNA here is from genome assembly GCF_015220235.1 of Choloepus didactylus. Lineage (NCBI taxonomy): Eukaryota > Metazoa > Chordata > Mammalia > Pilosa > Megalonychidae > Choloepus > Choloepus didactylus. The sequence continues at coordinate 71,893,481 of NC_051321.1, read as the reverse complement.
ACTTCCTCTCTCTGAACCTCAGTTTCCTCATTCATAAAATGGACATAACAGTACTAGGCCCACAGGGCTGTTGGGAGGATTAAGGGAGATCATGGTTGCAAAAGAACCATACAAGGGTAGGATATTTTGTTGTCCTTTTTCTGTGCATTTTTTTATTGTGGTAAAATACACATAAAATTTGCCACTGGAACCATTTTAATAAGTCTACACAGCAGTAGCATTAAGTACCTCCACAACATTGTACAACCATTGCCACTATCTAGTTCTATAACATTTTTGATCACCCCAAATGGAAACCCTGTACCCAATAAGCGGTCACTCCCCTTCACTTCTCCCCCCAGCCCCCGGCAACCACGAATCTGCTTTCTGTCTCTATGGACTTGCCCATTCTGGATATTTCATACAAATGAAATCATTTAATATTTGTCCTTTTGTGTCTGGCTTCTTTCACTCAGCTTAATGTGTTCAAGGTTCATCCCTGTTGTAGCATGTATCAGTTCGTCACTCCTTTTGAAAGATGAATAATATTCCATTTTATGGATAGAACACATTTTGTTTATGTATTTATCTGCTGCTTATTCCTTTTACTAAATGTTCATTTCATTAGTGTCTACTTAATAATTAACCCTCTGCTAGCCTGTGTTGTGAATATAAAGAATGCAGCTGGTTCAAGCTCAGAGGAGCTTAGAATCTGATTGGGAAGTTAAACACACATCCACCCACATAAAGTTAAACAATAAGAGTTTAAGTAGCTAATAAGAGAGATCATAAATTAGTAGATAATTAAGTGCCAGGTGAGTGACACAGGTGGCACTCCAGGGTTCAGAGGTGAGCAACACAACCAGGGGATAATAATAAGAATAATAAATAATGATCTGAGCACTCTCTCCGTGCCAGTCACATGCGCTGTTTCATTTAATTCACCCATTGGCCATAGGAGGTAGGCACCACTTTACATCCATTTTACAGATCAGGAAACAGAGACTTCAGAGAAGCTAAGAACCTTGCCCAAGGTCACACAGCTTGGTTCTTTGGAACCAAGCAGCCAGACCCTAGAGCCCACGTGTGGACAGTAAGAAGACTGAAGAAGAGGAGTCAAGGCATGTGAAATGTTCCTGAGTTACCATGAGGGCTTGGGGGCAATGGAGGGCCCGGCCAAAGCAGTGTTTAGGAAGGTGGGGCTGGGAGGAGAATCAGGAAAGGAGATAGTAAGTTAGGAAGCTGTCGAGACAGGAGGTGAGGGGGGACAAGGCTGGGGCAGAAGCACTCCAGGGAAGGTGGGACCCCAATCTTCTTAGAAAGTGCTTGTAACCCCTACTTTTTATCTGTGTGACATTTTTGGCTAATTGGCATTTGGTTCTTATGACCTCTGGCCTCATTCTGGCATGTTGACTAACTCCTTTTGCACTTTGGTTCCGAGGAAGTAGCTCATTCATTCACTCCATTTGTGCTTATGGAGCTCCCATTTCAAAGGCAGAATTGACTCAAACTAGCGGCAAATTATCATCAGAGGGGAAGGAGGTGGGAGATGATGCTGGTCCTCTGACAGGGCCAATGGCCACTCTGTCCCAGCAGACCCCCTCCCCAGAGCCTGGCAGGCCCACCCTCCCCACAGGGGCCAGCTCCTCGGGCCACTGCTGAAGGGGCTGGTCCCCCACCAGTGGGTGGCCAACAGGCTTCCTCTTATGAAGAAGAAACAGGGTAGGGAAACTGAAGACATGGCAAAGCCTTTGGCTCTTCAGACAAAACTTAGTGAACATGAAAGTGTGGCAAAGGAACTGTGTGGAAAGGATTCCCTGGAGAACAGAAGGTTCAGTAGCAGAATGGGAGCTGAGAAAGGAACATTCCTGAAAAAAACAACGACCATATTCATACCCAATGTTTATTGGAGACCTTAGATGTACATGGTAGATTCTGCAGGAAATAAAATAGGGTGACATCATTCATGCCCGTACTCAATGCTTTGGAAAAGGTGGGGGGAAAGGAATTGAAGAAGGGGAAGACAGAATAGAGATAAAGACAGAAAAAGAAAGAGAAAAGAAGAAAAAACACCAATCCTGAGTCATGAAGCATCTTGATCAAGTTCAGGGCATGAGGGGGAATCAGCAAAGGATGGAGGGAAAACCTTCTACCTCTTCCTTGATGCTACCCCCATATGCGAACTTCAAATGCTTCCCAAGGGGATGTAACCCAGAGGAGTTCTCCATACCACTGAGTGCGTTTCACAAACATTTTTTGAACACTCCAAGGTACCAGGCACTCATGCCCTTAAGCTCTGCAATGGAGAATCAAAGTTGATTGTAAGCTAAGGTGGTCAATCTTGACAGTGTCCTTTGATGCCCTAGAAACCTTAATCAGACATATTGAGTGCAATCAGGGCTTGTTTGGGTGGGCAGGGCAGGGCAGGACTAGAAGAAAGGGGAGAAATTCTGCACATTGTCAAACCAGATGGGGATAGTAAAGTGTCTTTTCTCACTGGGCTTCACTAATGTTGTGGGGTACCTAGAATAGTGTCCCATACACAGTAGGCATTCAATAAAATCATCTGGATATATGTGTTCTCTCACTCATTTCTGGCATGACTGATTCTCCTCACTGAATCTACCAGTTCTTCAGTTGAAATCACTGCCTGGCCAGGTTGGAGTTACTCAGTCAGGCTGTTTTGGTAATCACCATCAGAACTTGTTTAGAAGCCACTGAAGGAACAAGGCTATGGCAAATCAGTTTGCCTGCTGCTGTTAGAAATGATACGTGCTAAAGGAGAGAGGTTAAGGATGTGTTTGGCTGTAAGTATAAAAATATCCAATTTCACTAATTAAACAAATAGGGATTTTCTTTTTCTAACATAACAAAAATTTTGGACATAAGTGATTGCTGGTGACAGCTTTAGTGTCTCAATGACATCAAGGCTCAGTCTCTTTCTGCAAGTCTCTTGGACTTTTCCTCATGGTCACAAGATGGCTGCTACAGCTCCAGATATTATATCCAAGTTCGTGGAAGGAAGTAGAGAGAAGAAGGGGAAAAGGAAGGGCCATCCTTTTAATCTGGAAAACAAAGGTGTCTCCCAACACTCCCCATCCTGCTTTGCTACCTCCTCCTAATTGTGCCTCATTTGCCCAAAACTGGGTCCCATGACTATCCCTAGCTGTAATGATGGTTAGGAAAGATTAAAACGGGCCTGTCGTAAGTAGCCTAGATCAATCGTGATATGCTGACCATATTGCTATCTGGCATATTACTACCCACAACAGTGTTAAACTGAGAAAAAAGGGGGGAGGTGGATATTGGCCATCAACTGCTATATAAATTCTGGTATCAGATTTAGGCATTGTAGGATTAGAAGTTGAACACATGAACATGGGGTGAAAGGACCTTCCAGAGAGGGGACAGAAGGGTAGAAAATCACAGGGGAGAATGAAGAAATTGGATTTGCCTGGGTGTAGGCATCAACACTTTTGGTAATCTATCATATAGAAATAAAACCATTGTAAGGATACGGACACATGAAATTGTATTAGTGAAAAATAAAAAAAAAAACAAAACACTGATACAAACCCATATACCCATCAATAGGGGAATTGTTGAATAAGTGTGGTGTATCAGTTCTATGGAATACTATGCAGCTAAAAAATGAATAAATTAGCTCTATATCTATACACCCATTTGTTAACAAGCAAAAATGAGCAAGTTGCAGAGGACTCTGTATAATTATCTTTTGCATAAGCAAGCAACAGCATAATGGCCCCATATTTATCAGTGTAGCTTATATGAGCATGGAGAGCAGGGAGAAAGGGGTAGAAGTTATGCCTGAGGCTAACACTCGATGTTTTGGCAGACTGGGTGGGAAATGGAGAAGAGATAGGGAAATGATTCCTGTTTCTCTTTACATATCTTTCAGTGTTTTACTGGTTGAAGTGAACATATGTTTCTTTTATAGTTTTTGAATGTAATTTAATCAAAGTTTTTAAAAAGCAGTTTGGAACTAGATTACGAAGAGTTGAGTGCCACATGTGGACAATGGGGAGCCAGTGAAGATTTCTGAGCAAGGGAATGATGGTTAGGAAAATTAATCTGGCAGGAGTATGCATGATGGATTACAGCCGGGAGATGCTGAGGATAGGCAGAACAATTAGAAAGTTCTTGCTGCTGCAACTCAGTCAGAAGTTTAAAAAGAACTAATTTGTGATGGCAACAGTCTCTCTGGAGAGAATTAGAAGGAAAGGGGCCCAGGCCAGAGCTTGATGGTAGGAGTGGTCATGAGAGTGGAATGGGGTGGGGGTGTTTTTCCACTAAATTGTGGCTACCAGCACATCTTGCACTTTGAAGGCATGAATAAATAAATGGCCACAAAACCAACCTTCTCTCCTTTCCAACCTCCTCCAGTATTCACTCATTTGACACTTAAGATCTAGAGACTCAGAATAACAATTATCTTTTCATGAGATTTGCATATTCTCCCTCATTAAATTGAAAACATCTTAGGATGTGAAACTATAGAAAATATTTATCGTTGGCCCCCAAAAGTGCAGTGAATCCAGTAAGTAATCATTCATTCATTCAGCATAATTTTGGTACATACAAATGCTCCTTCATCCATTCCCTGAAGGAGCAGCCTCGGCCCTTTACAGTCCAGTGGAGGAGACAGACTCTCCCTAGGAAATGCCCTGTGGTAAGTGCTCTGAGGGTGGCCCTTGGGGCCCTGACCAAGTCCACATGCGAGGGTGCCGGGAGGTGGTGTTTCAGCAGACCTGAAGGCAGAAGAGGAATGAACCATGTGAAGAGGTCAGAAGGGTGTTTCAGACAGAAAGAAAAGCCATGAGCAGGACCCTGAGGTGAGAAGTAACATAGCATACTTGAGGAGCCAAGGGGAAGTTACGGAGAGCTGAAGCAAAGGGTGAGGAGGAGAAGGACAGAGACCAAGGCAGAAAGATGGCTGGGACAGGTGATGCTGAGGCTCCCCAACCCTGGGGAGCAATAGGAACCCAGAGGCTTGGAAGCAGAGGAGAAACGTGGTCTCAGTGGCTTAAAAAAATATATCACTCCGGCTTGGGCACGGACTATAGGGAAACAACAGGGCATGCCCATGGTCCCGTCTTCCCACGAGGCTGGGAGCTTCCCCGGGGGCTGAGCTGAGCCCATCCCATTCATTCCTTTCCTCCCTGCGCAGAGGCCCCTCGGGCTCAGTACGGACCCCGCTGCTAGTGGGTGTGGTTAATGGAACCACACGCCCCCCACAAGGAAGAAAGAAGAAAGGGAGCCGGGCAAGGAAGGCTCCTCGGAGTAATGGGTTGGCATGCTGGAGATGTGAAGAAAAGAAGGGATGAGAATATGGCTGAGATGGGGATAACGCAAGACCGTTTTCTTCTCTCTGTGCCTCAATTTCTTTATCTTTAAAACGGGCATTCTGGTACCTACCCCAGAGATTTGCTGTGAGGTCATAATTCATACAAAGCTCTTAGAACAGTACCTGGCACACCGTAAACCCTCAGAAAATGTTACCTTTTGTTTCTGTTCTTGAAAGGCAGGCAAGGACCCCGTGGTCCCGGATCCGTATCTCTCGGTCAGATCCCGGGGAATATTTGGGACCCCCTGGCCCAGGCAGGTCTCTGGACCATCAAAAGACTAAAGTTTGAACAAGGGTTACGTTCAGGTGTGGGAAGGGGGAGCTAGTGTGTGGGTGCTTGTCTTCCTGTGATTTAAAAATCCTAAGAAAGAACCCCCGGAGCGGGGAGAGGGCGCTGTCTGCTGTCCTCCCCAAGAGACCCGGGTTCAAAGCCAGGCCCGGGGCGCCCGCCTGAGATCCCGCCACCAGCGCGGCGCGGGCGGAGCCTGGAGAGCCGGGAACCAAGCGGCTCGGCGGCGGGGCGGGGCCTGCGCTTCAGCCCGCAGCCCCGCCCTAGCGGAAGTGCCGCCGGGTCCGCCCCTCCCACCGGAGACCCGTTCCCCTCGCCCCTCCCCCGGCCCGTTCTCCCCCGTGCAATTCTGCTCCCGGAGCGGGTTCGGCTAATGCCCCCGCGCGGGGTCCTGAGAGGAGGCCCACGGTCCGTTCATCTGGCTGTATCGGGCCAGGAGCTCTGTCCACCCCACGTCCCCTCCTTCCTTTCCATTCCTCTGTCTCCGCGCGGTCGCAGGCGCCGCGGGAGATCGCACAGGTAAAGTCTCGGCAAGTGAGGGCGCAGGTGTGGGCGCCTCCTGGGACCGGCGGGTCGGAGAGAGGCCCCAGGCACTTGCCCGGCTTCTTCCAAAGCGACTGTAATGACAGTAGGGATTTGGGGAAGGCGGACGGAGAACCCGGGAGCGCTGGGGAGGAAGGGAAGGCAAGTCAGCTTGCCGGGTTATTTGTGTCCCCGCGTCGTGCGCAGGCTCCGCTGCGCCCGGGAGTTAGTGAGCTGGTTGGGTGGAGGCGGGACCGGGTCGCGGCACCCGGGAGTTGTCCCCCGCCCCCTCCCCGCAGCGACTGGAGTCTGACAGCCGCCCCGCCCGGGTGCGCTCAACCCAGGTTTGCAGAATGAAAATCAATAAAATCGACGTAATGGCAAAGAACGAGAAACACGTTGGGTTGTTGTTATTTGCGTTTGTTAAATTCTTTTTATTACTATTCTATTTTTCTTCCTTCTTGGAAAAGATGGCTTCGGTTCGGATCCAGGCCTCGGAAAGGAGTTCAAAATGACCCCTAGTTTCCTTACAGGGGGCGGGGTCTGTCCTCTGCCCCACGCCGCGCAAACTTCCAGAGGCTGCCGTGCGGAGTCGGGCGGCGGGAGGGGAGCCCCGGGCGCATTCGGCTCCCGGATACGACTTTCCCCCGCGCCTCATTGTCCACACTTTAGGAAGATGGCCCCCTCCGTCCGCATTTCCCTTGTTCACCACCCCCATCCCCTGGGGACTGCACCTCCTCCCCTCCCCCAGCGCTCGCCCTGGCGTTTTAAATAATGATATTTGCATGCAGGGAGTGATTCATAAATATGTCAGGGCCGGTGAAATATAGGCAACATTTCAAACTTTCTATTTAAAAAACATGAATTATGGCCGCGGAAAATGTGTTCCCATTTAAAGGCGATACGAAGTATTTGGTGTCTCGTCCCCGGGCCCATCCATCACGCAGACAATAAAGAGAGTTTTTCGCCCTGACACCCGCGATTTATGGGCGCCCTTCTCTGCCCTCATCACTCACCCGCCACGGCTGGCCCGGCGACAGGTCCCGCGGAGAGACAGGCGGGCGGGCCCACGCGCGCACTTTGCGCCCTAGCGGGCCCCCTAAGACCGCCGCTCCCAGGGGGAAGTGCCAGCTCCGGGGACTTGGGAGATCGGCGACGAGGATCTGGGCGTCCAAGCGGAAAACGGGGGCCACACTCCCACCACCGCCACCACCTCCGTGCGAGCCTTTCACAGGGCTGCGGCCGGGCCTCACCCGCTGAACGCGGCGCCGCGCAGGGAAGTTTGCAAGGCAGGAAGCAGGAGGTTCTTTCCGCGTGGGCTCGAGGTATGGGGAGAGGACCGGCAAGGGGGGGGAAGGGTTCTCCTAGGCGCCTATTCCTGGCCATTCTTCCCCTGGGAAGGCGTGCGAGTCCCAAACTTTCTTAGCCCTGCTGGCAGACGCTTCTGAGCAAAGCTCTTTCTGCAACTTTTGCAAAGCCCTCTCCTCCATGCGACCCCCACAAACACATCCTAGGAGACCGCAGCAGCTTGGAAACTATTTTTTACGGACAGAGGCCGAGGAGTTGATGCGAAATGAGAAAGGGAAGGCGCCTTTCCTAGCTCTTCGCCCCCAGGCAGGTTCAGCTGCCCGGCGCCCTCTTCGCCCCCGGCTCCACCCGGCTGCGCGCACACTCTAGCGCGCTGTTCTCCCAAAGCCGCTTCCCGAAGCTCGGCTACAGACTTGCGTCGAGAAAAGTTCGGGCTACCTCTGCATCGGAATTTGCTTTCAGTTTTCCACGCGGGCGAACTTGGCACCAGCAGAGGTGGGGGCTCCCACGCCCGGCTGCGAGGGGCTGCTCCGCCTGCGGGCGCCACTCGTCCAGCCTTCACCGGAGGCCCGACCCGCCGCCGCCCGGGCAAGAGGAGCCACCTCGCGTCCCGCTCAGGGCCCAGGCGTCCGCATACATGCGAGCCAGTAGCTGTTCCTGCTAGATGCCTGCAAGCTGGATTTATTCGGATAAATGCGGCGCAAACGGCAGTCAGAGAAATCCTGTCGATTCTAAAAATGACAAGGTTGAATTTATTAGATCGAGATTCCTGCATAAAAGTGCAGAGAGGTGAAAATTTATACAAATAGCCTAATGTCAAGTTTGAACACTATAGGCCGCTTCCGGCTTTAAGGGCATATAACATAACGTTTCTGAATGTTTAGATCTATAAAGGAATATAAAATATTCTTAAACTCTCGGTGTGTGCACATATATTTAGGTTGGAAAAAATCTAGAGCAAGTGTCTTTTTACAGACCCTGCTTGAGTGTAATCTGGGCTCGAGAAAGTACTTATGTCCAAATAATCACCTAGTGAATATTTCCTAGAGTCAGAGTGGATCCCGCATCGTTGAGGGGTGCAGTATCTGCAGCCCTTTATCCGCAACTTGGCAGAGGTGAAATAAACGCATTTAAGAAAACCAGGTACGTAGACAAGCGAGCCACTGCATAGACATAATATTTCTCGGTACAGAAATAAAAATTCCTACCAGGTTGGCTGAGGAGAGAGCCACAAATATGGGGGCTTTGGGGAACCCAGGGTGGGCATCATGGGTCTCACCGCCCCCAGTGCAGAGCACACTGAGATCAGCTCTATTCGATACGCAGAATCCGCGGTCTAGGACTTAGGTGCTGGGAGAGGCTCGGCGGGGATGTCCAGTACCGCCGCGCGTGGGGAGTTCTCCCAGATGCAGGTGCAGAGAAGGCGCCTCGGCAGGGCGCTGAATTCGGCAGTTAGGGAGCAGGGCCTGGGGTCCCGCGGGCAGCTCTTCTCCCTCAGACATCCCCAACTAACCCTCAATACTGGCTCCACCGGGGGGGTGCAGGGCCCGATGGGGCCTATCGATTTGGAGCAAGAGTGCAAAAGGAAAAGAGCGGTTGCTTAGTTCCAAGAGCCAAACCGGAGGCCACAGAGAAGGAATCCACGATTTTGCGCTAATCCCGAAGCCAGGCCCCCAGCACTCCAGCGCGGCGCCAGTTTGAGGCCGTGGAAGCAGTTACCTAGGTGTATTTACTCATGAAATATTCGGCGCCGCCTCACATATTCAGTGCTGAAGCGCCGATTCCTGTTGGGCCTCCTGCGCATATTTGCAAAGTCCAGGCAAAGCTGTCAGCAAGGTCAGCGACATAGCAGCTGTGAATATTTCAGGACCAAATACTAATTCTATAATAGGGCGCTTGCAACCGTCCAGCCATCTCTCTGCCTTGGTCTCTCTCTTTTCTCCTCAAGGCTCCAGATGCACACCCATTTTACACAGGGCAGAGCTTCTGAGAGCCCCTGCTTGGGAAAAAATTAGGGAAGACTTTGTCATGAGTTCCTAGGCACTGCACGCCCTCCTGAAGCAGCCCTGCCACGAGAGAAATAACCCGGACCTGAGAATACTTGCTCCAGAGAGTGTGTGCACGAAGCAGTATATACGGTATACGGAGAGGACGGAGAGTGATTGACTAGGAAATATTCCCTGGCACGTAGGAAAAGGTGAAAGGAAGAGGAAAGAAAGAAGAAAAAGGTTAAGCAGACAAGAAAGAATCCGGAGAGGAAACAAAAAGGGGTGTGTGTGGGGGGGGGGCGGGATAGTAGGAGAGGAGAGCCTAGAAGGGCACAGCGGTGGCGAGGCCCCGGAACCAGGCCAGGCCGCCGCTCCAGCACGCCGGTGCCTCCCCAGCGGGAGGGGTGGCCAGGGTCGCGCGAGACCGTCCGCCACGAGCCCCGCGAATCTGGGCTCCGTTCTCAGTCGGGAGCTGCCGGCCTGGGTCCAGCGACCTCTACTCGCTGTTTCTCTCTCCGCTCCCGGGGGACCGCAAGGCGGGGCGAGGCGAGGGTGAGGAGGCCCCTGGGGGCGCGCGCCAGTCCGGGACTGTTTGGGCGCTCTGGGCCAGACTTTCCAGCTCGCCGGGCCTGACCTGTCAGGCGGATTATCTTCGAGGGAGATTAATAGGGGAGGCGGGCTGCAATAATAATCGTTTTGTTTGATGTGACAACTCTGATAGGCGTTGATTTACTTACAAACTGATAGGCTTTTAATTGAGCGCCTCCACCGAGCCCGAGATGAAAGGGAAGCGGCGGTGAAAGGCGGCTCGCCTGCCCTCCGGCCTCAATACTGATTAGCCATCTCGACAGTGAATAGTTCAAGGCATTTTCAAACTTTTTTCCTCAGCTCTCTCCCCTTCCTTCTCCTCCTCCCAACCCCTCCTCAAATATCTGCCAGCCCTCTCCTTTTTTATAGAAAACAAATCATTTCCATTGTGTGCAAATAAAATCCGCAGGACATCCCTGCCAACCGCAGCTAGGGGTTCGGAGGCTTTAGGCCTAGCGCGGGGTAATTAATAATCCCCCCACCCCCACGGCCCGCTCGGCCTTGGGGAGTTTGGCCTCCAGGGCCAGGTGCGCAGGCTCGGACGTTTGGAGCCTCCGGGGCGCAAAGGTCCCCAGGCGCCCCCATGCGCTCAGACCTTCGGAGTTGGGTTTTTCTGAGAGCAAACGCTCGCGGACCACCGCCGGAGCGCACACAGCACCGCACGACAACCCATGCCGGGGGACGCAGAGTCCATAAACCTGCTCCCCGAGGCTTAGGGTGCTGGGGTTATCGCTTCGGAGCCTCCGGGGCATATGAAAGCTACTGGAGGGAAAAAGTCTCAAGCTGAGTCTGGAGACTGGCTCTGTGGGAGGATGGGGATAGGAGAGGGACGCCCCCCTGCCTGCGGCCACCCCAAGCTCTGGCTTCAGTGCTCAGACCTCGCGAGAAGGCCACAGCGACAAGCGATCCAAGGCTGAGCTCGCGGCGCTGGAGCTATGCAGCTGATTTGGGCCGGAACTTTGACAGCCGCACACCCAACAACACAAGCAGACACTGATACACCGGCAGGATACAAGCGACCTCCCAGACCCGCTGCCCGGCAGACAGCTTGAGGACTGCCCTGCCCTCAGAAACCGGCACCTGGGACTCGCTCCCCGAAGATAATTCAGACACCCATTCACAACCTCCCGTGTGGCCTCGCCACCGTCTCATCGATTCACACCTCCTCGGCTGTCGCACAAACCCCCTTATACGCTCGGATGGTCTTACAGTTACACACACATTGACAAACACTGGTCCAAAACACACCGGATCTCTTTCCTCATCTCTCCTCTCCGAATTATCTTTAGTCAAGTTGCCATCTTATAAAGTTTACCAACCTAGAGAATTTAGGGATAAGAGTAAAACGCATTAAAAGAATGCCTGAGAGAAAATTCTGAAGCTCACCTAAGAAAGTTCTCAATACCTGTGCGGAATGGGAGTCAGAGACAGATAGGGAGGGGGTGGGGTGAGAGAAGAGAGGGCGAGCACGCCGAGGGCAGGTCCTAGGCTAAGTCCCGGTGCGTACCCTGCCCCCAGCGCAGTGCACGCGCCGGTCGAAACCCGGTCTCCATGCCCGGCTCCCACCCCCCGCGCGGGCACACACTGGCTCCCGGCCTCAGCGCTTCCAGCCCCACCATTTATCAAAAGGACTTGACAACAAAAGAACCAGGGCGAAAAGTGGGGGAGGGGAGATTCAAAGTCTTCCAAGTCCTTCTCCAAAGGGTGGGGGGGGGGGACCTCGCCGCCTTCCAGTTTCTGCGAGTTTCTGGAGGTGACCTCCCGCTCGCTCCGGCCGCTACCATAGCCCTGAGAACTCACACAGCGGCTCAAGACATATGTACACACTTGTGCACCCAGATCCAGGTACACGGCGGCACTCACAGCGCCTCCCTTCTTCTTTCCAAACAGCCCGAGTGACGGTGCAAATCGAGGGGAACGCGGCAGTCCCGCTCCGCTTCCCTGGAAGAGCCCGGGTTCCCACAGTCAGTCGCCCCCTCCCTCTCCCGCTGTCCCTGCGCAGGTTAGTCCCGGCTCCCCGTTCCGATAAATATGAACCAGCAGCCCCGCTTAACCCCGGCTCCCAAGCCTGCGGGAACAGCGCCGGACGCGCGGCGTGGGAGGGTTGGGAAGAGGGCCTGAGTGAGTCTGAGAAGTATCTCCTCTATACACCCCACGGTCAGGTCTCTTCTCCTTCGGGGCCTCTCAGCCCTAGACAACGGTCCAAGGGGGTCAAAGAATTAGAGCCGGGGGATTTACTCCACCATTGACCTCCAGGACTCAAGGTTAAGTCGGTGGTGGGGCTTTTGGAAAGAAGTCTCCGAGTTTAGGGTCGAGGCACTAAGGAGGATGGCGCCCGCGGCAGGGTGGCAGCCTGACACCCGTAAGCTACGCGCTCCCGGGGGATTATCCCCCGAGGAAAAATCTCCCGTATTAGACGTCGCCATCGCCCTTTTCTGGTACCCCGAGACCCCGAATTCCGCAGCCCCAAAGGCCAGAAGCTCCCAGAGATGCAAAAGTGCCTCCCTCTCCGATACGGAGAGGGGCTAGGCGGGGACCCCAAGCCTGCGCGCTCCTCTCCGCACCCGGGGCGCACCTGCGCATTTTACTCTCGCGATTCATTTTCCTGCCACTGAGCGCCTCTTTCTCCTCTTTCATTCTTTTTCTCAGCGTTTCCCCACTCCCATCCCAGGCGGCTGCTCCTCTTTCCCCCTCCTCCGGTTCCCCCTCGGTCTCTTCCTTCCTCTTCGTCTCTCTCTCCCTCTCTCTTTTTCCCTTCAAGTCGCGCCCGCCTTGTAATCAGCAACAAAAGCTGACATAAATCACGGGCGGATTGACAAGAGCTGACAAATAACTGATTGATTGCGGTCGAGGAACACTGACAATTGATGGAGGGGTGGAGATGCCCAAAGAACGAGGGGTGGGGGGAAAAAGAAGAGAGGGTGGCAGGGGAGAGTCAGAATGGGGGTGGGGGTGTGGATGAGTGCGAAACAGAGGAAACATGTGACCCCAGCGCCTGCCCCAATCGGTGCTTTCCCGGGCGTCACGTGGCCAGGAAGGGCGGGGAGCAGGCCGCGCGTCCCCCAGAAGAGCCGCCAGTGAGGTCGCTGCCCACCTAGCTTCTGGTTTCTCCGCTGCCGGGCCTCTGGAAATCAAAGCGGGCGGGCGAACTTCTTCCGGCACCGGATCTCCACCTTTCCTTACCCTGGCGGCTGCGCTGCGCGGGATCTCAATTACTGAGGAGAGCTGGTGTGCTGGCCCCTGCCCGCCCCCGGGGTTGACAGTCCGGTTGGGGTCCAGAGTCTCGCCGGCGCTCCTTCTGGACACCTCCGCAGTCTGTTCCTCACACTTACCCGCCCCCCTTCCAAAAGGTTTCAGTTTATTTTCGAGCTGGGTAAAAGAGGAAGACGAGGAGGAAAAAACAGGAAGGCGGCGGATGGCAAACGTAGAATAAACGTCCATCTCGTCCTCGGAGCGAAATCGAGGGAGGGGACACTCAGGGGGGCGGTGAGGAGAGAGGTGCCCATTAAAACCGGCGCTGAGAGTCCTGGCGGCGGCGGCGGCAGCGCGGGGCGCGTCACATCCCCTTGACCCTCCAATCACCTCGGGCTCCCATTTGATTGGAAGGCGGCAAAGGCTTTAATCTCCCCCTCCGTGCAGCTGCTTTTGAAGTGAGTTTCTTCGCCAGAGCCCCGGCTGGACAGGCAGCGGCTCACATCGCAGAGCGCAGCGCCGGCGCGGGGCCGCGAGAGCGCAACGCAAGGGCGCAGCCCGCGGCTGACACGGCGAGCCGCTCCTCACTCCCGCAGTCCAGCCGGCTTCTCCCTCCCGGTCACTGCTCCGCCGCGGGCCACCCAGGATTATTCGCTTCTGGCTCCAGGCGCCGAGAAGGCGCGCTGGGCGCCGGTGGCCGCCGCGCCATCTCCTCCTCCTCCGGCTGCTGCTTCTGCTCCCCGGGCAAGCGCGCAGCCCCGAGTCCGCCCCGCGCCTCCGGGAGCCCTCCCCCCGCTGCTCCCATGCGCGCGGGTGGGTCATGAGCACAGCGCCCTCGCTTTCTGCCCTAAGAAGCAGTAAGCACACCGGCGGCGGCGGTGGCGGCAGTGCGGACCCTGCCTGGACCAGCGCGCTTTCTGGAAATAGCTCCGGCCCCGGCCCAGGCTCGTCCCCGGCCGGCAGCACCAAACCTTTTGTGCACGCCGTGCCCCCCTCTGACCCACTGCGCCAGGCCAACCGCCTGCCCATCAAGGTGCTGAAGATGCTGACGGCACGGACTGGCCACATTTTGCACCCCGAGTACCTGCAGCCCCTGCCTTCCACGCCCGTCAGCCCCATCGAGGTAAGGACCCTTTCGGCGGATCGCGCTGGGACCACCACCCTGGCTGCTGCCATACGGGTTTCTTTCTGTGGGGAACTGGGGAGGGGGTGACGGAGTGATTCAGCTTCGGGGGTGGGGTGGGGAGGAGGGGCAGTGCTTCCGCACCTCAAAACTAGGGCGGAAAGGGAGGGGATGAAAAATGGGGTGTGCATGCTAGGGGGCAAGGTGGCCAAAACTTGTTTCCCCTCTGGTATTAAAGTCGCAACCCTGGCACAGATCCCCTCACTCTCCGCTCCGAAACAGGTCCGAGATTACGATGGCAAAGTCGCGGTCCCTCCCCCCCTTCCCCCAAGCGCCTATGAGGCGCCAACAGTCCAAGGCCTTATTCTGAAGAATTAAGGGGAGTGTGCGGGGGTAGGAGTGGGGGTGAATATTACAGTTCTGGGTCTGGGAGACTAAACCCAAAACATTTGGAGAGGTTTTTTTGTTTTTTTTGGGGGGGGGGGGTTGTTTTTTGTTTTTAGTGTGGTTTTTTTGCAAATCCAATTAGCACCCGGAGAGAGCTGCGAAAGAACCTGGATGGGGTGTGTGTGTGTGTGTGTGTGTGTGTGTGTGTGTTGGGTGGTGGGGGCGGGGGTGGGGGTGAATCTGCTGCTTTCCAAAGGGCGAGAATGTTTGTTAGGGGTGGGAGGTGCCGCCTCGAATTGCGCCTCCGGGCTGGGAGGATCTTCGCGGGCTGTTACGGGCGAGCTTTTGAATCCTAGAAGTCAGGATTCTAAAGGGTTTCCCCTTCTTTTTCTGTGTGCCCCCACTCGTCTAACCCCACAGCTCGATGCCAAGAAGAGCCCGCTGGCGCTGCTGGCTCAAACATGCTCGCAGATCGGGAAGCCCGACCCCTCGCCTTCCTCCAAACTCTCCTCTGTCGCCTCGAATGGGGGCGGCACGGGCGGTGCCGGCAGCGGCGCTGGGGTCGACAAGGACGCCAAGTCGGGCCCCCTGAAGCTTAGCGACATCGGCGTGGAGGACAAGTCGAGTTTCAAGCCGTACTCCAAACCCGGCTCGGATAAGAAGGAGCCGGGAGGCGGCGGCAGTGGCGGAGGCGGTGGTGGCGGGGGCGGCGGCGGGGGGGTTTCGGCGGAGAAGTCGGGATTCCGGGTACCGAGCGCCACCTGCCAGCCATTCACTCCCAGGACAGGCAGCCCGAGCTCCAGCGCCTCGGCTTGCTCTCCGGGAGGCATGCTGCCCTCGGCCGGGGGCGGCCCGGAGGGCAAGGACGACAAGAAGGACTCCGACGCGGGCGGCGGCGGCGGCAGCAAGGGCGCCGGGGGCGCCACGGCAGAAGGGGGCCCCACGGGGCTAGCGCACGGCCGGATTAGCTGTGGCGGCGGTATTAATGTGGACGTGAACCAGCACCCGGACGGGGGCCCGGGGGGCAAGGCTCTAGGCTCGGACTGCGGCGGCTCGTCGGGCTCCAGCTCCGGCTCGGGCCCCAGCGCGCCCACCTCCTCCTCGGTGCTGGGCTCGGGGTTGGTGGCTCCCGTGTCGCCCTACAAGCCAGGCCAGACAGTGTTCCCTCTGCCTCCCGCGGGCATGACCTACCCGGGCAGTCTGGCCGGGGCCTACGCCGGCTACCCGCCCCAGTTCCTGCCGCACGGGGTGGCGCTCGACCCCACCAAGCCGGGCAGCCTGGTGGGGGCGCAGCTGGCAGCGGCCGCGGCCGGCTCTCTGGGCTGCAGTAAACCAGCAGGTTCCAGCCCCTTGGCCGGGGCGTCGCCGCCGTCGGTGATGACAGCCAGTCTGTGTCGGGACCCGTACTGCCTCAGCTACCACTGCGCCAGCCACCTAGCAGGGGCGGCGGCCGCCAGCGCATCGTGCGCCCACGATCCGGCCGCTGCGGCCGCGGCGCTCAAGTCCGGATACCCGCTGGTGTACCCTACACACCCGCTGCACGGCGTGCACTCATCGCTAACGGCCGCCGCTGCTGCGGGCGCCACACCGCCCTCCCTGGCCGGCCACCCCCTCTACCCCTACGGCTTCATGCTCCCTAATGACCCTCTACCCCACATCTGCAA
Source organism: Choloepus didactylus (assembly GCF_015220235.1). Lineage (NCBI taxonomy): Eukaryota > Metazoa > Chordata > Mammalia > Pilosa > Megalonychidae > Choloepus > Choloepus didactylus. Next base: position 71,877,076 of record NC_051321.1, on the reverse strand, counting down.
CTGGGTGTCGGCCAACGGGCCGTGCGACAAGCGCTTCGCCACGTCCGAAGAGCTGCTGAGCCATTTGCGGACGCATACGGCCTTCCCCGGGACGGACAAACTGCTATCGGGCTATCCCAGCTCATCGTCTCTGGCCAGCGCCGCTGCGGCCGCCATGGCTTGCCACATGCACATCCCCACTTCGGGAGCGCCGGGCAGCCCCGGGACGCTAGCGCTGCGCAGCCCCCACCACGCGCTGGGACTCAGCAGCCGCTACCACCCCTACTCCAAGAGCCCGCTCCCCACGCCGGGCGCCCCCGTGCCGGTGCCCGCCGCCACCGGACCCTACTACTCCCCCTACGCCCTTTACGGACAGAGACTGACCACGGCCTCAGCTCTGGGGTATCAGTGAGGGCGGCGGGGAGAGCTGGCGAGGAAGAGGAAGGAGCGTGGGGGAGGGGTGGAGTCGAGGGAGGGGGGGAAATTCTGTGGAGGGGCGCGTGGGGAAGACCCGGGCCAGGAAAGAGAAAAAATATATACCGTATCTATCCAGCAGACAAAACAGCGACCGAGGCCCGGTGGGAAACTCGCCTTTCCCCCACCTCTCACCTCCCCACCCAAACTTTATAAAAGTTGAAAAAAAATCATTTGACTTTTTATAGAAAAAAGGAAAAAAAATAATTGAGAAAGTGTTCATCTGAGGACTGCATCGGTGGACACTGGTATTTATTTATGTTAGCTCCAAGCGGACCCGTGGTTCAAAAGTGCATTATTTAGTTTGAGCTCCGTAGGTAAAAAGGAGGAGGAAAAAAAATCAAACCTTGAGGGTAAAATGTGGAATACAAACCCTCCCGCCCCTTGTAGATTATAAATAAAAACAAAACCACCACAGAACTAGAGGTCTTCTCTTTAATGTTACTTTAAAATTGCTATGATTGTATTGTACGTTCTTATTTAATGTCCGATTGAAACAAATTTACATGCATGTTTGTTACAAAAAAATGAAAAAAACAAAACAAGTCACAATTTGTCAGTTCTGATTTCAGATTGCAATTATTTTTAAGGTGTATACCATCGAAAGAGAATGGGTATTTTTTTGTATGTATTCTGGAAGAAAACAAGAAAAAAAAGGAAAAACAATTCTATTCCAAAACCTCATTTGCCTTATTTTGTTCTTTAAAAGGAACACGTAACTATTTTTAATTTTTAAGTCCACCCGCTGAGAAGGGGACAAGTAAGGTTTACGTCATGTACTAAAATAATAGACAATGTATCGCTTTAAAGATTAAAATTCCGTATATTTGATGTATTAAAAGGTTTTACTTCTTATTTTTTTTTATTTTTTGATTCGAGAGAGAAAAGAGCATGACAGTTCTGGCCACAGTGGGTTCCCCGGAGCCTCCCAACTACGCCTTCTTCCCAAGACCGTGGCCGCGTTTCCAATTGTTTTCTTGGGATTTTCAGGAAGAGGCTAAGGTTTTGGAGGGCCGACCAGCCGCGGGGTCGGCCTTGGGAAGAATATTTTTAAAGAGGGTATTGCACATTTCGGAAAGATACTGCCCTTCGCTAGCGTTCATTTCGTTTTTATTTAACTTTTCTCTCCCAGCAGCCGGTTTGTTAAAAGTGAAAGGAAAAAAAAAATTCTTTTTTTTTTTTTTTTTTTTTTTTTTAATAATTTCCCCTTGACATTTTGGGGCTTTTGGGTTTCGTTTTCTGCGGAGAGAGACACAGGCCGGGACTCGCCGGTCGGGACTCAACCCCCGGGATGCGCTGCTGTCGGCTTCCCCTTTTCGCTTCCGAAGCATCCCCTGTCCGGGGCGGGCAGGCCGGAGACATTGGGCGGCGGATGGGAGCTTGGGGAACCTGTTTCTCCCGGCCTGGGGACTGCGCGCGGAACTTCTCATTCTTTTGGAGGAAAGTGAGTTCGCTCTCATTTTCTTCTAGCAGCAGAGGGCCGGAGGTGGCCGTCAGCCGGTCTCCCCCACCCCACCCCCTCAGGGCTCCTGGGTCCCGGCTTCATCCTTCCTCCTCCGGAGTCCGCATCCGCGGAGGGCCGGCGCCGAGGCTGGTTTTCCCCGTCCCGATTTCTCTGCGGCCGGCGCTCTGTTCCTGTCGGCCGCGCGGGAGAGCACGCCGGAGCGTGAGACCTGGAAACCCCTCCAAATTCGGCTCCAGCGAGGACCCTGGGGCCCATTCTCAGCCCTGCTGGGGCGACCAGCTGGGCGCCGAGTGCGGCTCTGGATCGCGAGCTCCGATCTGCGAAGGCGCTGCGGGATCTTGGGTCCAGCCGCGGACCCTGCGGTGATCGCTACTCCCTTTTCCCCAACAGCGGCGGGACTGAGCAGTCTGGAGTACATTCAAGAACGCAGAGAAAAGCCTTAATCTTTTATTTGCTGGGGGAGAGGGGGGGAGGCGAGGTCCATAACCCCCTCCCCTCTGCAACATACACACTCACACTCTAGGCCCGGGCGCGTCTGGGCGTTCGCAGTCCCGTGTTCGCGGCAGCTCTCGGCCCACAGCGCTCCTTTGGTGGGATGCCCGCACCCCGAACTCCTCGATCCCTAAGGTCAGGTCGGGCTGGGTTCTCCGAGCCACCGGCCTCCTTCCGTGCCCAGCTCCGTCTGCTGCCATGCGGGGTTCGCCGCCTCTCAGAGTCTCCACTCGGCTTCAGGCCTGGGTCCGGCAACTGTGCGTCCTTTAAGATTTTCCACCCTACTCCCAGCGCCAGCCCCAGGGCTGCAGGGCCTTTTCCCGGGTTAGACGCAAAGTAGCCCCGGCAACCCCTTGACCGCCGCAGGGAGCTCCCAGACCGCCGCCCAAAGGGGACTTGGAGGAGACTGAGGCTCCGCGGACGTCTTCCCCGAGGGGTCAGCCTCCATGGCCTCTGATCTTCACGCCCGGACGTCCTGAGACCCCAGGAACGGGGTTGGCTCTCGAGGTGTCCGGGGACGCGGCGGCCGGGCTCCCACTCTGGCGAAGAGAGGCTGCGCAGAGCCTGGCTGGGCCTGGCTCCTTGAGAGTCCCGGCCGACGGGGCGGCTTGTCGCCCCCAGGCTCTCGGACAGACCTCCCAAGTAGGAGACGGAGATGTTTCGCAAAGGGCCCAGCTCTCCCTCTAGGAGCACCAAGTCACACGCCCCTGGCCACTCCGACCCACAGGGTTCGCCCTCCTTTGCCTCACGTCTTTAGACAGGGGTCCCTGGGCCGCCACGCCTGGCTCACCGCACCCTGCCAGGGCGGGGAGGGATCCAGAAATCCCCCTACAATGGGATTCAGGCCTGGGACCGGCAGGGAGATGATCTCGGGCGTCTGTGCCTTTGACCCCCTCCCAATTTCGAAATTTTTTTTTTTTCACAAAAATCAAAACCAAATAGCCTTAAAATTTTAATGTAACTCTCTTCTAGGAGGAGCTGCGCAGAGGCAGCAAATATCCGCAGCTGAGGGGCCAGAGCTGGGGGGGGAGGGGCTCCCCGACGTGTTGGACGGAACGAGTCACCCCGGACGCAGGGTTAGTAAGGGAGGGTGCCAAAGTGTGTTACGACGGGTCCAGCCGAGGTGCGAGCCTCCCGCTGGGGCAAACACCTCTCCCTGCGGCGCACCCCTCGGATCTCTCCCGCTTTCTCCTCCAGAGCGGCGGGATCCCTGGTGCGCCAGCCGACAGCCACCAGAGCCTGGGCGGAGCGCGGCGTGTCCGCTAGGCGGCGATGCGGAACCCGGCGGCGCGGGAAGGAGACCCGGAAGCCCCGCCAGCGCGCGGGCCATAGGGCTGAGTTGTCATTCAGAGACCCCTCGCCTCTACCTTCCCACGCCTTTCGGGGGCGGTGTCCCGGAGTCCCCTCTCTGTCGCTCCTCTCTTCTTCTCTCCTGCTGTCAACCGTCTCCCCTGCTCTTCTCTACCCTCTCCAGCTTCTGCGGTTCTTCTCCCTTCGCTCCCTTTCTGTGCCCCAGAGGGGTCGGGCTAACGTCTCAGACCCCTCCCCAACCTGAGTCTCTGACAGGTCACCATACATCCCAGACATTCCTTCACTCCCTCATTCACTGATTATTTCCCAGCGCCTACCGCTTGCCAAGGGTTGGCCATCCCTTTACTTACACAGACGGAGGAACTGAGGCTCAGTTCTGGCAGCCAGTGGCAAGGCCCACAGAGAAAGTCCAGCCTTTCCTCCCACCCTCCCCACCCCCCCCAACCTGTCCCTTTGGTGGTGACCCTAAGTGACCTTAGCATCCTTGTGCTGGGTGACTGCCCCAGAAAGAGGGATCAGCTGCCCAAATCTGTCAGACCTGCCTACCCCCAGGTGTGCATACTCAACCCAAATACAGGTGCCTGTCAACAGCACATACTGAATCACAGCATGCGTGCTCACACACATTCACCCTCACTTTCACAGGAATAGTCCATCTGCTCAGATCAGGCACACACTTGCACTCACACACAGGTCAAAGAAGGAAAGGTGATGAGCAGGATCTTTAGGTAGTGAGGAAAGGCAGACAAGAAAGCCCCTCTAGTTGATGCAACGTGTGAAAGTTGCCAAGACGGTGCAGCCTGTCCCTGCAGGACTGTCTCCCCAGGCTTTGCTGCACACACTGGCTCAGGGCTCCTTTCCCACCCCAGCTAGAGGCCTGGCCATGCTCAGTGTGGCTGCAAAGCCCAAACCAACCTGCTCACATCTGTCATGGACTGAGTCAAGTCTATATTATCCTATATCATCCCAGTTAAACATCCCAACAATTCCACAAGTTCATTCAATACTTCCATTTTACAGGTGAGAAACTGAGGTTCAGTGAGCTCATGTCACTAGCAAGTGATGGAGTATTGGCAGGGTTCTCACTTTGGCTGATATTATGTGAGGAGATTTTAAAGCATAGTGTTACATAGGAACCAGATATTCTGATTCAGCTAGGGTGGAAGGGGATGGATATAGGTTTTGTTTTTTTTCATTAGGTCCCCAGTGATTTTTTAAATTATAATGGAGATTTTCAAACATGCAGAGGTAGAGAGATTAGTGCAATAGCTCCCCACCCCAAACCTATCACCAGCCTCAGCAATCACCTACTCATGGCCAGTGTTCTTTCCTCTGTACCCCCTCTCATTTACCCCACCCTGCCATAATTGTGAAATGAATGCAGATGCAGACGTCTTAGTCCATCTCCTCAGGTGTTTGTCACTTTCAGTCAGGGTGGAAACCCACTGTGCTGGGGGTTTAAAGCTCCTCCGCCTGCCTGGCTCCTGATCCAGGATTTTTCCCTCTGCCCACCTCAGTTGAGACATGATGACGTTAAGGATATTGCTCAAGTTCTCCAGTTAGTGCATGGTACAGCTAGGATTTGAACCTGTTTCTTTCAGATCTTAACCCTACCTTGTTCTGGGGTGTCCCTAAAAGTCCCAGGGATACCACTGGGGATATATGGGCTCTGAAAAGGCTCCTGAGCCCCTGGCTCAGCAGCAGTGCCTGGTGGGGACACAGCACAGGGGGAATTCTGAAGAGCTTAAAGCCACATGGGGCAGAGGAAAGAGCACAGGTTTGGGATTAGACTGACCTTAGTTGAACTTTTGGTTCTATCTCTGGCCCAACTCTATGACTCAGGACAAGTCACACCTGCTCTCCAGACTTCAGTTTCATCATCTGTAAAATGGGGATATTGTTACCCATCTAATGTGGTTGTTGTGAGGCTCATATGAAATAATGAATGTGAAAATCCCAACACACCGGCTGGTCCATACTGGCTCTTACTAATGACAGGTTTCTTAACTTCTTTTCTCCCCAAAGTCTCATTTCATCATGACCAACCCTCTTGCTCAAGAATTTCCTGTGGTTCCCTGTGGCCCACTGGCTCAAATCCTCACTCCAGCATTTGGCCATCAGGGTGCCCATAATTATCACTCATCTTTTGTTCTGGCCCCTCTTTGACTTTCCTACCTTGCATCTCACCAATCCTCAAAGTTCAGACCCTCTTCCAGCTAGTAAGCTGCCCTCCCCATTCCCCAACACCCTCCTCAGTTGTGCCTCTCATATACCCCTTCCCTAGAATGCCTTCCTCCCTCCCCATCCTTGAAAATTCTCTCAAGACCTTCTTCTTCCAGGAAGCCTTCCAGATTTCTCCCTGCCATACACTGATCTTTCCTGCACTTGCATTCCCCCAGCACTTAATGCTAAGGCAGAGGGTGGAGGTATAAAGACTTAAAAAAAATAGAGGTTCTTTCTCTCAGTCTGGAGGTGGGCAGGGCAGTCCAGGTTGAGAATGGCCCTTGGTCATCAGGGACCTGGGGTTCTTCTATCTTCTACTCTGCCATCCCAACCAGGAAGTCTTCACTCTCAAGTCATCTCTGAGTCTAAGCTGACTGAGTTCAGCTACCATCACCTCATTACAAACAACAGGAAGGAGGAGGGAAAAAGAGGTAAAGGGGTCTTCTCCGCTTAATAGGTCTTCCTGGAACTCCCATACAATTCCCCCTTCCATGTATTAATTCACACCTGGATATAGCCTCCAACTGAAAACAAAGGCTGATCTCTGCTAAATCAACTTTGAGCTAACGCTGCCCTAAATAATTATAGTATAGCTATAGGAAACTAAAAGAAACAAAGCACACACACACAAAAAAAACCCACTAACAGTATTGTTGAATCATAGTAATGCGTGAGCAAATTGTAATTGTGCAATCATAGCCCTGCACACCCGTGAGCCACAGGGACATTCGTGGTGGGTCTGGGGTGGGGTGCGGGGAGGGGGAGGGGGAGGGGCGAGACTTGGAGAAAGGAACAGGGACCTGGAGGGGGTAAGGGAAGACAGGAACGGGGCAGGAGGAGAGCGCTGAGAGGGGGACTGACCGTGAATGTGAGCTTTGTGGGATCCCCTGTTCCTGAAAGCCTCTTTGAGTCTTTCATCTCAACAAGGGAGAGCCATTTCAGAGTTCTTGCTGAGCTCTGCACTGTCTGTGTCTCAGCCATTTCAGCTTTACAAACATCTCCTTGCCCCAGAATCCTTCAGGGGCTGTTCCTGGGGTGTGGGGATTCCCCACCACCCACACTGATAATCCTTAACCCCTTTGTGGGTGAAGGGAAGGATTCAGAAACCACAGCCTCTTTTTTTTTTGAAAATCTGATAAAAGCTATGGACCCTCTCCCTTCGCAATAAGGAAAAATAAGTTCAGGGTGTTCATGGACTTGCAGATTTAAAATTCTTGATCTTAAAAGAGATCCAAGATTTTTTATAAAAGCAGCATGCCTTTGGGGAATTGCCCCAAGGGACTTTGGGTTTTCCTTTGAAATTATCCTGATCAAGAAAAAAGACATTCCAATGGGATTAAGATAATAAGTAACCTTCATGACAACCTACCACCATGGACCAGTCTTAACTTGTGCAATCCTCAGAAGAACTCTGTGAGGCGGGTATTATCACTGGCTCCTCTTTATATATGAGGATTCTTGAGGCACAGAGAGGTGAGGTGACTTGCCCAAGGTCACATAGCCAAGAAGTGGCATGATTTCTGTGCCTGCTGGCCATTACCTCTCTGTACACTGAAGCCACACACACCCTCCTGTCTCCTGGAACATGGGTGTGCTGGAGCCATTTGTACAGACTTGCAAAGGCCAACTGGGGGCCCATCTCTTCCCAATTCCTCTTTCAGCGGCTTCGTGTCAGTGCCTTGAAATCAGCCACGGTGGGAGTATTTACACTACAGCTGCTGGCAAATAGTCCAAATCAGGGCTTTTTTTCCCCTCAGAGAGCTGTTTGTTAAACACCAGCACACCACTGGACCTACTTTTTCCATCCCACCCAAACAGCTGCAACCTGCCTATCCAACCCCCCATGCCCTGAGCCAGTGAGAAGCAGGGAGCTTCCTCTCTACCAGTGGGGTTTGGTGGGAGTGGTATTTGGGGAGAGTGTAGCCCCCCTCTCTGACCCCACTGTATGTGGGCCATCTTCCAACTACCCTCAGCGCTGTCCGTCTCCTGGATCCCAAACCTAAGTCACCTGGAGGCTTGGACCTCTTTCCCACCTGGGTCCAGATTCTTCAAGTCGAGCAGACTGACCACCGAGGGACGATTCTGACAGCCCACCTGATGTGGGGAGCCCTTGGCTGCCTGGAAGCTCCTGCAGCCTGCCCAGATCTGCCTCCCTCTCATCAGACCCTTGGCTATTTGACGCTGCCCTGTTCCCTCTCCCCCACCTTCCAGAGTGCCCAGCAAACTTCTTCCCAGCGGGAGCCAAGGCAGTTGTGACATGCACATTCTCTGACCTTTGTCCATTGGGAAACCACCATCCAACAGCAAGCATTCCAGTGGGTCAGGCCTGGAGAGTGGACCTGCCCTGACACCTCTCACCACGCAGAGCTCTCATGCCGCAGGAAAGAAATTAGATTATTACTACTACTGTTTAGTAAGTATATTATCTTTCCTAATCCCCACAGGACCTTTAGGAGATAAGTACTATATTATCCTCATATTATAAAAGAGAAAACCGGGGCTCAGAGAGGTTGAGTGATATGCCCAAAGTCACACAGCCAGCAAGTGATGGAGCTGAAATTCAAAGCCAGGTCTGTGTCACTCCAAAGCCCATGTCTGTAAACCTGTGGACTTTCACTCATGGGTTCTATGCTCAGAGATGGCAGAATGTCCATGGCTGTTCCTTCTCCATCCCCCAGGGACGCGGGCGAAGGGCAGCCCCTCTCACCTCTCTTGACGATCTCCAGGGAAGCCTCCAAGGTGGGAGGGAAGGCAAATTCCATCACCTGTGGTGAGATCAGTGCCCAGTCAGGGTGAGAGCCTCCAGCTGTGGAAAGCGAGTAGTCACTGATGAGCATGTACTGAGCACCTGCTGCATACACAGTATTAAGTAGGGAGGCAGTGGGCAGATGACCAGGATATGGCCTCTGCCCTCAGATACCTCACTGTGCAGTCTAGTGGGTCATGGAAACAGCTGTTGTCTTAAGGCAGGCTGCAATAAGGGCTGTCATCAATAGAGGCCCAGGATTAATTCTGATGGGAGGCAGCAGGAATCTTCATTGCTGGGAGGCAGCGCTTGAACTGGGCTTCAACTGGTGAGTAGGCCTCTGACAGGTGGAAATGGGGGGCGAGGGAATCCAGGAGGACAGGCTTGCAGGCTCAGGGCCTGGAGGCAGGAGGGCACCCAGGGCATTTGGCAGGGATGTGGCTATAGCAGAGGAAGTGGGTGGGAGTGTGATGGGAGATGATGCTGGAAAGGTGGGCTTGGAACAGATGGTGCTGCTTCTCTGACAGCCACAGGAGCCATCCGAGGTCTTTAACAGAGGAGTAACATGAGATTTGGCAACGGCAGACTGGAGGCAAAGGGACCGGTTTGGAGGTGAGGTGACTGATGCAGGAGAGGGTGAGAGCTGGATACAGAGGAGGGGCTGCCGGACAATCAGCAAAGACAGTTCCAGAGGCAGTGGGGAGGGAGAATGGACCCTACTTGGTGAAGGGCATGGGCTGGAGAAGAAGGAACTTTCTAACCAAGGGTTTTAGGCTACGCTGCTACAACAAAGAGAACTCCAGATAGAAGATCCTGAATCTGAAAGAAGTTTCTCTCTCATATAATGGTCTCTTTTGTCCATGCTGGAGAGGCTGCTCTGCTCCATGATGTCATTCAGGAACCCAAGTTCCTTCCAGCTTGGTGCTCCTTCATCCCCTGGGGTGATGTGTGCTCGAGGCTGGGCACTATTCCAGCCCCTGGGAAGGGTAGAAGGAGGACGGCCAGGGCAATGGATGGCCTTTTAAACAAATGAAGAAGAAGGTGCTCCTAGTCACATGGCCACACCCAGCTGCAAGAGGGGCTGTGAAAGGCAGTTTCTGGCTGGTGGCCATGTGCAAGGAGGAAGGGGAGCATGGATTTGGGGGTAGAGTGCTGGCCAGGACTCTGCCATGTCTGTGTACCAAGAGCAGGCTTTGGTAGGGAGATACAGAGTGTGCTTTTTGTATGTGACACCTGCAGAAGGTTCAGGGCTGGAGATATCACTTTGTGAGTCCTAAGCAGAGAAGAAAGAGAACTGAAACCTGCGGTGTGAGTGGTAGGTACCTGGGAAGAGAAAATAGAACATTGGACTAAGAGCAGATCCTAAAAGTCTTAAGGAGGAGCAGCTTGTGAGAAATGGCCATTTTGTCAAATAGATTTCCCAAAGATGGTGGCATCAATATATCCCAATCTGGTGTACTTTTCTTACGCTATGGGATTGACGCTCCTACCCAGACAGGTGGCGTCTCTGTTCCCTCCCCTTGCACTGGGCAGCCTATGGGTAGAGCGGAAGTGATGCCACATGACTTCCAAGACTGAGACAAGAAAGGTGAGGCAGACGACTCCTGGAGGCTCGCCTGGGAACCCAGGCCCTCTGCTGCGAGGAAACCCAGCAGCCACGTGGGAAGGCCACGAGTGAGCATGTGTTCTGGCCAACATCCCAGCTAAGGCTCCAGCCAACAGCTGGCACCCACATCCAGCCATGTGCGTGATCGAGCCTTCAGGGGATCCCAGCCTCCAGCCTTCAAGCTGCCAGCTGATCCCCAGTGGAGTGGACACACGCTGTCCCCAGCAAGCCCCACCCAAACTGCAGACTCATGAGCAAAATAAATATTGGTGTTGTTTTAGGCCACTGAATTTTAGAGTCTTTTTTTTTTTTTTTTTTAGCAATAGATAACTGATAGAGGCCACAATACCTTCTCCCATTCCAGGAGAATGCCCCAAACCACACAGAAAGAGGTAACCCCGGGCTGAGCTTGTCCTACCTCCTCCTCCGGTTGTGGCTGCCACTTTGTGCCCCCAGCCCCCAGGTCTCTGCTCTGATCACCCTCTGGATGCCCAGGATGGCTCCATCCCTGGCTTGGCCCATCCAGTGCTACCGAAAGGATGTGCCCAAGCTCGACCCCCATGTCTCCCTCTGTCCCCAGAGGGCCGAGAGCGGGGAGGAGAGCACGGGGTCTCAGAACCAGGAACGGAGAGGCCTTTGTGTTCCCATTACCACCCTTGTCTCCCCTTAGAGTGTCTGTGTGAGGAGGGACAGGGGCGAGGCAGTCAGGCCAGGGGCCAGAGGGGGCAGGTGGCAAGAGGCGCTACCTCCCGGGGGGACACAGACCTTCAGAGGAAATCGGCTCAAGTGGGGCCTTGCTCCCGAGCCAGGACCTGGGGTTCCTCAACCTCTGAGTGTGCCCCCAAGCAGCCGGGCAGCACTTTGGAGGTGTGGGATGGTGCATGGCTAATGCTGGACGAGCCCGTGGGACACCCTGTGTACGGGGGACAGGTCTGTATGATGTGGTGTGCATGTGCGGTTGTGTATGTGCTTGTGAGTCTGGGTGTGTGACCCTGTGTGTTGTGTGAGGCTGTGTGTGTGAGCACGAGACTATGTGTGTGAGTGTGTATCTTCCTGTCTGTCCTATCACCAGAAGGGAGAGAGCAAAGGGGCTGGAACACGAGGCCCTGTGTGTTCTTGGAAAGGAGCACCCGCAACACCAGGGCAGATTCTCCTTCCTCCTTCCCCCACCCCCCTTCCCAGCACCTGAGTCGAGGCCTCTCTTTGGAGAAAGCCCCATAGGTTTTCCAGCTCCCAGAGGAACCAGTGCAGTCCCAAGAGCACCTCCTCCTGGAAGCCTCTGGGAGAGTTACCCCTTTGAAGAACGGGCCGATGAGTACATCGACTTCCTGTGGGTTTATCCCTATGCCTTCGTGTCCCAGGATGGTGGCCCGAGAACCCCCACCTGAGCACCCTGAGGGTTCAGTCCCCAGACCAGTGCTTGCCAGGGCAAGGATCTGGATGGCTGGTCAAAGAGCCACGGAGCTGACTGGCTGATGGATCAGTTAGGCACCCGTGGGATTGCCAGGCCAATGCTCGGCGGGCAGAGGAAAGGGTCAGCGCCTTCTGTATATTTATCCCACCAACACTGACTCAGAATAGATGCTTGACAAATAGTTGATGGATGAACAGGTGAGCAGGCAAAATGGCAGAGTGGTAGAGGGGCTGAGCGCCTGGCCGAGGTCCCAACTGGATGCCCACGGAGCTGACCGAGTGACTAAGTGACTCGAAGACTGAATGACTGAGTTACAAAGTGACTCAGCGATTGCCTGGGTGAGCCCGGGACTGGGAGGCCAACAGAGTCCAGGGCTCAGGGAGGCTGACTGCCCTGGGAGACCCTGGAGCCTGGGGATTCTGGAAACAGCAGAAGTGGATGGAGCTGGGGCAGGAGGAGCTGGGGCCTTGAGGAAGCAGGATGGGGCCTGTGGCTCACCTTGGAAGGGTTGGGGCTGAGGAGCAACTCTAGAAAAGAGCTCAGGTCTTAATGCATGGAGAGTGCAAGGCATGTGCTGGAATAGGGGAAACTTTTAGAGGACGATCACAAGGGACCTGCCTGTGGGAACCCATTTTCTCCCATGTTTCAGGATGAGAACAGTGGGTGCCTGGATCTCCCCATCCAGTACCTGACATCAAGAGCAAGTCGAGGGCTGCAGCCACAGCTGAACCTCCAACCTGGAGGATCCAGAGCAGTCTGTTGGAACCTAGGTGAAGAAAGACAGACATCAGTAAGAGGATTAGAAGTTAGACAGTGCTGGATTGCCTGGAAAGACAGACCTCACGAAACCCTAGAACACAGAGTCAGGGGAGTAAGTAAACTGGATGGTAGCAAGACTGTCTCATACTTTAAGTGGCCACCATTTTGGCCCACAGCTGAATTAAGGGTTTGTCAGTTAGGATTAAGTTCTGCTGCAAGTGACAGAAAACTAAAAAGACTTTCTCATTCACTCTCTCTCTCTCTCTCTCTCTCTGTTAGGAATAACTGGAGTCTGGAGGCAGACATTCCAGGACTGGCATCCACCATCCATCATGGTGAATCCAGAAAGTCATCAGAGACCCAGGCTCCTTCTATTTTGTTGCTCTACTCTCATATCTATATGGGCCATGATGGCTGTTTGAGTGCCGGCTATCACATCTGATTTCCAGCCAGCAGTGAAGTGATAAGAAAGCAGATGCCTTCCTTTTAAGGACATTTCCCAGAAGTTGCCCATAACACCTCCACTTACATCATACTGGTCAGATTTAGTCATATGGCCCATATAGTTACAAAAGAGTCTGGGAAATGTAGTCTTTATTTTATTAAAATCAATTACGAATCAGGGTTCTATTATAAGAAAATGGAGATTGGAAGGCCACTAGTGGTCTCTGCCATAAGGGGACAGTGATGGGTTCTGGTTAAGAATGCAAACATTTGAAAGCCAAGTCTCAAGTTCAGAGGTGGAACTTCACAGAGCTTTGCAGTGACATTACCTCTTCTGCAGAACTGTTTGAAGCCCACATTTTTTCCCCTTTATCTATCCTAGAGAGAGATGCTGAACTGTGAGGCAGAGAGAAATCACTTCTGCCCTTTGAAATGATTGCTTTCTATTTCCAAAGGCCCTGCCTTGACAAAGAAAAATCTTACCTTTCCTTGATTCCACTCAACGTACAACCTTAAGGAATTTCCCACTCAAGGCCTGGCCCCAGTGCTCCTAATTACTGTAGGATCCTAACAGCTTTCCAGACAGGGCCCATTCGGGGTTGCAGGCTTGAATTCCAGAGTAAGAAGCAAACACCCCTCGCCCGGAAGCCAAACGGCAGGGTCTGCGTGGGCAGTGGTGGCACCAGGCCCAGTTAAGCAGAGCTGCTTAAGGGCAAGGGCTCCCAGGCCTGGGTTTAAGTCCCAGCTCTCTGGCTGGCTCTGTGACCTTGGGTATACTTCAACCTCCCTGAGCCTCAGTTTCCTCCTCTATAACATGGGGCTGAGGATAACATACCAGCCTCACGGGGTCAAGTGAGTGGGGAGAACAGGACCTGGTGCCTCGCCTGTGCTGTCATGAGCACCCATAGGTCCCTCCCTGTCCCCACTGAGTGCAAGGGAGGCTCACCACAGCCAGGCTGGTCTGGATGCCGAGTGGGCATGGAGCGGATGGGCCTGTGGTTCACAGACATCTCTTCACAGTCCAGGTCCCAGGAGCTCCCCGCTGATGCCTCTGCTCCAGCCACACCCCACCCAGAGGCGCTGGGGGTGTGTGATGTGCATCCCTCCTGCTCCACTTTGAAGAATCATGGGGCGGGGGCGGGGTGGGGAGGACCCCATCCTCAAGTCCCCTGCACACCTTGCATTCAGATCACCCCTCTCCTAGAGCAAAAGATAATGGGGTAAAAGTGGAGTTTGCATCCAAGTTTCCCTTCTGGTTACTCCAGTGTCGCTCTTCTGAATATTTATGGTGATCAGCCCTGCAACGAAAACGGGACTTCACTGTCTAAATAATCAGGTAATTTGTTACAGCTAATTACTCAAGGACTTCCTTAATCTCAATTAAAAGATCCAAAAGGATTCCTGCACCCTCTCATTCCAGGGCTCCTGAGGATCCCTATAATGTATTCTGGATCACAGATTCGTGGGGAGCCAAGAAGGGTCCGAGCCGGGCAGAACTGCTAAAATCCATCCCGGCAACGTGAAGCAGTGATTTATTGTGACATGGAATGTGGGACATTTCCCCAGCTTTTGTGATTGTGGTAATGAAGCTGTAAACCAAATAGCATGAAATGAGGCAAGGCCTTACAATTTAATCAGCTCGTAAACAGATCTACTGCATCAAGCAAATGACATTATTATCCATCCGAAGTAAATCATGCTAATCTCGGGAGATAAAATCAACATCGTTAATGGTCACATGTCATATTCATCAACACTAAACCATCCCCTTTGACAGATTAATCCTAACTACAGCTCCCAGGATGTATGGTAATAGGGCTTGTAGCATGCATTTCACTCTGCACCAGGCTAACCAGCACTCTTAGGCTGCTATTACAAATAATTTTTTTATTGATTTACATATTTTAAAATGCATTTAAGGTGAGGCACCATTAAAATCCCTGTCATCCACCCATATTTCTTCCCTACATTCCCAGATTTTATTAATAGGAATGGGAAGACAAACGCAGTAAGCCTTATAAATACTCTTTTTAGGGCACTGTTAGGGGTAATTAAGATTGGGACTGGGATTTGGGAGGAGGAGAGGGACAAGGGAGGAGCAGAAGGGGTGAAAGGAAGAGGAGAAAATGGTTCAGGAATAAAGGGAAATTCCAGCGTCCTTTGCTTCCTATTTTCCCTGGAGGTGCCAGGAGGAAGGGGAATAAATTCTCCCCCAAACCTGCTCCAGGGGCCTTCCCTCTCCCACTTTCTCCTACATCCTCCCTCCACCCCGTCAACCCAGCCTTCTGGCACGTGCACCTGTGCTTTGGCCACTTGTATCCTGCCTGCTGCCTTCAAACGCCACATGCATGTATTTATCATGAGGCTGACCCGGGATGAATGCCCCGGGAAAAGCGTCCACTATTCATAATGTCACTTCCCCTCAACAGGCCGTGTATTATACCGACAGGCATACTTTCAGAGGCCCCTGACTGACGAGGATGGATGGATGGCTGCCATGGCAGATGGCACTGCTGCCTGGGCTGAGCAAGCGAGCGAGCGGGTGCCCAAATTGTCTACACCCTCCCCCAGGAGCGCAGAGACCGTGGGGACCAGCACTGGGACAGGAGGTGCCTTGCAGGGACCTGGCAGGGCTGGATTTCTCAATGCAGGCAGGTAGCATCCCACCTTATCCCAGGCACCCTTCTAGTGCTCACCTGTGGAGCCAGTGAGGGGTGGGGGATGGGGAAGAGAGAGGTTCTCCTCTGTCTGAGTGCCAGCAGGGGGGTTGGGGCCCCAGGGCCACCATGCATGGCCATGCAGGCCTTGCATTATGCAATGGTGCTCCCTGGCATTGTTCAGCTGCTATGCTGGGGTCACCACCCCCTTCCTGCATCAGTCCCAGACCAACCTGGAACTCAACTGAAACACTTTTGTTGATGCACTGAAAAGAGCCTACCCCACCATACGAAGACTGAGGTAGGACTAAGATACTTCCAGATGCCCCCCAAGAATGCTGCCATGATTTATTTTAAAAGCTGGTGTCTGGGAGATTCAACAGGAGCCTGAAAAACTCCCCAACCTGGGTCTACATTTTGTAAAATTACATCTATCGATTAGACCAACTAATAAAATGATGCAGGGAGTAAATTAACTTCAGGGTTTACGTGGCACCAAGGTCAAGTGGTTGGAACCCACTGAACTATAAGAATCTCTAAAGATTTTGTGTCCTGGGTTTTCCATGATCCTTACTACAGCCCAGGGGATTGTCTGCTCATTGGGGGCCTCGGGAAAGGCCTTTCCCTCCTGCTGCTTAGTCTGGGTGAGGACGGTTTAGGGCAGTCATGTGGGGGTTTGTTCAAATACGGACTAATGGGCCCCACCCCAGGGTTTCTTATTCAGTGGGTCTGCAGAGGGGGTGGTAATGTGCATTTCTAGCAAGTTTCCAGGTGATGCTGACGTTGTGGGTCCCATGACCCCACTTTGAGAACCACAGGTTTTGGGGCATGGAGGTGGAGGGGTGGGGAGGGATGTGTAGGTGGGACACATCAGGCTCCCAGGCACATCACAAGCCCAGTGACGGGTCACGCAGGAAGCTGAGGCCAGAAAGAGGAAGTTTGGTCATGAGTGGGACATGCGCATCTCTGAGATTTGCCCTGTTCTATGTTACGGTGATTCTCAGAGTGCAAGTGAACAAAACCGGCCTGGCAAGACAAGGTCCAGAACCCCAAAGGTCAAATCTGTTCAGCAGCACATGTCCAGGAGGCCAGAAAGAGCTCAATTCTAGCCCCGGCGCCACCTCTGACTTGCTGTGTGGCCTGCAGCCCATCCCTCACCCTCTCTGGGCTTCCTCTCACCTCCGGATGAAGAGACAGTGTTGCACTAGATTTTCTCCAACATCCCTTGCATTTCTGATAGGTGTAAGCTTATGCCAGCATCTCCCAAAGAGTCCTCTGTAGCACATTTGCTCTCCTTGAAAAAGTTTCCATAGTCAGAAAAGTTTGGAAAAATTTTCAAAACATAAGCCCCCCTCTTAGATTTATAATTTATATTAGCATATTAAAGTTCTAAAGAGACCCAAAGTCAGCAAATCTGTTTCACATTGCTTAACACAGCATTTCCCAAACTTATTTGACCAGAGAACCCTTTTTCTACATAATATCTGTTAGCATCCCTCAGCACTGGGGTTCTATGGAACACACTTTGGGAAACGCTGGCCAATACCAAGGACCAAGGTAAGAGGCAAATGAATTTGTCAGAATCTAGGGATGCCTTTCCCCTATGGCTGAGGGTGCAGACCACTTCCCCAAGGCCCCCAGCTCCCAGCTCCTTGGCTCATTCAGCTGACACCGATTGAGAAGACGGAGCCAGGCTCTGGGGGAGTGAATATAGAGATAGCAGAGCAATGGCTCCTTCCCAGAAAGAGTGCCGGGGCTGGGGTGCAAGAGGAGAGCCCAGGCACTGCTGTAGCCTGCAAGGGAGACTTACAGGGTCTATCCAAGCTCGGGGCCTTTTGTCTCCTTCTTTCCCATGGGTTGGTATCAGTTAGCCATCAGTTTTCCAGTAGATTTGCTCTGTCTGGTCTCACCTGCCTATAAAGCATGCAAACATGTTCATTCATTCATGTTCAGATATATACACACACACACATATACATACATACATATACATATATACACATACACATATATATGTATATATAAAGAGAGAGAGAGAAGAATGCATGTATTTCATGCCTGATGCCATTGTGGGCACTGGGGATACATAAGAATAAAACAGGAACAGGCAAAAATCCCTGTCCTCATGGAGCTGAAGGAAGAAGATAAACAGTGAGAAAATAAAAATACATGGCAGTTAGATGGTGATGAGTGATGAAGCAGAGGGTTGGAACTGGCAGTGTCAGGGGAGTTTTACTGTTTTAAATTGGGTAGGAGTGTCAGGCAGGGCCTCACTGACCTTTACATAAAAACCCTCAGGAGGGGACGGGGTGAGCCAGGTGGAAGTGTGTTCTAGGAAACGGGAGCAGCAAGTGCAAAGGCCCTGGGGTGGGAGTATGACTTGTGCATTTGACGCACAGCTACAAGGCCAACGTGCCTGGCAAAAAGGAGAGAGGGGTGAGGGGCAGGGAAACGGTCAGAGAGATAGCAGGTGGCAGGAGTGTGAGGCCCTGAGGGGCACGGGGAGCCTCTCGAGCAGAAGGCATGGCACAGTCTGACTTACCTTTTAATACAACTTAGTGGGACTTACATCTCAGCGTGTGCAAAGTCCCTGTGGAGAGTCAAAGAATGTAATGTTGGTTCACGAAGCCACAGGTTTCCTGGTGGGGGTCAGGTGGCCCTTCTGCTGATGACCACACTTGTCCTGGGATGAAAGGGTGGAAAAGGGTGGGGATGGAGGGAGGCCGGTAGATAGAGGTGGGCAGGACACTCAGACAGACGATCTGTTTCACACGAGTATTATGGTTCCACTGTGTGCCAAGCTCTGTAGCAGGGCCACTAGCTTGGAACCTCTCTAGTAATTAATTCACCCTGTGAGGTGGGAAATCTCTATTCCTGTTTTGCACTTGAGTGTGGTATGATTTGGAGGTCAAGTCACGCAGATCACCAGGGGAAGACTTCTCACATCCCAGTGCTCTTTCCTCAGCCTCACACTGCCTGGTGTTGGGGATGGTGTTCGGAGCCCATTCGCTCTCCAGGGAAGCACTTCCCAGATGGGTGAGCAACCATGGCCTTTCCTGTTGACTCCAGATATCGTGTTAGTAGCCAGAGTCTACAAGGTGAGTGGCTCAGATCAGAAACAGATGCTGAGCCAGAGCAGGGCAAGCAGAGGGTGTACTGGGGAGAGTTCTCAGGACGTACAACTGTAAGGAAGCTAGGAAGATAGGACTAGGCCGAGGGTGACGCTGACCCCAAATGTGGTTGTACCAGAGGCCTTGGCCAATCTGACGGAAGCTCTGGAGCTGGGGTGGTCCCTCAGAGTTGTCCTAAATTGAGACAAGAGGCCAGCCTTTGCACCCCCACCAGCCAGTGATTGCCCCTGGACTACCCACTGTAGGATCCATTACTTTTCCAGCTCCCTGCAGTCAAGGGCCATGTCCAGAGAGGACCCAAGCTGTGAGCACTCTGCAGTTGATATTCCCAGAAGCTGGGGGATGAGGGCCTGACCATGAAGAGGGGACCGGGTGGAGTTTGTATGGCCATAGGAAGAGGTTCATGGACAAACATCTTCTGGGTGAATCCCAGATCCCCTACACTGAGTGGGTCTCAGGCACAGCACAAGCACAGGTTCTTCACTCTTCCAGAGGGTAAGAGTGGGTAGACTGCCCCTTCCTTCATCCCTCCTTCCCTCCTTCCCTACCTCCCTTCCTTTCCTTTCTTCCTTCCTTTTCTCTAACATTTATCAAGCCCCTGCTGGCTTAAGGCACTGGATTAGGCTCTGGGGATAAAAGGAAGAACAAGACAAGGTCTTTGCTTTGTCTGAGCTTTCTGCCAAGTTGGGCAGATAATGGTGTGAATGAGAGAGTATGGTAAGGTGCTAAGTGGGCTGTAATGGAACCATATCTAGGGTGCCATGGGGAACCAAGAAGGCTCCAGGTGGGGAAATACCTCCTCAACTCTCCCCAACATGAACATGATCAGGAAACTTGGCCCTGGCAGCTTAACCTGACTGGACAGTCGGTTTTGAAAACACCCATCTACTCCTGTCAAATAATGACAGACTTTTATCGAGTGTTCTCAGTGTCTGAGTTGAAATCATTAAACAACCCTGTCTCAGGCTGAGTCGATTTCCCAACCACCTTGGCCAGACTGTGCCTAGGGTACAGTCATTCATTGAGTCATTCAGTATTTACTGAAAAACCTAATCACTGTTTAGGACAGGATGCAGTAGAGGACACCAACACTGCCCTCATGAGCCTGGCTCTCTAGGTGGGCACACAGTGTGGTCGCACTGCTCCACGCCAATGTCCCTGACTTTCTTGTCTATCTCCCCCTCTAGACCATGTCTCTTTTGACTTTCTAAATCCAAGCAACCCTTATGCTTTTAACAATGAATGTTTGTTGCTTTTAGAATAAGAAAAACACCCAATAAAAACTCTTTTTAATTGCAAGAGTAAGAAAGAGTGACGTAGGCAGATGTGGCCTCTGTTGAGTGGAAAGTCGCAGAGCAGGAGATTAAGATGGTAGGTGGAATAAGCCTTGAAAGCCATGGGGAATGTGTGTGGCCTTGGAGCTGCCTGGGAGAAACATGACTTGGTCTGTGTAGTGACCTCTCTTTCCCATCCTCCCTGCCACACATGGCCATCGGTTACCATGATATCTGCAGTTTTGATACAATGGGCCAATTGCAGACATTCTCCAGGAATTAGGCCAGTCTGGCTCTGAGTGTTTAATCAAGGACATGTAAATCTCAGAGAAGCCATATTTAGCCATATTGACAGAGCAGCAGGAAAAGATGTTCGGCAGTGAGAGAGAAGAATGAAGCAAAAACACATAGAATAAGAGACAGTAGTGACAGAGAGGGAGCTAGCCACTCTTCAGGCCCAGCAGAGCTCCAGGCCTTTCCTGATGCTCATCCTGTGAGACCACCACCTTGTCAAATGGACACCCTGTGGGACCGCTAGCTTCTCGGATGGAAGCTGGGAGTTCTCAGGATGTTGCTTCTGCTCTACCCAGAAGGCCCCCCAGGGCCAGTCCCAGCCTTCTCAGCCCCTTTTGCACCCTCCTCCCTCAGATTCTCCCATGTGCCTCTTTTCTAGTCTTGGGGGTGGGATATTCTCTTCTTGCCTCCTTCCCCCAGTACTCCCCCTGCACCCCCATCTCACTGAGAGCCAAGCTTTTAAAGTCAAATGCCAGGAGATGCCTTTTGGTTTCTCTTTCTACTGTACAACCCTTCCCCGAGGCCCTGAGCATAGAACAGCACAGCTTGAAGGAGGAGAGGTTGAGGGAGAGACAAAGAGAAGGAAATAGCCAGAACTGTTAAAAATTAGTTCATAGCTCAAAACATATTATCTCATCACAAAACAATAGTAATTTTAGAACATAGTTTTTCCAAAAGCACACCCACCTCTGGATTCTGCTACAAGCACTGTTCCAGGTGAATTTCACTGTTCTGTGAGGCCAGATTGTAATGTCAAGACCATTCCTTCATTCATTCATTCATATGCCAGTAGACATCCAACTGTTTCCTTAAGAAAAATTCTCGTCTTGCTTGCAGATTCTCTCTTGGCCGGCTGCCCTGCAGGGGGAGGATGGCCATTCATTTGGACAAGTCTTAATTAGGCCCCTTAATTTTCATAAAAGGTTGTCAACTAACATTCCCCCCAGGATGACTTAAGATTTTGTTTTTAAAATTATTATTATAAAAGCAATACCCATTTATTAGAAAAATGTAACAGAAATGATTAACTCAGAAAGCAAAAGGCTGGTGCTATCTTACATCTCTGAGATCCCTACTTTTAGATATTTGATGTACATTTATCCAGGTTCTTCCTTCTTATCTTTCTTTGTTGGTACATACTGATCTGTTTCATTCTTCTTAACAAAACTGCATAGTTTTCTCGGTTAACCTTTTAAAAATTATTTTTAAAATTGAAAAGTAATACATAATTATAGTAAGGAGGGCTTAGGTGAACTAAAGTTAAACACTGTTGGCAGTTTCTTAGGTATCCTTCTAGAAATTTTCTATGCCCAGATGTTGCTTCATTATTTAATTTTTAATATAAATGGGATCATTGCCATTCCTACTGTTCTGCAACTTACTTTTTTTGCTTAAAAATATGTCTTCACTTTTCTTAACAGTGCGTCTCCATCTCTCTGGCTTCTGTTCACAGCCACACACTGTCCCGCTGGCCAGGAGTGCCACGATTTACGTGTCTAGAGCCAATCCCCAGCCACATGGAACACCTGCATTCCAGGTCTTTGTCTGAGACAGTAGCCCCAAACTGCCTGCCGCCCTGTCTCTGAAAAGCAGAGCTGAAGGAAATACTCTACACAGAGAATAATCTGAAGATGAGGATGGCGTTAATCCTTGCATTCTTCTATCTGTCATTTCTGAATGAAGCTACCATCGGTGCGCAGCAGATCTGATCCACTTCTCCTGGGCCTTCCAGGGAACGGCCTTCACCAGGTCACGGTCCCATTCCTGTGTGGCCTTGACTTACCAGCAAGGGTGTCAGGGAGGACGGAGACTTCTGTATGACTCAGGGCCCACATGAGCCCCACCCCCCCACACACACACAAAACAAGTCTTGTTCCTTCCAAGGAACGGGCCTGCTTCTTCCTTAAGGAGTGTGTGTTTTTTTCCTCATTTTCCTTTTTGGCTTTGGCCTCCCAGAAGCCCAGAGCCAAATTTTAGTAATTACATAAGACTTTGCATAGCTGCTTACTATTTTTATCTTATCTGTCTTGTCTTTTATATTTCCTCTGGATTTTAATTTTAAAGATCTTGAATTTATATTTTTGAACTTTTCTTTTCCTGTTTAGCAGGAATGTCTTATTTTTGTTGGTACTATTGAAAATCACCTTTTTTAAAAATTTTTTCCAGAATGAGCCAGGGCAAGAAAAAACTAATTTTGGAAAATGCATTTCTGAGACACACCTTCCTGCTCAGATGCCTGCTTCTCCCCAGCCCTGTTGACACGGGGAGGTTTGGAGGGTGCCCTGGAGACTGAAAAAGCCAGGTAGGGCAGTGGGTGGCCTCGCTAAGAGATCTGCAGCTCAAGGACATGGGATCAGACTTCAGTGGAGCCGCCTGGGCTCCCTGCGGTGAGGCGTGTGTGCTGCTGAATTGCTTAGCAGGGCTCATTCCCGCAATTCGCAATTCGGGGTTTCCTTGGCCCCTTGAAGCCTGAAGAGTGGCTCTCGGTCACTCCTGGAGTGAGCTTGGGAATTGGCAGGGCCAAGTCGAGACCTGCAATGCCTTCAGAATCAGAGTTGAGAAGGCTCCAGGGTTCTCCACTAAATACCGGGGAAAGAATGGCAGTCCCCGCAAGCCAGCCGGTTAGATGCTGTCCTGTCCCCTGAAGTGAAGAATGACTGTGATAAAGTAATAACCGGGAACAGTAGGTGACCCAGTTTGAACAAAGGGGCTGGGAATCGATGCTCCACAGCCACCACCCACTTTGTGGGTCCTTGTCCTCCAGTGTTATATATTATATGCAAATCACAGCACAAACTTAAGGCCGCTTTTCATGTCAAGTGGCTTCTTTGAGCCTATATGTTATATTTTACAGATCTTGGACAGTAACATTTTTCTTTTTAGCGCGAAGTTGCTCAAGGTTCATCTGAGACTCTTTTAAATTGCTGCTTTCAGAGAAATAACAATGTAAAATCACACGATGATGTATGGCCCCGTCCGGCAGGCCGGGGCTGCAGCAGCCACCAACGCCACCAAACCTCTGGGAATGAAGCGGTCTCCGGAGCGCCATTGTGCAGTTGTCCTAACCGGATCATTTTTAATTAGTTGCAATTAATTTTCAGTGACAGCACCCTGCAATATCGAGTCAGAGAGGCCCCAGTGCATGGGTGGGGTCATTAGGAACAGACGGCTGGTGAAAGAAAAGCCAGAGGGAGGGCTCATCCCAGGGCTTTCATCTACAAGATTTTTGGGGTGGGGCTGGGGTGTGTGGGGGGGATGATGTCCTGAGCTGGTGGAGGGAACTTCTTCCTAATGAAGCAAATGTTCTGATTCTTTCTGGGCTGTGTGTAGAGCCTGCTAGTGGATACTTATTGCACTCTGCACATATGGCCCTTCTGGTATGCAAGTGTGTCCCACAGGTTATCTCACTCCAGGAACACAAAGTGGTTCAGCCAGCTGAACTCTGCCTTAATTGGGCTCCCCCAGAAGCAGATCCAGGAAACCAATGAGGGGTATTAAGCAAGTTAGCACTGTGGGCGCCTGGAGCTCACTCCCCTTGGGGCACTCAGGGAGACAACAGAGAACACACGTCTCAGTTGTCCCACCCATGTGGAGGAGGGAGGGAGGGTATTTACACTACTATCCTGTGGGTCATTGGCTGAGGACTGCTGGCAGCTGGAAGTCGGGCTTGGAGCCCCAATGTGGTAAGGACAAAGGGACAAGGGTGGGTGCAGGTGGGTGTATCTCCCATAACCTCTAGAACCCCTTCCAGTTCTACAGCCTGACAATTGCCTCAGTATCCCTTTGACATCCCTGTAAGGTATTTACATCGGAGGAAACAGGGGCAGAGATGTTAAGTAGGTGACTCAAGCCCTGCCGAGGAGAGCTGAGAAGTCAGTTCCCCACTTCCCAGTGGCAGGCTCTCCCCACCCTTCCACAATACCCCTCACACGTGGGTGCCACATCTAGGAACCTGCCCCAGCCAGGCTGATGCTTCTGAGTTTCACTCTCTTCCAGCCAATGCTGACACTTCCTCATGCTACATCCCCAGCAGACACTACTAAGTGTTCTTGGCACGCCTTCCACTGCATCCAGATGTGGATTCAGAATTCTCAACCAGCGGCTGCAGGCAGTGGCCATCAAGCAAAGGTATATACACAAGAGAAAACCTATTTGCTGCCCCTGGCCTACTGAGACAATCCCTCCTGAGCACAACGTTCTCTAATCAAGACATTTTGCGTGGCCCAGATTACACAGCAGCACAGTCCCTAGGTGCCCCTCCCTAGCTGAATTTCTGGAACCAAGAGTCTCACCTCCATTTCTGATGCACTCATTATCCTAAACCGTGGCTTTAGAACCAGGCCTAGTGCACTTGACCTCCCTACCAGGGCCTCTCTGGGAAGGTGAGGGGTACATACTGCCTCCCCAAGACTCCTCCCTCATGCTCCCAAAGCCACCCTTCATTGGTTAATCAGCAGGAAGGGAGTGGGAACTAATAAAACTTGCCCTTTTCTAGGGAGTAATAACGACAACTGCAACAAACATTTTATTGGGCACTTACTATATGCCATATACTGTTCTAAGCATTTTCATATACCATATTAACTCATTTCAGTTTCACAGTCCAGTGAAGTAACATTATTATCCCCATTTTAGAGACAAGAAAACCAATACACAGAAAGGTTAAGTCACTTGCCTATGGTCACCCAGCAACTGAATGGGAAGGCTAGGATTTGAACTCAGGCAGTCTGAGTCCAGGACCACAGTGTTGAATTCAACTCCTTAGGAGTTCTGACACCCACTACATACCTACTGGGTTTTATTTCATGATTCCCCTAAACTGAAATCCACACTCACTAAAAAACACTCTTTCTAAAAATGCAGGGCTTGACCAAATTGCTTCTCTCTTTTTTTCTTTCTCCTTGAAAAGGTGAAGTGAATTACTACATCTATTTGGGGTCCCCTTGAAATAACTGGAGAACCCAGCATTGCCGCCTTTCTTCCAGGCCCTTGGGCCCATCGTCAGCCTTGGGTTAGGACACAAGGATCAGGAATGTGTGGTTGTCCCCCAGAATATGGCCAGTGCAGCACCTACCTCCAGAGGATCCGAGTTCTCCTTAATAATTCTATAGGCACTACCTCCCATTAACTTATCTAAACCCTGTTCCTGTGCTTGGGCAATCTTCCCATTTAAAATGATGCCTCTTTGCCTGCAGAAGTCACTTTGAAGTCACCATCTCAGCACACCAGGTTGTTGGTTTTTTTTTTTTTCAATCATCAACATGTACTGTCTTTGGACTTCTAATAAGTGTTTTTAAATGCTCTCAGGGTTTGGGATCTTATTTGTTTTTTTCAGCGGTTTCCCTCTAATTTTGTTTCTAGTCAGTCTTTACTTTGATGAGACTGGGAAATCTCTGTTCTAGAGCTTGGGGCTCTCCATTTTTTCCCAGGTCTCTGGAGTTGAGGGGTGGGGTTTCCTAGACTTTGGGTTACCCTGTGAACGCCCTTCTCTGATGTTTACCCACCGGAGACCCATTCACCACCAGCACTCAAGGATTGCAAGTCAGTGAGCCAAGTCAGTGCCCCCTCCTCCAGGCCCTTGTCAGGAGCACAAAAGGCAACCACTTTGTGGTTTATTGGGACACAATTGACATTTGTTTGTGAGATGATCATTTTTTTTAAAGTGGAAAAATATGTACAGCAAGGTGATTCACTCAAGGAAGGAGGAAAAACAGGCTTCGGGCTCAGGCTGGGGGTGCCGATGGGGAGGGAGCAGGTTAGAGGTGGTCAGAAGAGGCCTCCTGGAGAAGGTGTGGAGACTGCAATTCTCCCCCTGGCTCCCAGCCCATCACACCCACGACTTCCTTTTATTACCAGGTTTGTCATGCCCTACTTCCTGTACCAGAATGGAGAGCAAAGATAATATAACCAACTTATGCACATAATTTTTATAAAAAATCAATATATTGACCCAACTGTAGCATAAGGAGAAATCAAAGGAAAGTAAGTTACAATAAAACAACACATATTTCAATATGCAAATGCTCGGGAATAGTGAAGAAGTCAAATGCTTGCACCTAAATGCAAAACCACCCAGTGGGACAGCTGACAGCACCACCTGCCACAGGGTGTGCTGGCCACGTGGGTGCTGGTGTCATACAGGCCACGGGTGGTGTGCCGGCGCGAACAGGAGTCTCTGAAAGGGCTAACAACTCTTGGTAGAGTTCTGGACAGAAGAGAGGATAATTTTCCCCTCAACTGTCCCAGGAGTTGAAAATTTCTAGTTCCCAGAAAATTCAATGTATATTAAAAATATGCAAAAATACTCTGTGCTTATAAGCAAAACAGAGCTGGGCGGAAGCTCGGGTGGATTGTAAACAGGCTGTGCTCCCCCACGTTACTGTCGGGCCCAGGCGTCTCTGGTGGTGCAGGAGTTACAGTGGGATGTGAGTGAAGGGCGCCCCCTAGGGGTGATGACCAGGAAGTGGCCTGGGTGCCATCTTCAAAAGTTGCATGGGTTGCAGGAGACTTCATTGTGTGGGGTTGTACTGCACATTGCAGGATCTAGGCAGCACCCCTGGCTCCCCCCATACACACCTAAGTGCCAGCAATGGAACCAACCCCCAAAATTTCTAAGTTGGCCCCTGGTGGGACCACCCCATTGAGAACCATGCTGCCTTAGAGCCATCTTCAGCTCCAGCCGCTCCCATAGGCAGGCAGACATCGGCCTCTTCTCACGCCTCCTGATTGCTTCCTCCACTCATCTTTCCCTTTCCACACCTGCGCTGGTACAGCCCTCAGAGCCTCTGTCCCAGGCCAGCAGAGGATCGCCCTGGATTCCTTGCTTCCAGCCTCGGCCCCTCCCTTCCAGCCAGGCAACGCCTCTCTGCATTGTGATGCAGAGGCCTTTCTTCTCCCCGCACCCTGCGCCGCTCAGAATTCATCCCCATGCTGACAGCATTTCTCCCTCGGACCCCAACTTTTCATGTCCATCTTTCTTCCCACCCACCCCCATTCTCCAAGCATCTCCCACCTCCACACCTCTGCTCAGGCCCTTCCGTTTGTTGACAGGCTCCCCTCACCTACCCCCATCTCCGCCCTCAGATGCCACCTTATTCACCTGGTCTTTTCAGAAATTCATAGTCAGGAGCAGTGTGCTCCCACTGCGTTTTATTTGTAACTCACTTAGACGCCATGACACCTTTGTAGTGTGTGTCTCTCCCTCCAGAGCAACGACCAACACTTATTGCTTTGGGGGCCTCAGTGAGAATCAAGGTTGGGTGTAAGGTAGAACCAGCCTAAGTGGGGCCTGGGATCCATCAATGGGCTGCTGGGTGCTAGGGGGCTTCCTGAGTGGGCACTGATGATGTGGGGCACGAACTACTGGGGCAAAGATTAAACGCTGCTGCCATCCTCCAGCAGGGAAAGGACGATGGCTTGGGCTCCGAGGTGGTGGAGGAAATCAAGAGGGAGCACTGAATCCAGTCGTTCTCAAACGTGGTTGGTGCTGCCACCTCCTACCAGGATGAGGGAGGCAAGTGGTCATGACACGTGGTGAGAGCAATGGGTCCAAAGACCTGGGATGCAGCCAGCTAGCCTCCCTGCCACGTTTAGAACACGGTGCCAGGCGGGCCACCGTGCCAACAGGTTCCAGTGAGAAAGTATTTCACTAATTTGTCCCTGGCTAAATTAAATCCACATTATAACTATTTGGCCTCATTTTTAAGTCATCAATCTCATTAAACATCTGTGCTGCCTCCTAATCTAGACAAGGCTTAGCAATACAGCTCAGCATGGATTTTTGTTATTAGAGTACGTTACATTATTAGAGGGTGAAGAATGAGACCCTTGGTTCAGCATGTTGTCCTGTGCTGTGCTACTGTTCTGCCCCCCCCCCCTCTTCTCTATCTCCCCTGTCATCCCAGAAAGGGTGGAGAAGAGAGGGGCTGAGGCTGGTTTGGCCATAGAGACTTCTTCGGACAGATTGGAGTGATATAGCCATGAGCCAAGGTACCCCAAGGATTGCCAGGAAGTTTGGAAATGGCAAGGAAGGACTCTTTCCTGGAGCATGAGGGGGCATGGCCCATGACACCTTGGTTTCGGACTTATGGCTTCCAGGACTGTGAGAGAATAGATTTCTGCTACTTTAAGCCACTTTGGTACTTTGTTATGGCAGCCCTAGGAAAGTGATACAGATTCTGGAGCCCGGGACCTCTGAAGGGAGTGGTGGGGTCCTGGGGGAGACAGAAGAGGATTCTGTCATCGCCCACTGGATCTACTGCAGGGTTCCCAGGCTCACGGCCTGGAGCTGCTCTGTGATGGTGAGCTTTGACCTTTGTCCAGCCTTCCCTGGGAACAGAAGCTGCCAGAGAGCAGGGTCCAGGCCTCACTTTTGATGCCCCCACAGGGCCCAGTCTGAGGCTAAGCAACATTATCAGCAGAAAAGATTTTTAAAATACTGATGGCCTGGGCCGCTTGGAGTTGGCAAAGTGGGGTGGGGCTGGACTTCTGTATTCTCTTATAAATCTCCAAGGCGATTCTGAACAGAATCGGGAGAGACTTTTAACCGTGGCTGTAGAGCAGACAAGACTGGCCACCTCTTGGCCAAGGCCTTGAGCAAAAGAGGTGGATGCTGGGTGGGGGTAGGGTGCAGCTCTGCGTTTTGGCTTAGTGTCTCAAGAGAGATGCCCCCACGAGCCCACAGAGAGCCCCATGAGCCCACAAACCAGGTGGTTGTGCCCTCAAGGCCCAGCCTCAAGCCAGCTGAGGAGACAAAGGACCCACAGAACAGCCCTGGAGGGTCTGCTTAGCTCCTGTCCTGGGCCTGTCCCCCAGCCAGGGGCTAGGGGCTGCGACTGGACCTAGCTGTGGGGTAAGATGGACTTGAGCCTCCTCTGCTGGCCCTGAGCTGCTGGACTGCCAGGGAGGCTGAATGGGGCAGGCCTTGTAAATCCCTTAACAGAGGAGGGTGTGTACGTGTGCCTGTGTGTGCATGCTTGCACACACTCTCCTTGCTGCTGCCTCAGCTGCTGCTGCTGTCTGACAGGGAATGAGACATGGAAACCCCTCTCTGTAGCTCCATCACACCCAGGGGTGGGGAATTCTAACATATTTGTCCAGGGCTAGGAGTTGGGGTGGAAGAATGGGAGATTGAAGGGAGGGGGTGTCTCCGGTTTCTTTCTGATCAGACCGGGGTGGCGGGGGACAGGAAAGGGGAGCCCCTACTTTCAGCTGAAGCCGAGCAGCAGTCCCCGCCCCCACACAAGGCCTGACTCTAATGTCTTCTGATGGGACAAATTGGTGAGCACGACTATTAGCTGGGTGACATCAAAAGGCATTAATCTCTGGTTCCCAAGCAAGACCAGCACCGCATTAGTGCCTCGCACCCAGTCATTATTAAGACTTTAGCCCAAGGGTGTAATAAATGTTTTATGGCATGCAAACCAAGGTAATGGAATGCAAATCCCGTAATATAGCCATACATTTATTTTCTAATGGAGCAAATGATGATGTATTTTATCTGAGAAGAGCTGCCGAAAAGGTCTGCTTGGGAAATGTGAAGTTAGGGACCCAAAGGGTGAGTGGGTGGCCCTTGTCAAGTGGGAGCCACGGTGGGACTTCCCAGTAACAGTCGAGCTGCCAAGCACATAAACCTGGGCAAGCCCATCGCTCTGGCTTGCACACCCCCAAGTGTCCTCCCCTTTTGGGGCATATATGGAACATTCTGAGGCTTAATTACATCCCTTTTTCAGAGTTCCCCCCTTCCCTGGAGCCCTCTCCCCCAGCCAAAGCTGCATACCAATAAGCTCCTCAGCTCATATTGGCTTTCCAAAATTATGGCCGCATTAAGGTGTGAAATGTTAATGGGATTGAGGGGCATGGGGCTATTTCTCCAGCAGTGTTAGGGCCTGGCATAGGTGCTGTTTTTATTAAGAGGCCAATGTTGTTCAGTCGCAGCTCTGGGGCTGGTGGGGAGGTCAGGCTGGCTACCTGGAGCCACCACAGCCTCAGGAAGGGTCTTTCTGATTCCTGCTACTTTAAGAGGAACTTTCTGATTATTCCAGTTCTCCAAAAAGAATACGGGCTGCTTTCCATGGTCAGAGGGCCTCTGCATTCCCCGGAATCTCCTTGGGGCCTTGTCTTTCGTCATCCTGCTGCCCAGGCACCCAGCACCTTGCTGAGCAGGGGCTGGCAGGTCTGATGCTGATAGTTACACACCCAGTTTTGTACCTAGGTTCATGGGGCACCAAGGAAGTTCAGGACCCAACCCTGCCTTCGAGTTGCTGATGGTCTCACTGGGGAAAAGGGTCTGTATCTGAAAAGAAATGACCCATGCAGGAGGCACGAGGTTTCAGGATCACCTGAGTGGTGTATCTAAGGAGTACATTTTTCCTTGTATGATTTCTAGGAAAAAAAAAAAAAAAGGCACCTATTATGGGTTGAATTGTGCCCTCACCCCAAAGATGTGCAGACATCCTGAGAATGTGACCTGACTTGGAAATTAGGTCATCGCAGATATAATTAGTTAAGATGAGGTCATATGGGAGTGGGATGGGCCCAAGGTGACTGGTGGCTGTGCAAGTTTGGATGTATTATGTCCCCAGAACACCATGCTCTTTGATGCGATCTTGTGGGGGCAGACATACAAGTGTTCATTAGGAAGGAATCTTTGGATTAGGCTGTTTCCATGGAGATGTGAACCACCCAACTGTGGGTAACACCTTTGATTAAATTATTTCTGTGGAGGTGTGGCCCCACCCATTCAGCGTGGGTCTTGATTAGTTTACTGGAGCCCTATAAAAGCTCACAGACAGAAGGACCTCAGAGCAGCTGCAGCTTAAAGAGACATTTTGGAGATGGCCTTTGAAAGCAGACTTTTGCTGATGCTTTAGAGATACTAGCCCAGAGTTTGTCCTGAGAAGCTAAGCCCAGAGACATTTTTGGAGAAAGCCATTTTGAAACGCAACCTGGGAGCAAGCAGACGCCAGTCACATGCCTTCTGAGCTAACAGAGGTTTTCTGGACGCCATTGGCCTTCCTTTGCTGAAGGTATACTTGTGTTGATGCCTTACTTTGGACATTTTCATGGCCTTCATACTGTAGATTTCTAACCAAATAAAATCCCTTTATAAAAGCCAATCCATTTCTGGTATTTTGCTTAATGGCAGCATTAGCAAACCGGAACAGTGTCCTTAGAAGAAAAGAGGCTCAGAGACACAGACACACGGGAGAAAGCCACGTGCAGACAGAGGCAGGGACTGGAGTGGGGCAGCTACGAGCCATGCAATGCCCAGGAATACCGGCCACCACCAGAGGCCAGGACAAAGGAGGGGCAAAGCGGGATGCCTTCTCTCGAGCCTTCCAGGGGAGCAGGGCCCTGTGGACACTTGATTTTGGACACCTAGCCTCCAGAACTGTGGGGGGAGAAGTTTCTGCTGTTTTAAACCACCCAGTTTGTGCTACTTTCTTATGGCAGCCCTGGGAAACCACTGTCTAGGAGGAATGGAGGCATGGAAGATGCTTTAATAGAAAAAGCAGGACTTGGCTCTTGCCCAGGTCAGCCCATAGGAGGTGTCCAATTCATACTGTTTTTTGAATGCCCTGAAAACAATAATTATCACTTCTCAGGGGGGCTGAGACTGGATCTGGCATTAGTGCTTCAATGCTTGGCCATACTTTTGATCTTCTAATATGTCCTTATGTTTTATGGAATAATCTTAACAACAATAATAATTAAGTGAGAGCTTATATCAGGCACTGTGCTCGGCATTTCATTCTCATCAAATCTGAAAACAAGTAAAGTGCCTTTGTGATTCCACTGAGGCATAATAATGAGGAAACTAAGTCTCAGAATAGGACTTGGCCAGCTTAGTTCCAGGAGGGATTGTAAGTAGGTCTCTCTGCCCCCAGAGCCATCCTAAATTGTTTACCTCTCCAAACGGAGGTAACCAAGGTAAGATGGGAGGAGAGCTGTACTCAAGGACACACAGCCAGTAGTGCCATGGGTCATGGGAAAGAATGAATATTTTATCCCAGGTGGGGTCTTTTATGTCCTCTGTCTACCTTCAGATAGTCTGTGAACAAGGAGAAGATCGTCTTATCCTAAGAAAAGTCAAATCATGGGTGAACACAAATAAAATAATAATAACAGTAAATCTGATGCCCCAAATGGATTCTGAGTCCCCCTGAATTTGAAGATTCTGTACTGATTTGGGGCATCTGTACCTGAGCCTCTTCTCATACTTGGATGACTGTAGCCCAATTGCCCCCAAAGGATACTTGGGTTATGATGAGTTGTATTGGGTTATGCTCTGGTCAGACCTAGTAAGACCCCAGCACAGGCCTCTATGAAACATTACCCTCTGTGGTGGTTTGCAGCTGTACATACCCCAGAAAGACATGTTCTTAAACTTGATCCATTCCTGTGGGTGTGAAACCACTGTAAGTGGGACCTTTTGATGAGGTTACCTCAGTTAAGGTGTTGCCCACCTCAATCAGGATGGGTCTTAATACTATTATTGGAATCTTTGATAAGCAGAATGAAATTCAGACAGAGAAAAAACCATAGATGGAGCAGCGGGAAGCTGAAATCAATGGAACCTGGAAAAGAAGAGAGTAGCCAGAAGAGGCTGCCATGTGCCTTGCCATGTGACAAGCTAGGGACCAAGGCTCACTGGCAGTAAGCCCCACAACACGACAGTCTTTGAGAAGAAAGCATCACCTTGACAATGACTTTATTTGGACTTTCTTTTAGCTCCCAAACCATGAGCAAATAAATCCCCATTGTTTAACCCAACCTGTTTCATGGAATTTGCTTGAGTAGCCAAGGAAATTTAAACACTCTCCAAGGCCCAGAGATGGGACCAAGCCCACATGTGGGGGAGGAAGGACAGTGGCAATCAACTGAATTGTTTAGGTTGGGTCTGGGACAGGTGCAGGTAGACCCCAGGAAGATGGTTAATTTCAAGTGTCAACCAGGCTAGGTTAGGGTGTCCAGCCATTTGGTCAAGCAAGCACTGGCTTGATTGTTACTATGAGGGTAATTCATAGATTTAAACCATTGGTTAGCTGATAGCATCTATGGCTGATTACATCTACAATCAACAAAGGAGACTGCCTTCAGCTAGGAGAGGAGTCTTCTCATCTAGTCAGTTGGAGGCCTTAAAGCAAAAAACAAGGATTTCAGCTGTCAGAAAGAAGAATTTCTATCTCTACTCCAGGGAGCCAACTTCTGGGGAATTCAACCTCACCTTCAACAAATATCCAAATTATGACACATACACACACACACAACCCTGGAATTTGGGCTTGCCAGTCCCCATGGTCATGTGAACCAATTACTATAATAAATCTCTTAACATTTACACACAGACACACACTCTCAGTTCCATTTCTCTGGAGAACCCTGACTAATACACCCAGCAACCTGAACAGGGACAGACTAGGGTGGGACAGGAAGCACCTAGAGTACAAAACTTAAGGAGCTTCTAGTTCAAGCCCTGGCTCCATTACAAATGCCCCTACCCTTGAGTGGGTGGGAGATGAAAATGGTGGTGGGAGAGGAAGGGTGACTTCTGATTGTCCCTGTACCTAGAAAGCTTGGGACATGGGAGCTGGGTTGGTGACAGAAATTCTATAAAGAAATTGACTTATGCAAGTGAAAGCAGAGGTGGGAGCAGAATTTACTATCTCACTCAAGTGAAAAGTTTAGGAGCTCAAGGGTTGTCTGGCCTTAGACAGATCTGGATACAGTTACTCAAACAATGTCCTCAACCATCTTTTACTTTCCATCGCACAGCTCTGCTTTCTCTTGTGATGGCTTTGCTTTCAGGCTCAGGAAGCCTCTCCCAAGTGAGGGGAAGGTGGCCTCCAGGAGCTCCAGGCTTACATCTGGCCAGCCCCAATGGATTAAAGAGCTTTTCCTTCCCAACGGTTGCAGCAATAGTTCTCATTTGCCAGCTCTAGTCCCGAGCCCACCCCTGAATTAACCACTGTGGTTGGGGGGTAACCTGCTCTGATTGACTTGCTCTGGTCATGAGCTGGCCCCTGGGGCCGATGGACATTCAGCCCCATTGGGAACCACACAGACTTAATGAAAAAGATGTGGGTTCCCCAAAGGAGAATCTGGGTGCTCTTGCAGGAGGGATGGATGCTGGACTCTTCTACAACTCTGGTGCACCCAGGCCTTCTCTGGGGGCCCATGGCACCTGCTACCCCAATCTGAGTTATTAGTGGGCATCTTCTGTGAGCTTTCCTATGGTATGAAATGCTTCTTGCTCCTCTTTGGCCACCTAACTCTCTCCCCCAAAGATCTAGCCAATGACTTGTGCATTGTAGTCACTCAGTAAGAATTTGCTGACGTATGAAAGAATGGATGAGGAACTGCGCTGGGGCTGGGCCCCCAACTTTTATTAACTGCAAGGTTAAAAGCTATCGTGAGTCAGGGGCACTGCAAAGGGGCAGAGGGAGTGAGTCAATTAACACCTGCCTTTTTATTTCCAAATCGAATTGTTGCGTGAGGTTCGGGGATGATGTAACCACTCAGCAGCGTCAGGGCAGGATTTATAATCCATGGTTTGTGGCACGATGGTCTGAGCAGGCAGCTGGTGAGAGGCAATTACCCTGACTGCCCTCACTTGGAAGTCTCCTGAAAATAATGGTTGTAAGACATGAAGGCACCTTGTCAATTATAAAGCCGTCTCCTTGCGCCCGGGGTGGATCTGAGTTGAGTCACTTTTTCCTGGGCTGGTTTAGAAATGTGTCCAGTTCAGGCATGGCTTCATGCTGGGAGGGGAAGGGGGTGAGGATGTTGGGGAGTGAAAGACCGGGGGTAGGCAGGATAGGAGATTCACCCAGCTGTGTGTCCTGGGATTAAGGAAATGGCTCTGTTGGATCCATCTTTGGGTTGGTTTGCATTTCAGTAAGGAATGGCATTGAACAACACAGGGAGTTCCTTTGTTAATGTCGCTTCATTGCTTGCTACCTGAGATGAGCAGGATTGACTTCTGGAAGTTTCCAGAAATGTAGCTGGTGTGGCCGAGACACCCGGACCACTGCACGGCCTACTGTAGGGCTTTGGAGGCAGGGAGGAAGGCAGGTTACCCCTCCAGCCCTTCCCACCAGTGCTTGGGTCCGAATGATGGATCTTTGACTGGGTCATTAAATGCTGATTAAAGTAGTGGAGAAAAGAACAGGAGGGAAAAAACCAACATCGAGTGTTGTACATACATACATACTCCCAGCCCAGGCCCCCCTTCCCTTTCCTCAAGCTGCCTCCAAGTTTGTTTCAAC
Organism: Choloepus didactylus; assembly: GCF_015220235.1. Classification (NCBI taxonomy): domain Eukaryota; kingdom Metazoa; phylum Chordata; class Mammalia; order Pilosa; family Megalonychidae; genus Choloepus; species Choloepus didactylus. Next base: position 71,841,538 of record NC_051321.1, on the reverse strand, counting down.
CCTCCATTGGAAATGCTATAAAAGGCCAGGTTAATTAAGTCCTATATATTACCAGCGCAAACACTTCCAACTTTATTCCAGCGCTCAGTGAGTGAGGAGGAGGCCAGGCAAGGTCCAGGCAGCTCAGGGTAATAAAACAGAAGACTCAATTACCTTGTACATTTGCAGTTTTTATAAAAATCATTTAAAGTTCTCCCAGCCTAGTGAAAATCATGGTGGAGAGGGATTGGAATCCTGACACCAAACTGGAGCTTAGGGAAGCAGGGAGTTGAGAGTGGCCACAGTTTAGGGAAATCATCTTGGCTGTCCCCCTAATTCTAGACAGAGAGCCACCCCCCTACACACTGTGGCTCAATGCAAATCTTGGAGGAAGGAGAAAGGAAAAGGGACCTGCCAACCATGCACTGAGCCCCCACTGGGTCTGGAGCACTAAAGCTGGTGCTTTGCCTAACTCACTCATTTTATCCTCACAATGACCCGGCAATTAGGTATGATTCCCATTTACAGATGAGAAGACTGAGGTAGCAGAATGAGTCTTTGATGCCCAACTAAGAGGGAGGCAACTTGCAGAGCTTGTCCCCTCTTACCTCTTGTACTCCATTCCTTGCCCCTCCCTCGTAAGCCACCAGGCCTCGTGTCTGCGCAGCATGGCCCAAGGTTAAGAGGACAGGGTCTGGAGACCCACCACTTCCTAGCTGGGGGCCCTTGGGGAAGAAATGTCTTAACTTCTCTGAGCCTTCGTAGTCTCTTCCTCTGTGAAAGCAATATTAGTCCCTTCCTCACAGCATTGGAGGGGGTGGGGTGGGGTTGAACGGGACCACGTTGTGTAAAATGCTCAGCCCAGAGCCTAATAATAACACACTGGTTATTATCATGACTATTATGCTAGCTCTGCCTCGTCCTGTCATGACCAGCCCACTACATGTCCAGAGCCATAACCAGTCATGAGCTCCCCATGTCGTGCTGGTGTGCTAAAGAGAAGGTCTGGAGGAGCTGCCCTGGCTTCCTCCTCTACACCAAAGTAATCTAATTCACCAGTGGCTACTCCCATTTCTGAGTCTCACTGAAGGGTGGGAGCCTCTTTCCTATTGGAGAATCCTTTCTTTCCCCAATGGGCCAATAAAATAGTTATGTACAAGTGAAAAACCATTTTATTATTTTTTTTCTTCAGTAAACAGAAATTGCTCAATATGCCTGCTTCTTAAAAATGGGAATATAAAACTTAGTTCAACTGCAGCCTCAGAGGGAGAAATTATTCTCTGGGCTGTAGCCACTGGAACCCAGAGTAATGTTTCCCAGAAGACTGGAGAGAATTAAGCCCAAAGTTCCTGCAACTTGATCAATTCTCTCCTGGGGTCAAGGGAAGGACGTCAGTGGGGTGGGGCTGAAAGACATGCAGTCGGGGATCAGTGGGGGCAGCTGTGCCTGGTACATGGTAGACAAGTATGTGTTGACTGAACAAATGACACTGTGAGGTCCTGGGGCACTTCTCAGACCACCCTGTGTGGAGAGCATCCTCCAAGCAGGGTTGATAAGGCAGACTGTATTTTCCAAAAATGTCCACAATAATATTTCCAGTCCCACCTGCACTTCTAGAATCTTGTCACTCCTCCCTCGAGAGGTGGCATCTACTTCCCCTTCCCTTGAAATTATCTTGACAAATCAAATGTGGGAGATATAACACTGCAAGGCTACCTAATAGAAGTCGTAAGAGGCCATGTGGCTTTCACCCAACTCTCTCTCTCAGGACTCAACCTTGGAATCTAGCCACCATATTGTGAGGAAGCCAAAGCTATCTTGAGAGGCTACATTAAATATCCTGACCAAGGACCCAGCAGAGGACCCACTAAGCGCCATTATCAGCCACCAGGCGTGAGTGAGTGAGATTTCAGACGACACAGCTCCCAGGGGTTGAGTCACCTTCAGTCTTCAAATCTTCTAGCTGAGGCTCATCTATCACAGAGCAAAGACAAAGCATCCCTGCCATATCCTCTTTGAATTCCTGACCCACAGACTCGATAAGCATAATAAAGGGTTGTTTTATAACACTAAGTTTGGGGTAATTTTTAACCTAGCAATAGATAACCAGGATAGACAAACATACCTCTCAATGCCAACTTCATTTCCGGAGGTGGCCATGTAAGAGAGTCACAGACCAACTGAAGAAATTTCTGAAGATTGTAATCCTGGCGGAGAGGGGCCCAGAAACCCTGATCTAAGATACTGAAAGCTGGGGATAGTCGGGGGAGGGGGGGAGAATTCCTGTGGGAGGAGAGGACTTATTCTTGGGTGGCCATGTGGTTCTGTGGGAAAGGAGTAGCCTTCAGCATTAGATGCCCCTGGCCCCATCTTTCCTTGCCCCCCTCCTACTGTCTATGTCACTTGGACAAGTCAGTCAACTTCTCTGAACCTCAGAGTGATAATAATGTCTCTCTTACAGGATGCTAGTGAAGATTAAATAAGATAATTCAGTAAATTACTAGCACATAGGCCCTCAATAAATATTCTCATAAAAGGTCTTTTGGTTACAAGGTATAGAAACCCATTCAAACTTGCAAATAAGTAGGAGATATTTATGAGAAGGAATCTGCAAAACATCTCCTGTGGTTTAAGGGTGGGAAAGAGGATTAAAACATAACTTTCCTCACCTCAGGATTTCAATGTGTACAAAATAGCATAAGGAAGTAACTGTGGATTCAAAGTCTTGTCTTGATTAATAGCAGAAAATTCCAATAACTGCCAAAGGAGGGGCTGCAGCTGGGACCTGAGGCCAAGTTAAATCTGGGTCCTGGACTTGCTCGTGAAGAGAATCAAGTATGCAAAGCTAAGCTGAGGTATTCTGGCTAAGTCAGTGAAGGAGCACAGGTCTGCCTTATACGTGTGGTTACTCCCAAAATGGAGGGTGAAGGGAGCATGGAGATTTGGCTGGGCCCACCAGAGACAGCAAAGGTGGTGGCAGCTTGATTTGGAGACCTTCCAAGGGAGAAGAAGCCAATCCACCGCCAAGTAGACTTTCAACACATTAGCCCCACCACTAAGGAAAAGAATCTCAAAGAATGCTAGGCTTTCATTCATGTCCCCAGCCAGATAGCTGATCTCCCTTTCATAGGGAGGTGAGAAGAGGAGAGCTAAAATCCCCTTCCCAGCCCATGCCCCAGATAGGTCCCTTCTCCATGGGTACAGGTGTGAACCAGAGGGAAAGGGGGAAAAGGGTCTCCCAATAACATTCAAGAGCAGGAAGCCAAGTTTAGTTACTTTCCACATGGCTACTCCCTTCAACTACTTCCCTCTGCAGACCGGATTTTGCTGCTTGCTCAGCAGCATATCCACAGCCCCGTGCAACCAACGCAGCCACAGTGGACAATGTGTATGACGTGACCTCAAAGGACCTTCTCACACTGAGTGTCTGTGAAGTCAAATGTAACCTACCCCAGAGTGCAATACTAGTGCTCAATAAGAGGGAGGGGTAAGGGATATGGGATGTTTTGGGTCTTCTTTTTTCTTTTTTATCACTTTTTCTGGAATAATGCAAACGTTCTAAAAATGACCATGGTGATGAATACACAAATATGTGATGATATTCTGAACCACTGATTGTGTACCTTGGAAGGATTGTATGGTGTGTGACTATATCTCAGTAAAATTATGTTAAAAAAATGGAACCTACCCCAATCAGTGAGTTCCTTCTCATGCTCTCAGACGCCTTCATGAAATAGTCTCCTTTCCTTGTGAGGAACTTGCAGCCTACGCAAAGAAAGAAGAGAAAGAACTAGTGTTTACTGACCAACACGGATTGATTAGGCCCTGCAGTAGGCCCTTTATATCTGGGGCCATTATTTCTGACTCCTACATAATCCAAGTAATATCAGTATAATCACCTCCATCTTATAGAAAAAGAAATTGAGGCTCTAAAAGGGTAAGTAGCATGTCTGATGTAATGCAAGCATTTGGTGGTAGACTTGGGATTCAGGTCACAATTATTTGGCTCTGAAGCACATGCTTGTTCATTGCACCACACAACCTCCCTTCTTCCTTTTATTAATTTTTATTATTAAAATAATATTTTTATTAATTTATTAATAATAAATTTATTAATTTTCCTGATTTATTATTAATTTTCCTGCTTTATTAATTTTCCTGCTTTATTGCACTGACTGGGACCACCACAATCCTATCTCAAGATGAAAAGCTTTCAACATTTTGCTGTTAACTATGTTTGCTGAAAGGGTTTTGTAGATAACCTTCATTAGATGAAAGAAGTTTCTTTTTTTAGTTCATTGAAGATTTTAAAACATGAACTAGTGTTGAATTTTATCAAATGCTTTTTTGTATTATTTATATGATTATATGATTTTTTTCTTTTATTCTGTTAATGTGATGACTTGTACTCTTATATTAATGAATTAAACCCAACTTGGACCTATTATATATATTTTTCATTTTTAATGCAATTTTATTGAGATATATTCACACACCATACAATCCAGCCAAGGTATTCAATCAATGGCTCACAGTATCATCGTGTAGTTGTGCATTCATCGCCACAATCAATTTTAGAACATTTTCATACACACACACAAAAAAAGAGAAAACACAAAACATCTCATACCCCTTGTCTCTCCATCCGCCATCATTGATCTCTACCATTGGTGTGGTACATTTGTTACTGTTGATAAAAGAATATTAAGATATTACTGTTAATATAATCCATGGTTTGCAATATGTGCGTTCTTTTTCCCCCACATACAACTCTATTATTAATCCTTGTAACAGTTTCATACATTTGTTCCAGCTGATGGAAGAAATTTTTTATTTTTGAATTGTTAATCATAATCATCGTCCACCATATGACCCTAAACTTCCCCTATCAACTACATTCACATGATTCAGCACTGTTAATTTTACTCACAATAATGTGCCACCATCACCTCTATCCATTTCCATTCATTTAAATTCAACCTAGTTAAAAATTCTGTACCTCTTAAGCAACTGTTCCCCATCCCTTAGCCTCATTCTATCTCCTGGTAATCTATATTCTAAGATTCTATGTCTACAAGTTTACATATTATAATTAGTTCACGTTAGTGAAATCATACAGTATTTTTCCTTATTTCACTCAACATAATGTCCTCCAGGTTCATCCAACTTGTCACATGCTTCAGGACTTCATTCCTTCTTCCTGCTGAATAATATTCCACCATATGTATATGACACATTTTGTTTACCCAACCATTGGTTGATTGACATTTGGGTTGTTTCCATTGTTTGGCAATTGTGAATAATGTCGCTATGAACATCAGTGTACGAATGTCTGTTCACATCCTCCTTTCAGTTCTTCTGGGTATATACCAAGTAGTGGGATTGTCAGATCGTAAGGCAACTCTATACTTAGCTTTCTGAGGAACTGCCAAACCATCTTCCACAGCGGCTGTACCATTTTACATTCCCACCAGCAGTGAATAAGTGTTCCTATTTCTCCACATCCTCTCTAACACTTACAGTTTCCTGTTTAATAGAGGACATTCTAACAGGTATGAAATGATATCTTATTGTAGTTTTGATTTGCATTTCCCTAATGGCTAGTGAAGATGAGCATCTTTTCATGTGCTTTTTAGCCATTTATATTTCCTCTTTGAAAAGATGTCTATTCATGTCTTTTGCCCATTTTTTAATTGGGTTGTTTGTCTTTTTATTGTTGAGTCATTGGATTTCTCTGAATAAGCTGGATATCAAACCCTTACCAGATATGTGGTTTCCAAATATTTTCTCCCACTGAGTTGGCTGCCTTTTCACTTTTTTGACAAAGTTCTTTGAAGCAGAGAAGTATTCATTTTGAGGAAGTCCCACTTACCCATTTTTTCTTTCATTGCTTGTGCTTTGGGTGCAAGGTCTAGGAAATTACTGTCTATAACTAGATCTTGAAGATGTTTCCCTACATTTTCTTCTGGGAGTTTTATGGTACTGGCTCTTATATTTAGGTCTTTGATTGATTTAGAGTTAATTTCTGTATAGGGAGTGAGACTGGGGTCCTCTTTCATTCTTTTGGATATGGATATCCAGTTCTTCCAGCACCATTTATTGAAGAGACTGTTCTGTCCCAGTAGACTTGGGAGCCTCATAAAAAATCAATTGACCATAGATCTGAGGGTCTATTTCTGAACGCTCCATTTGATTCCAATGATCAACATGTCTATATTTATGCCAGTACCATGCTGTTTTGACCACTGTGGCTTTATAAAATGTTTTAAAGTCAGGAAGCATGAGTCCTCCTACTTCATATTTCTGTTTCAAGATGGTTTTGGCTATTTGAGGCCCATTTCCCTTCCAAATAAATTTTATAATTAGCTTTTCCATTTCAGCAAAGTAGGCTGTTGGAATTTTGATTGGTTTTGCATTGAATCTGTAGATCAATTTGCCTAAAATAGACATCTTAATGACGTTTAGCCTTCCAATCCATGAACACGAAATGTCTTTCCATTTATTTGTGTCTTCCTTGATTTCTTTTAGCAATGTTTTATAGTTTTCTGTGTACAGGACAGGTCCTTTACATCCTTGGTTAAGTTTATTCCTAGATATTTGATTCTTTTAGTTACTATTGTGAATCGAATTTTTTTTTTCTTGATTACTTCCTCAGATAGCTCATTACTGGTATATAGAAACTCTACTGACTTTCGCGTGTTGTATCTTGTATCCTGCCACTTTGCTGAACTCATTTATTAGCTCTAGAAGCTTTGTTATAGTTTTTCAGGGCTTTCTAAATACAGGATCATGTGATTTGCAAATAGTGAAAGTTTTACTTCTTCCTTTCTGATTTGGATGCCTTTTATTTCTTTTCCTTGCCTAATTGCTCTAGCTACAACTTCTAGCACAATGTGGAATAACAGTGGTGACAGTGGGCATCCTTGTCTTGTTCCTGATTTTAGAGGGAAAGCTTTCAGTCTCTCACCGTTAAGTACAATGTTAGCTGTGGATTTTTCATATATGCCCTTTATCATGTTGAGGACCTATTATACTTTTAATATATCTCCAGATTTGGTTTGAAAATATTTTGTTTCAGATTTTTGTTCAACTGCCTTTTTAATCAATCAGGAAGTTCCCCTTTCTATCATGCCCCCAAAATTGTGCTGTGATTTCACTCCATGTTCTGTTGTCTAGTGGTTGTAGAAATGGTATTTTTGCCCATTACCGGTGCAACAACCTGTTTGTGCCCCCAACCATGTTTTCCTGAGCCTCCCAGGGAAGAGGGACAAATGCATTCTGAGCATTAGCAAGTTAGAACTGCTGCCTGTAACTCCCCCAGAAAGTTTAAGGGAAAGCCAAATTCATTCCCAGGTTAGAGGCCTAAAAACAGTTCAATCATGCCCCAGATGATTAGGGTATGGGGTTGGCTGAGCCACCCCCCCCACCTCACCCCACCCATAGCCCACTTCTCATGAATAACCCCTTCGGCACCTTCTCCTTTACTCCTCACCAGTTTCCCAAACTGAGCAGGCTCGTGAGCTCACTTTGGCAATGGTCATGCACGATGTGCAGACATTTTTATTGCATGTTCATTTCCCCATTGAGAACAAGTGCATCTAGCAGGCTGGGCTAAGGGCTGGGATTTGGGGGTGAGAAGTGAGCTCATGGGGAAGTGGAGGTTTTTGTTTGTTTGTTTTTTGTTTTTTTTATCTCAGAATGATCTCATGCGTGCTTATGCTGGAGGGACAAATAGCAATGGCTTCAGTGAGGTGCCCACTTGGGGTGTGCCTTGCTGTTCTCCCCTCCCCATGGAGCCTACTCCCTTCCTGACAGTTTCAGAAAGACTGTAAAGGGCAGGATTGGTGGACCGTGCCCCTGAGCTCTTGCCTCTGATGGGATCTCCAACTTGTAGCCCCCACCCTCTGGCTGCCTCCTCTGCTGGGACCTCCCTGCTACCCTGAGGCCCCTTCCCCAGAAGAGCAGCCCTCCCTGAGTTCCAGCTCCTTCTGAGGGTGGCTGCTTGAGGGTCCTGGCAGAATTGCCCTCCATCCGGCCACCCAGCTGAGGAGAGCAGAGGACACAGCCGCTGCCAGGCCTTTCAGCCAGATCAAAGGCTGCTGTAGACCCACTCAGGAATTGGCTACTAGCCAGGGCAGGAACCTGCCGCTTGGGGGAGTAGCCGGTGCCCAGCTGGGCACTGAAGGGGTTAAAGGAAAGTGGTGGAAGATGGGAGAATGGGGGTGAACAGCATTGCTGGAGAAAAGCTAGCCTTGTGCATGGATAATTAGAACTGAACATCGGTAAACAATGCCTTTTCCCCTCATTAGGGACAAATCTGTATGTATAATGCTCTTATTTTCTCTTTCATTAACTTATAAATGGCCACTGCTTTAAAGACATTTAACCAGCAGTTTCGACTTGCCTGTCAGCTCCAGTCTGACGTGTCTGCTCCCCTCCTACACAGACAGAGATGCCACCTCAGCACAGGGCTCCCATGGGGGGAGAGGCTGTGGGGGGGTCACCCTGAGAGGCCACAGACTGAACTGCAGCAGCTTCCGGAGGGAGTGGAGAGAACGGTGGGAGCCCGGCCCCGTGCAGCCCTTCGCCCTAAGCCCTGTCAGCCCCTCACCGTCTCCTCCCCTCAGCTTTCTCCAAGGACAGACCTTCCTTCCCTAAATTGCTTTGTGTGAGCCCTTGAGT